>NW_022196020.1:0-566560 GCF_008641045.1 Pistacia vera | reverse complement strand
CCGCAATCAAAACTCCCCACCTCCATCAAAGTCGCAATCAAAACTCTTTGCCTCCACCATCTTCGTTACAATCTTTCAATTATCAACCCACAATAACAAAAATAGAAACCCACGAAATAAAATAACAAAAATCAAATCAACCTTAACTTGTTCCATGCCCAGCAAACGCATGCCATGTTCGGCAAGCTTGCGGTGCAGTGACACTACTTGGAGGCAGCCTTTCTCGACGGGGATGGGGATGGGGATGTAGGTAGGGGGCAGTGGGGATTGGGGTTGTGAATCCAAACAGGAAAGCAGAATAATGATTTAAGAGTCTACCAAACAGGGGCTATACAATTGAATTGTGTCTTACATGTATTCTCACCTTCTATTTATACAAATGTGTAGTGACGAAGTAAAAAAAAATCCCACCATAATGTTTGTAATCTCTGTAAATAAAGAAAAAGAATATCTCACGTAACGTTTGTAATCTCTCTAAGAAAAAGGAATTAGGGGTGGAAAAAAAAACCCGGAAACCGAACTAGACTGAGAAACTGGACCAAAAATTCGGTTTTGGTTCGGATATTAAAAAAACCAAATATTCGGTTCGGTTTTTGACAAAATTAATTCCGGTTACCCAGAACCGGTTTTCTGAACCGAAAATTTAAAAAATTTATGCATTTTACGTTTTTTATTTTGCAATCCCTAACACAGTCTAAGTCTAACACTCACTCACTTCAGTCTTCACTACTCACTAGTCACTACTCCAATCTCCAGCTCAGCAGCTCCACTGTTCCAGTACTCAGATCTCATACCTCACTACTCAGACTCACTCGCGCCGGTACTCAGACACGCACCTCAGTAACTCTCAGTCTCTCACACTCTCATAGTCTCAGTGACTCAGTCTCTGTCTCTCAATCTCTCTCGGACTCTCACTGTCTCTCAGTTCTCAGATCTCTATTCTCACTTCTCACGCCGGAGTCACGCGGTCACGCCTCAGCCAGTAGCCACACAAATTTCTCACGTTGCTCACGCCACCGATCTTTGCTCACGCTGTCGATCTTTGCTCACCGATCTGTTGCTCAACAGTCGGCAGTCACCAGTCGCGGTCACCATTCTTCTTCCTTCACCAAGTCTCCACATCGTCGTCTGTTTCCGGTGGGTGACCTCATCTCTTTGGCTCTTTGCTTTGTATTTCTTGGTGACCTCATCTCTTTGCAATGAACAGGAGAGCCCACGGCTCAGATATTTGATGTCCTGTAACAATTGTTTTTAATTATTCTTCTTGTTATGTGTATGTGTTAGTTAGAACTTAGAATGAATGATCTATAATAGAAAAGAAATTGAAGATGCAGGTGGGAGGGTGTGGGTTTTGCTTGTTTATAAAGGGTGGTGAGTGCAAAGAAAGTTTCATACATAGTGGGAAAATTGCATTGAAGATTCTGAAAAAAAGTAGGAAGATGTTCTAGACAAGTTGCAATAACTAGTACTTTGAGGAAGGCATAGGCCGTCAAGAAGGTTGAGGATTCGGATGATTTGAAAGAAAATTGAGATGGTTTTATGAATAATATTCTTTTTCTTTTTTAAAGAAATTATTGTTGTTTCTATACATGATTTTGACTTTTTTTTTCCATGGGAATCTGCAGAAATCAAATTTCTTGTTTTTTGGTTTTACTAAAAAGATGAGAACTACAAGTTTTTTATGTTACTTCATCAATAAATGAATAATGATTTTGGAGTTGAGAATCAATTGTTATTTGGTTGGAAATGACTCAGTTGTTTGATTTTAAATTATCAATATTTGATTTTGATGTACATTCAAATTATATGAATTCAAATTCAATTACAATAAATATAAGTATATAACTTTAATTCAAGTAAAAACGAAAAAAAACCTGGAAAAAAAATAAATAAAAAGGACCGAATTGGGCCGAAAAAGGCAGCCCATCATAAATCTTAATTAACCAATTTAAAAACCAGTTAAACGAACAGAAAATTCGGTTCAGTTCATAACCGGTTTATAACCGAAACTGGACCAGTTTCAGTTCAATTTATTTTTGAAACTGAAAACCGGTTCGGTTCAAGCAACCGGTTAACCGGATTTTTCCACCCCTAAAAGGAATATCAACATTCCATATTTGTATGTCAACAAAATAGTCTAAACCCCGAAACCTCTCAAAACTTTGAGTTTTACGATTTTTATTAGAGATTTATTATCACCACTACCAGAAGCCTTGACATGGAGAAAGAGTCCCTGACTTAGCACTTAGTAGCTGTCATGGAAAAACAGAAATAACTTGAGATATTCGAATTTTAATGGAAAAAGAAATAAATGTAAGTTTAAATAATTTATTAATGATAAACCTTACATGTGATACCAAATTGCAATTCTCAGCCTTGAGCGCCTTATTTTCCTGCAATATTGCAAAAGAGTAAAACCTCATATTGAATTTTGATGAATATTGTTCATTAATAAACATTAATTCATTCTACAATAAAAAATACCTTCGGTAGATTTTGATCAAGCAGAATTGTAGGTAATGCAAAAACCTTTATCACCTCATTCAAATTGCACCTCACATTGCATTGAGGGCACTACAAGCAAGAAATTAAATTAATGTACATATTAAAAGTGAATGAAACATATAATCAAATTACAAATACGAAAATAATGTACCTTTGCAACTAAATTGATACAATTTTGGATGCAAGATAAACCATATAGGTGTCCACAAGGCAAGCAGCTGCATTTTTCATACAACAAACTTTTAATTGCTATATTCTATGAATGAGTAAACGACATATTCCCACCCAAGGTTTGACGAAATCCCAAGTTAGTACCACTGGTTTCATTTATTCCAGATTCCCATCCTTAAAGTAACAGTGTTATGAATTTTTAGGGTTTAGAGGATATAATTACCATAATGCCCTTAACCTTAAATTAATTAAAATTATTTTTAACCCCTAAAATAGTAGAATTACAAAACTTACCATTTTATTTTCAAATTATATCAAAAACACCCTCGGTCACTATACACCCTCACCGGAAACAGCCCGATCTGGGCTGTTTCCGACGACGTCAAACCCCCTGGTCACCTCCATCACCTTCCCTGTAGTCCGTCGTCCAAAACCCCTCTGGTTCCCGACTCATTTGCCCCTCCAATCGTCGGCACCGTTAGGCTTAGGGTTTCGGTGTTCTTCAACGGATTCCGGTCGATTCCGGCGGTGAAAATCCAATTGGACACCACCAATGCAACCACCGTCCCCAAATCTATAAAACCCCTATGTCCCCAGCAACCGTTTCGTCGTCATTCACCGGCCGAGAGTTCGTGTTCATCGGCCGTTTTTCATTGCCGTGGCCGGAGATCGGCGAGTGATGAGTGGTTGTGAATGGTATAGTTTTGTAGAGGGGAGGATGGGGGTTCAAATGGTTGTGACTAGGGTGATTTTGGGTGGAAGAATCGCCGAAAAAGAGCGAAAAACGTCAGGAACGACGGCTGCTAACGTGCGCCGGAGGACTGTTAGAGGCGGTGGTCTGCTAACGTGCGCCGCCCATGTAAAATGACCAATTTAACCCTTTACCGTTACATCAAACGTTTTTCCGTCACTTTAAAGGTGGGAATCTGGAATAAATGAAACCAGTGGTACTAACTTAGGATTTCGTCAAACCATGGGTGGGAACATGTCGTTTACTCTCTATGAATCTATAAAATAAAATAATAATAAAAAGTAATGAAAGAATGTTTAATATATATGTAGAAATTCAAGAAAACGGCCTCTGCTTTGAGTTAAACGCACCAAGTTTGATGAGGACCTTCACGCTCCCATGGATTTAAGCAGATAATACAACGGAAAGAATCAGAATACTCCTCCACTTCTTTCACTTTTTCTACTTTCTCCTCCAATTGTCATCGATTTCCATTGGTGTGGGTCCATCGTTGCAAGACTGAGGTAGTGTGTCGGCATGCATGGTTCTGAGACCAGAGCTCTTGAATATAACACACTAGTTATACAGAATTAACCCTAATACTACTACCACAAAGAATTATTATAGTAATTAAAAAAAAAAAAAAAAACTTAATTGAAATATAACCTTTTTTAATTTAACTAAAATTAAAAATAAATAAACAAACTATATAATGCGCTGGCAGAAAATCCAATATCAGACCGTGGGTAGCCACCAGCCAAACCATCGTTGACCGTCGTGTGAAGACCGGAGATTGTGAGAGACACACGACCATATTGAACGGCCAGATCCGCTCTGGTCTCCAATATCTCTACCGCCGCTCTATCACGTCTCCACTACGTTGATCTCCTCTCCTCTGTGATCTCCACCATCGACGAAGAGCCCAAGGTCGCTCGATCTAAACGGTGCGTTTTCTAGCTTCTTTTGTTGACTCACGGCGGTAAATGGCGGTGACGGGCAGTGGCTTGTGGGTGGTAGGGGTGATTTTGTTATAATATAAAGTTTTATATAAGTAGGGGTATTTTAGCTAAATCTGAAATGTTGGGGGTTCAAAATTATTCATAAATTAATAATAAAAATAATATTATATTAATATTTAAAAGATAACAATTTAGTAAT
This sequence comes from Pistacia vera, assembly GCF_008641045.1. Lineage (NCBI taxonomy): Eukaryota > Viridiplantae > Streptophyta > Magnoliopsida > Sapindales > Anacardiaceae > Pistacia > Pistacia vera. The sequence continues at coordinate 561,996 of NW_022196020.1, read as the reverse complement.
TTAAATAACATACCCACCAATTTATTCATTCATACCAAACATATTAATATAACATACCAACCAATTTATTTCAACTAACCAAACACATTTTCCTAATAATTTTCAGTAATCTTCAAAGTAATTTAACTGTTTAACATTCCTTGAACCAAACGCACCATTTATATCAACCTTTGTATTATCTAAGTATTAAAAGATTGTCAAAATCTTTTATTATCTATTGAACCAAATAAGATAGGGATCGGAAATCATCTCTCGTACTATCGGAGTAATAAAAAATTATCGGAATCTTTTATTACCCGTTGAGTCAAATAAGGTAATGATCCGATTAAAAGATAGATTATAAGAGTAATTTTCTTAGGGCCCCTAACCATACACAGCCTTAATGGCATCTAATTCACTAATCGGTTAAACTTTAATTATTTTCAAAGTAAAATTGATGGAGAATTAAGCAACCCATTATTATTAATAATGGTTAATAATTTCTGAAATAATAATTATATATAATAGAGTATTAAAGTTTGACCCTAATGATTTTCAAAATTCAAAAAGAGAGGGAAACTGGGAAAGGGGGCACGTGTTGTTGTTTGTGAAACGCTCCCGTTTCCAGATCTGGCCGTTGGGCTCTCTTTCCCGTCTCTATATGTTTCTATAAGATTTCAATTTCAAAGAGGCGGTGCCACTGAAATTCAAAATTTTAGGGTTATTATCAGTAGAGAGTGAGACAGATAGCTCAAAATTCAAAGAGATCAACAAGAATTAGTAGTAACGAAGTGGGAAAATGGACAAGTACGAGAAGCTGGAGAAGGTAGGCGAAGGAACTTATGGAAAAGTTTACAAGGCGAAGGACAAAACTAGCGGCCAATTGGTGGCTCTTAAGAAAACGAGACTTGAAATGGACGAAGAAGGCATTCCTCCCACCGCTCTGAGAGAGGTATCTCTCCTTCAAATGCTTTCTCAATCTCTTTACGTTGTCCGCCTTCTCTGTGTTGAGCACGTTGATTCTTCTCAGAAATCCGCCTCGAATCCGAGTCCCGACTCCGCTTCTCTTCATAATCATAGTTCTAATAATAAATCTAATCTTTACTTGGTCTTTGAGTATCTCGACACCGATCTCAAGAAGTTCATTGATTCTCATCGCAAAGGCCCCAATCCTAGGCCTCTTCCTCCAACCCTGATTCAGAGCTTCTTGTACCAGCTTTGCAAGGGGGTGGCCCACTGCCACAGTCATGGTGTTCTTCATAGGGATCTCAAGCCGCAGAATCTTCTTCTGGACAAAGAGAAAGGGATTCTGAAGATTGCTGATCTTGGTCTTGGGCGTGCCTTTACTGTTCCTCTCAAGAGCTACACTCACGAGATTGTTACTCTCTGGTACAGGGCTCCCGAGGTCCTCCTTGGTTCCACTCATTACTCTACTGCTGTTGATATGTGGTCCGTTGGTTGCATTTTCGCTGAAATGGTTAGAAGGCAGGCCTTGTTTCCTGGCGACTCTGAGTTTCAACAGTTGCTTCATATTTTCAGGTATTTTATTCTTCTACTCATTCACATTTTTTCATTGGTGTCGATTGTTGTCGCTGTGCTTGTAAATATTGATAATTCGTTCATTTAGATTGTCCTCCTCTCAACTGGCTTTGGCATTTTGTTCATTTAGATTGTTCTCCCCTCAATTGGCTTTGACATTTTGTTGATTTAGATTGTTCTCCCCTCAATTAGATTTGGCATAAGGTTAATGCTGATTTTGTTTAAATTAGTCTACCCAAGTACTGTATGTTTCAATTAGTAAATTTAATTTGCTTTGCATAAAGTTGAAGCAATCAACTATCTTGGTTTGCACTCTTCATCATTTTAATCTCTCTGATGCATGTGATGGTAATGGATTTTTTTTTCTTACTTTGAAGGTTAATGGGAACGCCAACGGAGAAACAGTGGCCTGGTGTTACTTCTCTGCGGGATTGGCATGTGTATCCTGTGTGGGAGCCTCAAAACTTGGCGCGTGCTGTTCCATCTCTGAGTCCTGAAGGAGTAGACCTTCTATCGGTAATTGTTTTCTTGAATATATTTTGGCTCTTCATTTTATTCATATTTTGATTTCGGGATTATGAAAACTAAATACACTACTTCATAGCCAGTCCGAATTTTGGGTTTCATTTTTGAGTATTGTAGTAGACTCAGAAATTGTTCAGCCAGAGTCTTTTGAGTGATATGATGCTCTAGATTTCACCCATCTGAACTCTATTTGTAGAGAGGATATGGATCATGATTTTCCAATCTTCTCCAAAGATTTCTTACTTTTATGGTTGCACAATTAGGAGTCTAGACAAACTCAATTGGCTGCTGTTTTGATTGACAAATTACAATCTTTACACTATTTGTTCCAAGGAGTCAATACAATCTTTATGTTAATAATTCGATTATGTTTCTTAGGACTATTAGATTAATTGCCTTGATGAATTTTTCTGTGGAATGAATAGCTATAGCTCCCGCTGCTTTGGTGAAATATCATGTTGGCTTTTTAATATAATTAATTGATTGATTGATTTTTTTTTTTTTTCGATATTGTAGAGCATGCTCAAATATAATCCGGCAGACAGAATCTCAGCCAAAGCAGCGATGGACCATCCCTATTTTAGCAGCCTTGACAAGTCTCAATATTGAAGTTGCGCACTGCCGCCCCTCTACTTTGAAGTGTTCTATCTTTCTCTCTGTTACATATCATAGTGTGCATTAGGAATCCACTTGGTTGGTTCAAACTTGAAAACAAATTTGGTGTAGTTGGTTGTCATCATCTTGGTGATTTCACCAATTGAACTTATGTAAAATTTGATTCCTTCTCATCTATATTTCATTATCAAGTCACAATCGGTTTGAATGAGTGCGAAATGCTAGTCGAAATTTTCTTCAGAGAGTGCATGATGATGTTATTAATAAACCAAAAACCCGAATATTCTCCTGGCCGGATTACAGACACTACAGGACCAAAGAGAAATTGCTTCTTGATGATCCAGGTTCTGCTCCTGAAACTATGCTCGTATCTGCAGTTATCCTGGTTAGTAGTGGTAGTGGGTAACCATATATATATATATATAAATAGAGAGCATTTTCCTAGAAAGCATTATCTTTTATCTTTCATTTTCATGGAGATATATGATGTATATGTTTTACATATTGAATTGAGGAATGAGGATGTGGCCAAAACTGTTGGTTACTCCAATGACCCCTATTTTAGCCATTAAACAGAAAACAAACAGAATGAATTATCAGAGGAAGGAAACTGACTGATATTAGCAGCAAGTTGAGGATGAAATGGTTATGGTGGTCAAATGAAATCAAAACTGTTGTTATATTATCTGGTATTATATTATATGTATTTAAATAATAATAAGAAGAAGAAGGATAATAATAGGAAGAATATGCGTGTAAATCGGAGGCAAAACTCTCCTCATCACAACCGTTAAAACCAAAGTCAAATATTTAAGAGTTAACAATTAATCAATAACCTCTCCCCCATCCAACACCCCCTAATATATCTCAACTCCAACAATTTCTTTTGCTCTCTCTCTCTTTCTTTTTCGCAACAACCCAATTAAGCTAACTTTGTAGTTTTCACATTCCTTTTCTTCTTTCTCTGGTTATTTTCAAAAGGAAAAAGATAAAAAGAAAAAGGGAATTTGGTAATGTTTTGTTGTTTAAGGAAGATGGGATGATTTGAAAATTGGTGGATAAAAGGTAGAGAGAAAGTAGGAAAATCTTTAAAGCAAAGAGAAGAGAAGAGAAAAAGATGGAAGGAATGGAAGGAGTGTTGGAGAGGCTATTGGGTGGAAGATATAACAAAGGGAAAAGGGTTCAGCTCAATGAATCTGAAATACGGCAACTTTGTGTCACTGCCAAGCAAATCTTCCTGGCACAACCCAATCTCCTTGAATTGGAAGCTCCCATCAATATTTGTGGTACCCTTTTTCTTTTTCTTTTTCATTCAATGTATTTTCCTCATCAAATATATGTGTGTCTGTGTGTTTTTATGTGATTCTGTTGGCATAAATGAGAACAGTAAATTTACCTTTTCTTTTTTCTGAATCAAATGGTTAGATAGAACGTGTAAATGCGTGCAGGTGACATACATGGTCAATATCCTGACCTGCTACGATTGTTTGAGTATGGTGGATTTCCCCCGGATGCCAATTACCTGTTTCTAGGAGATTATGTGGACAGAGGAAAACAGAGCATAGAAACTATATGTCTTCTTCTTGCGTACAAGATCAAATACCCAGATAATTTTTTCCTCCTCCGTGGCAATCATGAATGTGCTTCTATCAACAGAATTTATGGCTTCTATGACGAGTGCAAGCGCCGTTTCAGTGTGCGTCTGTGGAAGATATTTACAGATTGCTTCAACTGTTTGCCAGTGGCTGCACTTGTTGATGATAAAATTCTCTGTATGCATGGTGGACTTTCACCAGAATTGGAAAGCTTAAATCAGATCAGAGCTATAAAAAGGCCTATCGACGTGCCAGATCAAGGGCTCTTGTGTGATCTGCTGTGGGCTGATCCTGATAAGGACATTAAAGGATGGGGTGAGAATGATAGGGGTGTTTCCTTTACCTTTGGAGCTGACAAGGTGGCTGAGTTCTTGAGGAAGCATGACCTCGATCTCATATGCCGCGCTCACCAGGTATGCATATCGATTCCTGAAACTTAATAAACTTTTCGTAAATGTGCATTAAATAGGAAAAAGGGCTAAACAAAAGAATTATTGTTTTCTGCTGGAAATGATTGACAGGTTGTTGAAGATGGTTATGAATTCTTTGCAGACAGGCAACTAGTTACCATATTCTCAGCTCCAAACTACTGCGGCGAGTTTAATAATGCAGGTGCTCTCATGTGTGTGGATGAAAGTTTACTCTGCTCATTTCAGATTCTTAAGCCTTTCCCATGACATCAAAAACCAACACTGTAATAAATTCCAAGTGATGAAGAAGCTGCCTCATTATGTTTGATAAAAAAGTTTTTAAGTGTTTTGGTAACTCTTTTCTTCTGTCGTAGTTTCATTCATATAACTGGGCAAAAACTGTGTATATATACCTAACAGGTGTAATTGTTGCTTTGTATTCTAAAACTAATAAGCATCAACCAATCCGAATGCTAATCGATCACACGAATTACTTAGATTCTTGTTTTGATTGAACTATATAATTGTATTCTGCTTTCACAATATGGGTTGTTCTCTTTCTAGGTACACATTCTAAATGAGTAATGCTACAGCCACCGACGATAGAGCATCGAATTTGTGTACCGAATGACGTAACAAAATCCTGACCATTAATTAATATTAAGTTAAAATTAATTAACGGTCAGGATTTTGTCACGTCATCCGGTGCACAAATTCGGTGCACTATCGTCGGTAGGTGTATTATTTTCCCTTTCTAAATGCATAAAATTCATCATGAAATTTATACTAACAAGTAGCAACTAATCCAGCTGCAGTAAATATATATTTATTCAATATTCATAGCATAAATGAAATGATCCAGAGAGTATTTTGTTTCTTCCATTTCTTAGAGGCTGAGCGAACAAACAAAAAGAAATAAAATTAGCGAGCATACAAGAAGACATTGCAAGATTTCACTTCATCTCAATAGGCAGCCTATATACCAACATTGCTACTCTACAAACAAATATATTCCAGTTTCATCATCTAAAAATACAACGTGAAAGCACCTCGATATCTAATGATACACAAAAATTATCCAATCTGCAGTAGAGATAGCTCAACAGAATTATGGGATGTTTCAATTAGACCATACATGAACAAGCCCATGTCTGTTTCCAGTGTAGATCTCATTGCGGTCTTCATCATAGAAAAGCGATGTTATGTCTTCCAAAGCCTCTGCGACTGTGGTTCTTATCTGGGAGGATTGCTTCAACTTCTTTGAGCTGACAACAGGCCCAACACTACTGCTGCACTCATCAACATTGGAACTGCCACTCGAAGTATTAATTTTAGCCAGACATTTCCCAGTCAAAATACTGCTGACATTGATCGATCCAGCTGCATTAGAAAGAAAATAATGAGACTAAAGCTCCCACTGCTAAGATTCTCTTCATTGAATCACAATAACTCAATATTTGTAGACAGAATATGAAGGGCAGGCCACAATGTTAGCCAAAGATAATGTAACCAGTTCCATTTGCTTCATGTTTCCATCAACCAAAAAATAAATTAGCCAAAGTTGGTCATGGAGATGGTAAACCTAATTTATGTTATAAATTGCAAAGGTGAATTCTTAGGTGATTTACTTGACCTTCAAACAACAACCAATTCAACCATATGGGCCATGGGGTTCTAAATTAAAGTAACCAATGCAAACACATGTAGATGGATGAAAATGAGACTTTAGAACTGAGGTTCAGAAACAAGGATTAAACAGACAAAAGATTGGTCAAAGGTAGGTGACTGCTACCATACTTTAACTACGATTTACTAATCATGATTAAATCATATTTTTCAAAAAAATGAACCACAATAAGCTAAAGCTGATAAAGTTCTAAATGAAATTTGTTGAGACAATTATAATCCAGTCAACAAGCCAAACATGAGTCATTACCACATTCAGTTATATATGTCACCCAAAATGAAGTAACAAAACTTACCATTTCCTTCCATCCATTGATCTTCAGATTCAGCCTTGCAGTAGGAAATAATAAGATCCTGATCACTTGTTATATAAATGTTATTTGTGTTACAGTCTGGATGCCATAACAGGTGATCCTCAAACGAAGTCACAAGCTCCCCACGGAAGTTCCATACAGCAACAGTTCGATTTCTGAAGGTTAAGAATAACTGGTTTTCGTAAAGAAAGATAAATGCTGATGGAGTCATAAACTCTGTTCTACTAACTTCCATCAGCTGAGCATTTCGAACCTATGCACAATGTTGACATTTCCATAAGGCATATTGAATAATTGAGGTTTCAAATGAGCAGCCAAAAAAGACATCTGATAACTTACATCAAGAATCTGGAGATTCTCATTTTCTTGCTTGACAAGAAGCTTTTCATTGAACTGTTCAATAAAGTCCACCTTCTTATTTCGATGAAGCAGATGGTAGAAAGCCTTGAGAACAGTGCCATCTTCTATTGATAGAATCTTAAGAGGAACATGACTACTAGATCTATCGAAAATCAATAACATGATGCCCGGACTGTCACAGGTAAAGTAGACAAATTGGAGTAAGAAGAACACTTAGGAGATATGATGGATAAACACATAAGAAGAAAGAAAACTTTGCGGCTTCCCTAATCTTAGTATTTTGTGTCTCTGAGAGAGAGATATTACCTTATCTTGATCTCTTGTACGTGTTTATCTGATATAGAATACAGCATATTATAGTTTTTTAGGTCAAACACCTTGTATATGCTGTCAACATAATCAATAATTAGAACCTAAATTTGATGAAACAAAAAAATACAACATTCGGAGTTGAGAAGTACCTATCTTGTGCAGAGTACGTTAGGACTTTTCCATTAACATCATCAAACTCCACAAAGCCAGGCCATTTCAATGATTCGGATTCAAAAAGAGCAAAGCCCGCATCTGGCTTACCCCTTTTTATATATCTAACCATTTAAAAGCAAAAATAATCAGCATGAGACTAATGGATTGACAAGAAAAAGAGAAACAACAAAGGGAAGAAAGAAACTCACTCAATCCTAGTGGATCTGCATTTCAAGGAGCTGAAATTATCAGAGGCATAAACAGAAACAGTGATAAGTGAATCATTATTCTTGTTGTAAAACAAACTTCGAATGACTTCATCAGGACTAACATTGAGAAAACAAATCCTCTTGTTTGTTTCTGCATTTAGAATAGGCAAAAATGAGCCAACTAATTTGAACATAATGACAAATTTACAAAACTCCAATTGGGTAAACCTAACAATACCTCTACTGAAAGCTGCACAGACACCGGAATGTGCAAGAGCAAAGACAATGTCACTAGCGGAGACAATCTCAATTACTTTAGTTCTCTTCATTAGAAAAGGCAAAACTAAGGGGCAATGACCCTTGGGATCATGGGTGTCATATTCCTCCTGATGCAGATTCAGAAAATTAAACCAAAAAAAAAACAAATCTTTGCTGTTCTATGTAAAGTAAAAGAACAGAAAGAGTTCTTGAATTAAAGCCAGGTGAATTACCACCAACTGCATATTGCGAAACCTTTCTTGAGCATTACTGATGTTAAAAGCTCGATCTCTCTTGGAGGAAATCTCACGCCTTTGAAGTTTTTTGACACTATTTAGGAATCCATCGGGACGAACCCTTTTCTTCGCCAAAACCCTTCGTCCAGAGCAGGGCCTTGGACTGGCTGATATTCTCCTCCCTAATCCTTCCATTACAAAACCCTAATCTAATATATAATAAAAATTATACTTAACATATCAACGCACTGGCGTCTCCCTCTCGCTCCTTCACTTCCCTCTTGTCTTGTATTGTAAATTTGTATTGTGTTATGAGAAGAAGCAGAAGCAGAAGCAGAAGAAGCAGAGATTTTCAGAAGAACTGGAGAAGACAACCTTCTGGCCCCCGAGCTATTTTTTAATTTTTTTTTATTTAATTGAAAAAACAAAAAGCTGTACAATAAAGTTGAATTTAAATTCAGATGGGCTCAGCCGGGCTGCTAATGGACCCTAACGGCCCATCTCGAATATTATAAAAAAATACCAATTAAATGGATTTATAAATAGAATAAAATTGAAAAAATAAATAATACGTTTACTAAATAAATGAACATATTATCGATCTACACTTATTAAATGGATTTTTTTTTTTTATATATTTTTTCCATAGATATTCTATTAAAATGCAAAAGAAAATAAATCCATTTCCTGTACAATTATGGACAAATTTTCTAAAAGCTCAAAAATCACCCAAACCGGTAACAATACCTATACATTGCATTACATTACAGCAACAGCATCAGAATGAAGGCTCCTCCACTGAAAACTCTTCTAATCACAGATACCATACTGTACATTACACATTTTAACCTAAACTCAATTAATTAATTAATTAATTACATCTAACATTTCAATTACACATCCTATGGATTCAATCCCACCTCTTTCAAGAAGAGAGAGTGCTAGTTCACATTCATGCCATCCTTTCAATCCATTTGCCAGTTTCTTCAATGTCTCTACCTGCACTGCTTCAACCCATGCTGGAGCACAGCTTACTATCATACCTACTAAACATGAAACATACGCTTTCCAAGTGGCGGGATGACAGCCGAGCGATATGTTCCCATCCAATACCCTCCCCAGAAACTCCAAGTGCTTCCTTATGATGAGCGCCCTTCTGGAGAATGTACACGACTCTTTTGTTGTGGCTCCAACACCCCACATCAGTGACCCAGACAGAACTAACATATATGCCATTGCATAGCCTTCCATTATTCGAGCTACGGCACTCACCTTCCCAGCTTTCTCTTCTCTTGATGATAGCAACCAGGTTGGTATAGTTTCCCGGTATAGTTCTTGAACCATGTGTAATCCACCGGTGTGAAATAAGAGGCTTGCACCCAGCGTACCCACCTCTCTTGCCTTGGAACTGGCTAGAGACAATGATGCTCGACTAGACTTCAACCTGTGCGAGTCTGAGCTTGCCCATCTACCAGCTGCTTCTTGAGCATACTCTGCTACAAGCCCTACGATCACATCACTAATATGTTCAACATCATGTATTGTCCTGCAAGACCGAAGGTAAAGAAATCCAGGTGCTATGGACATGGCAGGACAAACAGTATGAGCTGAAACAATGCAGCCCAGTAGATTATCTACGCTGCTTTGGTTGGTCAACAAAGGAGAAACATGAAGGGATCCAAGGAATGAGGTGAAGCAACTTCTCAGTAGCTGGACAACAGCTTCTTTGTTTCGTATGAACACAGTACGAGAACAAGATACCACTATGAATTCATGCCAGCCGCGAGCCTTTTGTGCCCACAGGGAGCCAATTATGGGAATGATAGGCCAGGGGCAACCTGACGCACAGTTCTCCAAAGCCGGCCCAACTACACCATGGAGGTACTCCAGGCTTTTGCTGAGTTTGAAAGTAATGGTTAAACTGACAAAAGCTGCAAGTGGAAGTGGAAGCACTATCGGCAATTTCTCTGCGAAAAGGTATCAATTAAAGGTTTAGCAAGGGAAAGGCAGTAAAGTATTCTTAGATTGGTAAAGTGCCCATTGCTATCATCAACAGCCAGAGAGACTCACCATGGAGATCCCAATAAAAACAGGAGGAAATGCTTTATAAAGTGAGAAGTTATTCACTGCCCCATGAGCATATGCACCTCTAAACTTAATTTGGGACAATAATAAGCTTTCATGAAACACAGTGCTCCAGGAGCATAGTATGTGCAAACACTGGTTGAATAAGAAAACATTAAGGCACCATATGAGAGTGAGACAACATTATCTGATTAGAGCAGTTTGTCTCTTACAACCTAACAGCAACTAGTATCAAATCTATATGTGTGCATGCTTGCAGCCGCAATCTTAATTATTGGTCATTTGGATTGCTCATCAGTCATGGCTTCATTAAATTCATTTAAAAATTATATCCCTACTTCAGTGCTTTGATACCCACACTTTAGAGTACATAGGACCATACGTAAGAACACTGTGATCAATTATAGAAATCTTTTAACAAAATTAGAAAAGAAAAGGAAAAGCCTTTATTTTGCTGTCTCTGAGGATGTCCAATTATAGAACACAGTTGTTAGAATAAAAATACGAAAGAACTTTATAATAGGATAATTTATTATTGTATAGAAAGAAAAGCTGGCGAATATACCACAGGAACAGAGGGGAACATTAACACCAGCAGCAGCCAGTATTGCTTTCAGTTCGGACTCAATTGAAGGCAAGTTTGCTGCTGGACTAGGCCAATCTATTCCATTCATCGGGACTGGTTTCCATATACCACGAGTGACTTCTGCTGAGAAATAACTGATAATTGCAGCAAGAGATGCAGGCAAAAAGTCCACAAGGTCCCTCAGGCCTGCAAGCATCCAAGAGTTTAAGCAGTATGCTATTCAGTAATAATATAAATAGTTACAATCAATTAGCACCACATTTTGTACACTTCTTATACTATTTTGTGATAATAGAAAAGAGGGAAAAAAGAGCCTCATATACAAGTAAAGTTAGTCTCTAATTGACCTGTTGTCAAGTCCCGAGATGAAAGCCTTCCATAGGCACAAGCAGTTAAAACAGCCTCAAGAACAAAAGGGATTGCTTCCAACAGTTCCCATGCAGGTAGGATAGGTCTCTGGTAAACATCTTCTCCAGTACTTGCAGGGGACTCAGAAACACTGGTGGTTGATGGGGTTGAATTACCCGATGAGGCTCCACTTTTAGTCATTTTGGAGTAAATCATACTTAAAATCTTATTAGCAACTTGATGAACAGGATTGCTGGTAGAAAGGCCAGAGGGTGCTGAAGCAATACAAGATTTGTTTTGACAATACCAAGCACGTAATTTTGGAAAATGATCAAGATATATGGGCTTATCTGACACCTGCTGATCCAAATTGCTGTTTATTTCATTCTGAGAAGCAGAATAATGCGATGCAATGCGGTAATTACGCAATAACAAAAGATACTCTAGATTAAGCTCGACTCCCATTGCTCCATCAGTGATGGATTGCTCAAGAGGTGGTCTATAGAATTTCCATAGACGAAGAAGAAACAGAAAAGCAGAAGAAAAAACCGTGTAAAATGAGGGCCCGTCACCAGAATTTGATTTGTTACTTGATGTAGGTACAAGTGACCCAAAGACCTCACAAAGTGGCATCACAGCTGCTGCAACTTCCGGAATCTGCAGGAACAGAAACTTCGCATCCATCAGAATGCACATTGGCCCACAAGCATGACAGGATGAGAAAAGTTGTGTCTAACAACAGCTATAGATAAAGAAATTGATTGGAAAGCAAAGCATCCAATGTATCCAGATTGAGTACATATTTTGCTTCATGAGTTCAAATATAGGTTGACTTGGAATTGGCCCCAAAGTTAACCTAAAGAAACTCAATGGAAAACTTGTTTCCCAAAACAAGATTTCCTGAGCTAAATCATGATAGCATAAAGTATAGTTCACAATTTCACTATAAGTTGTATGGACATTATATTGATTATATACAACTTGTACAAAAACACACCTTTGGTGTCATGCATACATCTGAAAGATGTCCTTTTTTAGAACTTGGTAGTATTAATATTATTGAACCTAAAACCTTTGCAACTTTTTACAGAAAATTTAATCCAATTTAGATATCACATAAAAAATAAATGGGGCTCACAAAGTCTTGACATATTCGACAACTTCTATGAATCTTGATCCATTTTCAAAAGGCTCATTGGTCTTTTTCAGCCTTGTTCAATGTGACATTTGGCTTACAACTGTATATCAACAAATACGTAGAATGTTTTTAACCTCCAATCAGTAGATCTTATTTTCTTCACTAACTAAATTCATTCAGCAAAAGTGCATCGGTTACTAGTATATTTAATTTGTAGTTTATTTGTCTCACTTTTTCAGTTGGAATAACTAGTTTTGGTCAATTTTTCAATTAATATATAAATTCAGTGACTATGACATTTTTGGTAGACATCAATACATATGTTGGTTTAATTTTGTCCATATATACCCAAGGATCTTGTCAACACATTATCATATCATAATATGACTAAAGCCAATTTTACAAAAAAAAAAAAAAATCAATTTGAAAATATCTATTGGTAAATATAGAAAATAATATCATGGAATACAAAAAAAATGTCAGCATGCATTTTAACAGAACTGAGCAAGACAATGTTAAAAGTGACTGCATGCTTTAAATGAATCAGAAAAAACTCATGACCTGGGTTTCACACCAAATTATTTTATTGATACGTGCATTGTTACTTGAAAACAGCAAATAAGACATGTCAAACCAGCAGATTACCATATATGAGAACCAAAAATGGTTTGCTTATTATAAACAAAGATAATGACTGCACATTGCATGTTGTATGAAATATAAAATTAAAATGACTCTTATCAGGAAGAATCCAAAGACATATGAAATTGGTACCACTAATCAAGAACACACAGCCAAACAAAAATTTAAAAAAATAAAAGCAGGAAAAAGAAAATGCAAGTACTTGACTTACCACTCCGTGCATAGAAAGAATATGAATAGTATCGATAGTGGATACTTCAAACAGGATAGCACTAAGCATAGACATATGATCAATTAAGTGACTCCTTGGTCCAGTATAACCAGGAGGGACAGGCGGAGAAAGAATCTTGACCAGAAAGCATACCACTTCTTCCTGCAGACAAAAGACAAAAGAACAAAGTATTGAGAAGAAAGAACTAGACCTTTCTTCAAGTGAAAAAATTATGTTAAATCAAATGCATCAAGCCCAAAATACAAAGTCAGGTCCAGAATTTTTAAACACACATTCGGAGACTTAATAAGAACTTCCCCAAGTATAAACAGAACTCTTCATCTGTAGTGGAAAAGGTTGGAGAGTGAGGGCCAGGGGTTAAGGTCAGGCTTCTGCCAGAGTATATCTAGCTTAGAGTAGAATCACCACTAATACTGATATACAAAATACAAATCACAAACTAAACCATTCCTACTACTTACCATGAATGATATATGCATAGGGTAGTCTATGTGAACCCTGATGCACTATTCCACCATTCCAGAAATATCCTTTTGTTAAATTTGGAAAGGACTGTCTTTCTGATCTTGTACACAAATCTTTCTGACTTTGTCTTCTCAGTTTGGTACTTCAAACTTGAATCAACTCACTGCTACACACGTAGATGTGTGCATACAGCCCAATCTCCACCCCTCTATCTACTGTTTGTTAAGCTATTGTCCAATCATCGCTGAATTCTCATTTCACTTTCACAAGTTTCAGGTATTACCCACAATTTTTGTTCCATTAGATATAAGTGGCCATATAGTAGTCTTGTAAAAATTTCTTTTCTGTTTGACAAGTATTTTACCAAAAAGGTATTTTAGATGTACTTAATCCATTTTGCCCTTATTCTATACGTAACATTAGCAAATTTCTGCTTTAGTTTTGTTTTGATAACCCAGAAATGCATCAAACTACTGTCAAATCCTACACCCTTTAGAGTTTGGAAACAAGGGGATAAGAACATCCGACCACTTGGTTAGAAATCAAGGAACAACAACCACAAAAGTTCATACTTCAATACTACAAATTATATAATAGGAACCTCAAAACAGAAATACTTTCAAGATTTCGCAAAAATGGGTATGATTCCTATATCATGATACCAAGTAAAACCATGAATAATATTTACGTGATGATGTATATAAGAGAGTCTTCAAAGCATGTAACTTGAAATTTTCAATATTGCTGGACAGATGTGTTACCTGAATATTCCATCCACGGGTGAGGGATGCACCGCATAGAATTTTTGCAGCTGCTGATCGCTCTTCTACCGACCCATTCAATGCAATATGGTATAGTTTCTCTATTTCTGCTAAACTTTAAATAAAAGAAAAATAGACAAGAAAATAAAAAAATCTGCCATATCAGAGTAAAACAGGAATATTGTCACTTATACCTTGAAGCAGGAGTACTGAAAAGTAAAGCTGTAAGTGAACCATTTAATGGTGCTCCTTCCATGAACATGGACCAAGGAGATTTTTGAACTGGTGATAGTTCAGACAGTGCAATTACTGATGCCGGAACATAACCATGCCAAAAATATGCCGATGTGTCAATTAAATTTCTTGCAATGCAAGCTTCCACTATGAGGTGCCTCATGTTGCCACCTAAAAAGAAAAAATTGAATGCTAATATATCACATGATGAATCAGATAGACGGAAATAAGAAGACAGTGAAAAAGAAAAAGAAGAGACACAGGAAGCATTAATTCCAAGACATAATGAATAATAAGAATAAAATGAAGAAAACATAAACTTCCAAGTTACCTGAATTTAAAAATGGGTCACCAGGACTGTTACTGACTAAACCATCCGTTGTAATCTGTGAAATGGAAATGAATCTTGCTGCTTTTGCAGCTGCATTATTGGCTTCCCCAACGGCAGATGCTGGAGGGCATAAGAGCCCAGTAAAGTTTTCAAGCACCTGGAGAGAGGAAATCAATTCCTCTTTAATTGAAGCAAGGCACTGCCCACCTAATCCACGTCCAAACCCAGTTTCCGTACACCCAGGTGTTGCTACCCCCTTAACCTTCGAAAACTGCAATTTGGACTCTTCAGCCAAAACATCAGCAATTGCCAAGGGGACAATAGACAAAAGCATACAAAGGCGGGCCTCAAGATGTGGAACAGGGCCTTCTGGAGGATCACGTTCCTGCAGTGGAGTAAGAGGCATAAAAAAGAATTCTGGTGTGCATATAGTTTAAATCAATTGAAGAGAAGTTAGCACAGATTTAGCCTCTACTCTTTGCACAAGCCGAAGGGCTGAAAGCCAAAGTGCTAGGAAAGTTTCTTGCCAGCTTGCCCGGTTAAGTACTCTGAGGGTATTAATTGTTTCTGCAGTAAGACATCAACATTATGGCATTGCCCATTCCTTCAGCTTTCGAGAATACTTCTTTCAAAAAAGGTGAAAAATAAAAAAACCAAACATGTATAAAAATTGCACACACAAAAAAGGGGAAAGAAAATAAAATATTAAGCAGAAAAAAAACATTAAAATAACCTCTCTTCAAGTAGATATACCTGAAAGTATAACAATGGCTGACCTGACAGGAAGTTGTCGCCCATCCATTGCATTCTCCATGTAAATATCAAAGGGAAGCCAACAAGCTGACAAACCAGATTCACTATTGCAGCAAGACGTTGGCCTCAATGATTTAGTATCAACAAGCATTCCAATGAGCCTATGCTTATTTAGCCTGTTGTCATAACCCAAAACTTTCTGGACATTAGAACATAATGTAGCTAAAAGCTGGTTTGCAGACTTCAGTTTTGAGGATGCTAACTTATTGGCTTCAAGAAACTGCAGCCTCTGCAGAAGGCAATTGAACTTTTCAGGCCTATAGAAGCAGAAAAGGAGACAAGAAAGAGGGGATGACAGAGATCAGAAGTGTCCGATGCTTGAACTTGTTTGTTCAGAATAAATTACTAATGCCCGGTGAACTGCCAGCAGTAGTATTTAAATAGAAATTGCAATAACATCCCAATAAGTAATCTTTCTTTAATGAATTAGTTCTACGATCTTCACTATGTTGATTAACAAACATTTCCTGAGAATGTTCTAGGTTAGAATAAGCATCAAACATCCCCTGGATTGCAAAAGAAGGCAATAAAAAGGTCTAATCTGAGAGCTTGTTCATATATCATCCCTGAAGGAGCTATTTCACTAGGTTAAAATTCTGTTCATGAACTTACTAGTTAAGCTACCACCTTAACCTAGGAAAAGCAGAGTTTTGAACAATTTGAAAGACCAATATAAGGACACAGTATTTGTCATGTATCATCGAATTTCTACAATTTGGTGATAATGGATAAATTATTTTTGAACTGAAATTTCAGCGCAGATGTGGCTTCTTATAACATGGGATTCCAAATTACCCCAAACAAGTGGACTAAACTTGAACTAGCATTATCCAGGACACTTGCAAAACTACTATTATTTGATGTTTGTACCCAAGAAGCAAAGAAACACAATGTTTTGTTTAAGGCTAGTGTAAGCAAGGTAATTAGTGTTTAAAGCTGTGACTTAATCATCCAATTGAGAAATAAAAAAGAAGTCAGCAAAGTCATACATGTTGAAGTGAACAAGGCGAAGTAGAACCACGGCTTTTCCACTTTCAGCGAGCTTGTTCAAGACTTGAAGCGCAATGAGAGAATTCTTCATCCTCATCTGCACAAGATGTTGTTCATTTCCAACAGAGTCAATCTCCATAATACTGTGGTGTTCAACACTTTCAACTCCTGCACTTGGATTCGGAAATCCCCAATCCTCAAACAAGCTATCAATCAAGCGAACAATAACGGTGAAGAAGAACAAAACAAACACGTGTCCAAGCTCCACAACTCCAACATTGTAAGTCTGAGAAAGCTCAAGGCTAACACTAACAGATTCTATAATCCTGCAACAAACAAGCAAACAAAAATAAGAGAGCATGTGGGTTTAAACCAAAACTAATTAATAGAACAAAAAACGTGACTTTAACTTACTTGTGTTTACAAGAATCGGAGGTGACGTCATGAAACGACAGAGCGTGTCGATTAAGGAGCTCGAGATAAAGCCGGAAAGCTTGAGGCTGAGAGCGTCGATGAGGAACGAGTTTGGCAGTGAGAAGAGAAAGAAGATGAAGCGGAGAGAGAAGGCGAGAGGAAAGAGCGTAATCGAAAAACTTCCAAAGAGAAGGATGATTGTTCTGAAAACAAAGATAAGACACCAAAACTTCTCCTAATTCCGGGCTGGGTTCAACCTTCCCGGAGTTTAAACAATTCCCGATTTCCATAGCCCAGATTAAAGGACCATCCTGCCGCTGTTGGCATCTCTTCACAGTCTCAATCACCCTTTGCTGGAAAGACTCTTCTCCCATCTCCATCACCATCACTACAATGCAGACAAGATATTCGAGAAATAACCTCAACCAACATTCATCTCCTAAACCTCCACTCCCAGTTACATCAACCAGTTATTTTAATACGTCCAAAGTGGGGTTTACAGTGATTGTACAACATGGGAGTGTTTTCTTTGTGAACAAAAATGGAAATGCCCGTCATTATCAACCAGTTTCAAGCACAAATTTATCAAGTCTTTGTAAGAATTGACCCCCGGTTCAAGCTACGATTATCAACTTTATCACAAAAAACGAATCAAACAACATTCACACATAAATTGTTTTAATCAAATTCCTGACTGCATTGATTGCATGTGGTCAAGACAGATTTGACGATTTCTTTAACAGAGGGGCCTACTGTGACTGGTGGCATTGATTTGACATATGTCGACCCCGGATTTGTGGGTTAAGGTTAAGCTTCTTCTAATTAATTAATTATATTTTTTAGGATTTGCTTTTGTGTTCAGACACTTCACTTCACCTATTTTTAATTGAGCCACATATTTTTTAAATATCATTATATTACTTAAATTTATATTTTATTTTCAATTTTGATATTGTTACGATCCTACACCATCATCATTCTCTTTTCCGATCATCACTCATCAAAACCCTTCAAACTCTAGTCCTACTGACCCTGCCAATCGCCAATAATTGAGTGATTAGGGTTTGCATAATTGTGCATCCCAAGTCAAATTTTGATCAATCCCAATCATCAAAATCAAAGATTTCCACCACCAAAAGACTTATCGACCTCTCGTCTTCAAAAGTCCTAATAGCCTGAAAATGAGTTTCCTCTCTGTTCACTAGTAGAATATAAATTTGGGTAGTAAAGTGATATTTTAAAAGCCTGTGGGTGGGGACATGTCATTAAACCATTATTCGGGTGGGAAAAGGTTCGTTAACTCTTTTTAATTAAATATTCTATGTTTGCAAATTTACTCAAAGGACCCTATTTGGGGTTCAATTGAAAAATAACAATTCTTTAGGGCTTTTAAGAGACTCCTGAGTCCTCACAAAGATTTAGTCAATTTTGTCCCTGTCTGCCTGGTGTCATTTTTCTAATTAAACTATGAAAAAGGGTTATTTAAGTAATTCTTCCAATTAGTCGTTGCATACGTGTAAAACTAATTAATTATGGTTGAACCAAGAATCAAATTAATTGTGGTTTACACATAGACTCAATTAAACAAGTTAAATATGTTGAATGTGACAATATAAAATGGAAAAGGTATACGGGTCATGACATGTCTCATGTGATCAAATGGTCCAAATTTATTCGATAACTATGTTCGATTCGTGTTTTGAAGTTTTACGTGAGTAATTAAATGAATCGTATTCGAGTTGTTCACTCGATTAGTTATCATTTCAAATTTGTGTTTCGAGCTTGTACATAACTATGAAACAAGTCAATATCCGTGTTCACCAAAATACTATACATCATTCAAACAACCACGATAATTCAAATGTTATTCTTACCCTAATTCATACTTTGATTATTCTAGTTTTTATATAATGAATTCAATTTAAATTTTAAATTAGGGTTTAGAACTTGACGCATACATTTTATGAAACTAAGACAAACATAAAACATAGCTTAAGATAACTATTATACAAGAGTTAATTGAATTTCCCCTCTTCTCTTTAAGTATCTAAAATAAGAATTTCTTGTTGTCACTTTTTTGATACTGTTTTCAGTCATCTAATTAGCACATTTTACTCTTAAACTATTAAATTATATACTTACATATGTTTTTCACGTATAACTCAAATTGAATAACTATGAAGTTACGTAATACTTCCACATATTATGGGTGGGTGATGTAAGAGACGTCTATATTCAGCTTTCAATCTGTGTTCGTCTAACCATCAAATTAAATGTGAATAACCCGCCTGTCTACTTCTCTTTGAAACAAGGGTGTTTTGATAGGAACCCATTCCCAAATTAACTTGCTAAGGGAGGGTGCCCAAACCTTTGTAAACCACATGCCATCATTTTTTTCTCTCAATGTGGGATCCTAACATTCCCTTACCCTTTGAGACCCAATGTTCACGTTGGCCAACTCTGGACAACTTACTCTCCCAGGTCGCTCTTTCCCAGGTAGCCTTTTCCTAGGTCACCCCTTCTGGAACACGAGCTCGACTTTGAGACCCAAGTCCACATTGACCCACTTCAGATGACTTCACTTTGGGTGGCCTACTCTCCTAGGTCGCTCCTTCTAGAACATGAGCTCGGGTAGGGTTTGACTCTAATACCATTTAATAGGACCTCACTTCCAAATTAATAAAAATTGAGTTGGGCAATGGGTTTTTGATAAGAATTGAGTTGGGCATGGTCATTTTATGGGTTTGGATAAAACTCTCATTAGAAAATCAGTTTACTAAAGGAGAGTGCTCAAGCCCTTATAACTACATGTCCACTTTAACTCAAATATATTGAATAATATTCAAGGATGATTACAAAGTGAAATATTAAAACATATCTCTGACGTGAGACAAAACAAAAATCAATATAATTAAAAATTTTTCTTTTTTTTTTTTCCTTCTCTTTTTATGCTTCGGCATCATAGGATCCTAACATGTTTGAAACAATTTTGTTTTCTCGATATTACTATAATTTCACACCAGGAACTATTGAAATCAAATACTCAATCACTTGCCACCGTTATAAACCCTAAATATCGACGAAACACCAATACATTGGAGACAAAATTGTAATTAACTCTAATATAAAGTCTCATCACCCTTTTTAATGGAGTGATTCAAAGTTAAATCAAACCACTACCATGAGAATTAGATTTGAGAATAGGGTTCAGAAATAAGAATACAATATGGCTTCACTTTGTCAGCCTTTTCTTTTTCTTTCTTACTTTTTTTAAAATAAAATAAAATAAATAATTCCATCGCTATCGTGTCACACAAATCGAAGGCCCATTCATTAAGTCAAATTCATGAGTTTACAGTTCACACCACCATCTCATTTTTCAAAGCAAGTTACAGGATCTTGACACGTGTAATATCAATCCACGTTTACTTTGAGTTTGTTTAAAAAAACAAAGTAAAAACATTTATTGAATGAAGTTTGTTTTATTTATGCAATTGAAATTTCCTACTGTTTTTATAAAATAATAATAAGAGTAATGTTATACCCATAATTTTTTTTATAAATTTTTTCTTACAATCCTGACGTAATAGTTTGTAATTGGTTAATTATAATTTATTAGGTAAGATCCAGATGAAATAAACTAACAAATTACGAGTTATCATATCGGGATTGTGAGAAAAAATTATGAATAATAATAACTTTAAAAAGGTATATATTATAATTAAAAATAAACAAAAGGAGTGAGTTCCAAATTCGTATCTTTTTCACTCGTTTAAATGATTAAATTAATAATTCAGGAATTTAAAATTAATATTTGTTGCACCACGCCACAGTGAAATCTAAATCAAGTAATATGGATACGTGGAGCGCAACCCATGGCTCATTTTTAGGAGAGTTATTACTAGTTAATTACCAATGTAACCCTATAGAAAGTTCAATTACTTATAGCTACCACTAAAAAAAATTGTTCGCACCCTCAATGTTTATAACAAATATATCCTCTTCAAAGATTTTAAAAGCTAGCACCATCACCCCTTAAACCGATAACACACAGAAAATAAAAAAAAAAAAAAAAAAATTATAAAAGTGTGTCTTAATATCAATTTGAGAATTGTGGTTAATATCCCTCAAAATTTCTTCTAATTATTGCTAATCACTCGTTTGTTACTGTAAGTTAATGGTGATTAAGCAAAATCTTTACATGAAAGTGAGCGACTCTTTATAGATAGGAAAAGGTATATATTAAACTACCTCTAAGTAATCGAGTGGTTCGATAGGAACTCTTGGGTGTATTACTCAAGAGATCTTAAGTTTGAATCCCTCTTTGGTTACTTATAGGGATAGTCACTGGTCTAGTTAGTAAATTCACTAATAAAACGTGAATTATACACCCAACCATATCATTCACGAATTTTCATATTTTATCAACCCAGCTGTATTATTCGCGAACTATATGCCTTAGACTATTTTTTTCGTATTTTTCCCGTATCTAAATTTTTGCCGAATTTTTACAAAAGTATTTTTCACCATTTGCCGTAGCATACTCATAAAATTCCCATACCCTTTTTTTCCGTACTCGTATTAACTAACTAGGGTGAGTTTTCGTTATAGACTATAATTTAAATCTTGGTTGTATTATTTATTTATTTTATTTGTTTGGAGCTATAGTTCGACTTTGAATTTTGGTTTTGTTATTTGTTTGATTTGAGACTATAATTGAATCTTGGCTATATATTGTGTTTGAGCCTGGAGACTATAATTTGAATCTCAGTTATATATTGTGTTATATTATTATGTCTAATAGTTATTAGTTAATTGAATACTTTGCATTTGAAATGGTATATTGATTTTAACTACGTGGTCCATAAAAAGTACTAAAACCAGGATTGATATTGCCATATTTTTCAAAACGTATTATTGACAATGTGTCGTATTAAACTCGTATATACCTATACTGTATTTTCCTATATTCAAATTTTACGGTCGAATTTTTATAAACGTATTTTTCACCATTTGCCGTATCATACTCGTAAAATTTAGTACCCTTTTTTTGCCGTACCCATATTTACTAACTAAGGTCACTGGAGCTCTTATCCGACCGGTAGTTCTAAAGCCCCCAGAGATTAGTCGAGATGCGCATAAACTAGCCCAAACACCCCCAATCATTAAAAAAAAAAAAGAGGTCTATATCATGAGGTATGTTTTAGTTGATGCCTCGTTGTGGGCATTAACTATATAAAACCATATGCAAGAATCTTACATTTTGTAGGGAAAGAGCTTACACAATCCTATATAGTTTAGGATGCTCCTTAACTTGTCAGATGTATTTTGGGTTTAAAAGTTTGAAGGTAAAACCATGAGGTCCATGTGTCCCAAGTGGACAATAAAATCAGCCCTAGAAAATTAAACTTGACTCCAGTTTAACTTTAAAGGTATTTTTTTGTTATTTTTCAAAACCTATTGGGTTGTATTTAACTATGAAAAAGGGTTATTTAAGTAATTCTTCCAATTAGTCGTTCCATACATGTAAAACTAATTAATTATGGTTGAACCAATAATCAAATTAAGTGTGGTTTACACATAGACTCAACTAAACAAGTTAAATATGTTGAATGTGACATTATAAAATGGAAAAGGTATACGGGTCATGACATGTCTCATGTGATCAAATGGTACAAATTTGTTCGATAACTGTGTTCTATTCGTGTTTTAAAGTTTTACGTGAGTAATTAAATGAATCGTATCTGAGTTGTTCACTCGATTAGTAATCATTTCAAAATTGTGTTTCAAGCTTGTACACAGCTTATGAAACGAGTCAATATCCGTGTTCACCAAAATACTATACATCATTCAAACAACCACCATAATTCAAATGTTATTCTTACCCTAATTCATACTTTGATTATTTTAGTTTTTATATAATGAAATCAATTTAAATTTTAAATTAGGGTTTAGAACTTGACGCATACATTTTATGAAACTAAGACAAACATAAAACATAGCTTAAGATAACTATTATACAAGAGTTAATTGAATTTCCCCTCTTCTCTTTTAAGTATCTAAAATAAGAATCTATTTCTTGTTGTCACTTTTTCGATATGGTTTTCAGTCATCTCATTAGCACATTTTACTCTTAAACTATTAAATTAAATATTTACATATGTTCTTCACGTATAACTCAAATTGAATGACTATGAAGTTATGTAATACTTCCACATATTATGGGTGGGTGATGCAAGAGACATCTATATTTAGCTTTCAATTTGCGTCTTTCTAACCATCAAATTAAATGTGAATAACCCGTTCGCCCACTTCTCTTTGAAACAAAAGTGTTTTGATAGGAACATACTCCCAAATTAATAAGAATTGGGTTGGATGGTGGTCCTTTTTTAGGCTTAGGTAGAACTATTCTTTAAAATCTGGCTTACCAAGAGAGGGTGCCCAAGCCCTTATAAACCACATGCCCACCCATTTTTCCTCTCAATATGAGATCCTAACATTCTCACATGCTTTGAGACCTAATGTCCACGTTGCCCCACTTTGGATGGCTTACTCTCCTAGGTCGCCCCTTCCTAGGTAGCCCCTTCCGGAACATGAGCTCGAACAGAGTTTGGATCTGATACCATTTGATAGAAGCCCACTCCCAAATTAATAAGAATTAGGTTGGACAGTAGGCCTTTGATAAGAATTGGCTTGGGTAATGGTCATTTTGTGAGTTTGGGTAAAACTCTCATTGAAAAATCGGTTTGCTAAAGGAGGTTGTCCAAGCCCTTATAAACCACATGCGCACCATTTTTTTCATCTCAATATAAGATCCCAACATGTTTAAAACAATTTTCTTTTGTCGATATTATTATAATTTCACACTAGGAACTATTTAACTCAAATACTCGATCGCTTGCCACCGTTATAAACCCTAATATCAACAAAACACCAATACATTAGATAGAAAATTGTAATTAACTCAAATATAAAGATTAAAGTCTCATCACCCTCTTTAATGGAGTGACTCAAAGTTAAATCAAACCACTACCATGAGAATTAGATTTGAGAATAGGGTTCAGAAATAAGAATACGATATGACTCCACTTTGTCAGCTTTTCTTTTTCTATATTTCTTTTTTAAAATAAAATAATTCCATCGTTGTCGTGTCACACAAGTTGAAGGCCCCTTTTATTAAGTCAAATTCATGTGTTCACACTAACCTCTCATTTTCCAAGCAAGTTGCACCGATCTTGACACGTGTAATTATCAATCCACGTTTACTTTGTGTTTGTTCAAAAAAACACAAAAGTAAAAACATTTATGGAATGAAATTTGTTTTATTTATGCATTTGAAATTTCCTACTTCTTTGTGGAATAATAATAAGAATAATTCTACATCCATGATCTCTTTTTATAAATTGTTACATAATATTTTTCTAATAATAATAATTTTAATTAATTTTAAATAATCAACCTTTCGTACACAAGGTATATGTTATAATTAAAAATAAACAAAAGGAATGAGATCCAAATTCGTATCTTTTTCATTCGTTTAAATAATTTGGTAAACGATTAAATTAATAATTGAGGAATTTAAAATTAATATTTGTTGCACCACGCTACAGTGAAATCTAAATCAAGTAACATGGATACGTGGAGCGCAACCCATGGCTCATTTTTAGGAGAGTTATTACTGGTTAATCACCAATGTAACCCTATAGAAAGTTCAATTACTTATAGCACCACCAAAAAATTTATTCGCACCCTCATTGTTTATAAGAAATATGTCCTCTTCAAGGATTTTAAAAGCTAGCACCATCACCCCTTAAACCGATAGCACACAGAAATTTAAAAAAAAAAAAAAAAAAAATTATAAAATTGGGTCTTAATATCAATTTGAGAATTGTGGTTAATATCCCTCAAAATTTCTTCTAATTATTGCTAATCACTCTTTTATTACTGTAAGTTAACGGTGATTAAGCAAAATCTTTACACAAAAGTGAGTGACTGTTTATAGATAGGAGAAGGTATTTATTAAATTATCTCTAGATGACCGAGTGGTTCGATAGGGACTCTTAAGTGTATTATTCAAAAGGTCATAAGTTCGAGTACTTCTTTGGTTGCTAATAGGGGGTAGTTATTGGCCTAATTAGTAAATTCGCGAATAAAACGTGAATTATAAACCTAGTTGTATCATTCGCGGATTTTTGTATTTTATCAACCCAACCATATTATTCACGAACTATATACCTCAGACGTTTTATTCCTGTATTCGAATTTTTACAAACGTATTTTTCACCATTTGTCGTATCATACCCGTACTCTGTTTTTGTCGTACTCGTATTTACTAACTAGGTTCATTGAAGTTCTTACCTGACTGATAGTTCTAGAGTCTCGGGAGATTAGTTGGAGTGTACGTAAAAAAAAAAAAGGTTTGTATCATGAGGTACGTTTAGTTGATGCCTTGTTGTGGGCATTAACTATATAAAACCATATGCAAGAATCTTGCATTTCGTAGGGAAAGAGCTTGCACAAATGTACATAGTTTAGGGTGCTCCTTGCCTTGGCAGATGTATTTTGGGTTGCAAAGT
Organism: Pistacia vera; assembly: GCF_008641045.1. NCBI lineage: Eukaryota > Viridiplantae > Streptophyta > Magnoliopsida > Sapindales > Anacardiaceae > Pistacia > Pistacia vera. Next base: position 536,190 of record NW_022196020.1, on the reverse strand, counting down.
TTGAAGGTAAAACTGTGAGGTCTATGTGGTAAAATGGACAATACAATCAGGAATCAGCCGCAAAATACTTAAACTTGACTCTAGTTTTAACTTTTAAGGGATTTTTTTGTTATTTTTCAAAACCTATTGGGTTGCATTTAAACTTGACTCAAAGGAAAAATCGCTACGTCACTGAATGTTTGGCCATGGTCCTAACCTGCTAGTGATCTAGTGGGGCTGTAACCCAAACCCAAACCCAAACCCACTACCACCCACTTGACCCAGAGTTAAAATCGCTGCACCACCGAACGTTACGCCATGGTCCTAAACTGCTAGTTGTAACTGAAACCCAACCCACCATCACCCGCCCGCACCTCAACAATTTAATTTAATTGTTTTTGCTGGTAACTTGAAGATCCGCCATGGAAGCTTCTGATCTCGCTAGATTTTTTTCTTCAATGTGAAGCAGCCGGTCTTAAAATATATAGATAAACAACTATATATAACACATAATCCCAAATTCAAAGATCCCATTGTTGCGGGAGGAAGAAGAAGATGGACATTGAAGCAAAGAATCAGCGAGGTTTCGGTAACCGGAAGCGGAGGAACATATGCATATGCCTTGGAGTCACTCTAATCTTGATTATATTAATACTGGTGATCTTAGCATTCACCGTTTTCAAAGCCAAAGACCCCGTAGTCACCGTCGATTCCGTCGCTCTTGAAAACCTCAGTGTGCGGCTTGACATGCCCAGAGTGACGGTGAATATAAACTTGACCATCGCCGTCAGTCTCACCGTCGAAAATCCGAACAAAGTGGGCATGACGTACAAGGACAGCGCGGCGTTGTTGATTTACAGAGGAGAGCAAGTGGGAGAAGCTCCGATTCCTGCGGGGAAAATATCGGCCGATGAAGCAGTTCCTATGAATGTATTGATGACCGTGATGGCCGACCGTTTCATGTCAAATTCTCAGACTTTTAACGACGTCGTAGCGGGTTCGTTACCTCTCAGCACTAACACAAAAATTTCAGGGAAAGTTTCAATCTTTAATATGATTAAGGTTCACGTGACCTCGGTTTCTAACTGTAGTTTCACTGTCCTTATATCTAACCGCACAGTCAGCGACAGGCAGTGTACGTATAAGAATAGCTTATAATATCCCAGATTGTTGTCGTCTCGTCTGTATTTTCTTTTTCTGATTATTGATATTTTTGTTTTATGCAATAATAAATTCGCTTTACTTTGATGGGATGATTCAATTTTTGTTTATACTCGTAACAAATTCGAAACCCATTACTGAATTTTGTTTTTATCGAACCCCAATAAAATCAAAAATCTTATCCACTAGTAAGGAATAAATTGATTTTATTCCATTATTATGGATCCATTTGTTTTGTTATTTTGGGAATAATATAGGGTAGTTGAATATGGTGAGTTTTACTAGGTAAATTTTAAAAATTAATTAAAAAACCCCCTAGGTTTGCTAATTTAACTAAATACCCCAATATATAATTTTTTTTGTAAAATGACAAAAACACCCACACCCACCCACAGTGCCAAATTCTAGCTACCACCATCAGAATCTGACCGAAAAATGGCATTATGATGCAGACCGGTCGGATCTGGCGGATAGGGCGTCGATATGGCCTTTTTCGGCCAGATCTGACCGTCGACGGCTGTAAAAGTCTAGATCTAGCGGTCAACGACGGGCAAAGATATAGCCGTCGTTGACCATCAACGACGGCCATATCTGGCCTTTTTCGGCCATATCCACAGTTGATCTAGCCAGAAAATGCCAGATTGGTGAATTATTGCCTAATTCTGGTCGTTTGTAGGCTGTTGCGATAAATTTTGGGCAACTATGGGTGGGTGGGAGTGTTTTTTTTTTTTTTGTTAACTTTTTTTGGGGTATTTAATGAAATTAATAAACTTAAAGGGTCTAAAAGTAATTAAAAAAATATACTAATATTTCCAAAATAATTAAACAAACAAATATTTTGAAAATATGATTGAGAATATGGATAGGAATATTAAACCAAACGCACACATAATTATTATAATATCATATTTCCTTATATTTTTGATTAATTTCATTATTAGGATAATTGAATTTCCTTGTATAGAATATGTTGAACCTATATATTGTACACTTTTATAAATATTGAATATATATAATCATTCATACAATTCTTCAAGCTCAATGATAAGGGCGAATTAGGGGGTTGTGCAATATACATGGCTTCAACTCATAGTTTCATGTTCGATTCTTGTTGACACAAAGGTAATACTTTTACTCATGATTTATCTGGGATCGCAGCAGCAGTAGGTTGTTACTAGATAATTGTTCTAGGTTCGATTCTTCGCTAGATGCAAAGGTAATACTTTTGTCCATGATTTACTTGGGGCTCACGACGATGGTGGGTTGCTGTTAGATAGCTTCCATTGAGGATCCACAGGTTGCATCTCCTTCTCTCCAATAAAAAATGGATTGAAAATGGTAATATTACAATAAATTTTGTCAATTAAATCTATCTTTAATTTATAAAATTATAAAATGAAATTTAACAGAAAAAGAAAAACATTAAAGGACAATGAAATTATAAAATAAATTTTGAAATGATAATTTTTATTTTTTAGTTTTGTTTTTAAAGGTAAGGATTTTTATTTGAAATCTTAAAATTTAGTTTTTGAAATGTTTTTTAATGTTAATAAATGCTATTTATTTTATTGTAATTTTTATTATATTAATTTGTAAATTCCTAATTTTTATTCTTTAATTTATTATTTATAATAAGATAGATAGGGGTATAATGGATATTTTAGTTCTAAAGTATCAGGCTATCAGCATAATTGACATTTCTCTAACTACATGATAGTAGGGGTGTTCAAAAGAACCGGTTGGAATCAGAACCGGTGGGTACCCTGGGTTTGGTTCTAGTTCCTACCCCGAACCAATCGTCAATGGGTAGGTTCCGGTTCCAAATTTTTGGAACCGTTACTGTACGGTTCCGGTTCCTATAGTTAGGAACCGGAACCAGGAACTAGGAACCGAGACTAATATAAAATAAAATTACATATTAGGGGGGTTAATAAAAACTTTTGTAGAAAAAATAATATGAATACATTTATATTTATATTTCATAATATTTAAAGTAAGTTGATTTGACTTTTGAGAATCTACTTTTACAAAGTAAAGGAGTTTGTCATTTTGAATTTATAATTTGTAATTTTATTTATGTTAACAAGTGCCAGGTGGTTCTAGTTCTGGGTACCTAGGAACCAGAACTGTCGGTTCCAGTTCTGGTTCCAAATTTCAAAGAACTGTCGGTTCTGGTTCCGGTTTTGGTTCCTTCAAAAAGTATAGGGTATCCGGAACTGAACACCCCTATATGATAGAGACTGTAATGACTTTTTTAAATTTTACTGGACCAAAGGGATACTTTCACCAAACAACGGTGACTTTTAAGATTTACCGGACCAGAAGAATACTTTCTGTCTTTCTCCAAACGTGGGGATAAAATTGTCATTAACACCCAAACTGTTAGGCCATAGTCCTAACCCGATAGTGATTAAGTGGGCTATAACCGAACCCGGAACCCTAACCCGCCCCTCAACAATTTAATTAATTTAATTTAATTTAATTTTTTTTTTTTTTTGCAGGAAAATTAAATATCCTCCATAGAAGCTTCTCATCTCACAAGATTTTTTTCTTCAATGTGAAACACCAGGAGCATTAAAATTCAAACAAAACCAACAGCTATATATAAACACATTCTCCCAAATTCAAGATTCCATTGTTGGGGGAGGAAGAAGAAGATGGACGTAGAAGCAAAGAAGGGAGGTTCCGGTAACCGGAAGCGGAGGAACATATGCATAGGCCTAGGAGTCACTCTAATCTTGCTTATAGTATTAATGGTGATCTTAGCATTCACCGTTTTCAAAGCCAAAGACCCCGTAATCACCGTCGATGCCGTCGCGCTTGATGACCTCAAGGTGCGGCTTGACATGGCCAGAGCGACGGTGAATCTCAACTTGACCGTCTCTGTCAATCTCACCGTCGAAAATCCGAACAAAGTGGGCATGAAGTACAAGGACAGCGCGGCGTTGTTGATTTACAGAGGAGAGGAAGTGGGAGAAGTTCCGATTCCTGCCGGGAAAGTATCGGGCGATGAAACAGTTCATATGGTTGTATTTCTCACCGTGATGACCGACCGGTTTGCGTCAAATCGTCAAATTTTTTCCGACATGGTAGCGGGTTCGTTGCCTCTTAGCACTAACACCAAAATTTCTGGGAAAGTTTCAATCTTTAAAATGTTTAAGGTTCATGTGACCTCGGTTTCTAACTGTAGCTTCACTGTCTTTATATTTAACCGTACAACCAGCGAAGAACACTGTACGTATAAGAATAGCTTATAATATAGTCAAAGCTTTTAGCTTTCACAGATGGCTGTCGTTTGTATCTCTTTTTTTGTAGTTTTCTTTCTCTGATTAGTAATATACTTGTTTCTTGCAATAAAAAAATTCAACTTTGTCATGTTTTACTTCAATTGGATGATTCGATTTTTGCTTATTCTTGAACCAAACTCAAAACCCATTACTAAATTCTCCCTTCCAGTAAGTTTTGATTTGATTTTGTCTCCTCCTTTTCCTGTCAAGGTCAAAGGGCAAGCCATCGTTGTTATTAATGTACAGAGCTTTAGTTTTATCGATCTGTATTTATATTTTCTAATTTTCTATTAACTGTAGATTTTCTCTTTAGGGAATGGCTGTGGTGGTTCAATCAGAATTCGTGTTTGAGATTACGCAAATATTATTTTATGCTGCTGCTGCTGCTGCTGCAAAGTTTGACACTCAATTGAAATCTATTTCTTCCAAAAACCAGTACGTTTCCATTTATGATAGTGATATTAATGATGGAATCTTCTTCAAAGTAAAGCTGTTTGTCGGCATTATTAATTCACACTCTTTCTGATGAAGGTTGTATTTACAGTTCACACCAAAAACCAGTAAATTAAATATAAACACCTCGATGGCAACAAAGCATGTGAAGATTTTAACTGCACACAGCGTTTGAAAGTTGTATTTTTTTTTTCATAGTTAATATCACCATCTAAAACAAAGTTTATATTGTGTTGTTCATCTGAGAGAAAAGAGAACAGTTAAAAGAGGAATTATACTGTTGGATTGGACTAGTTATTTGTTTAATTTCCCTGTTGTTATTGGAGTCAGTAGTAAGCAAAGATTTTAAAGATTAATATTCTGATTTGTTTTCTTTCACTTTCTCTTGTTTGTGTAATTATTTATATTAAAATGAAATTAGGTGAAAGATTTCATTCATTCAAGACCCTTCCATGGGTGAAAGCTCTGTTTGTGGTAAAATAAGCTGGACAAATTAGTGCATTAAAGCCATCCAACTTCCCACTACTTCTTTCACTTGGAAAATACTTAGCTGTTTGTGTCCAGGTCAAAACCTAGCATTTATTCTCCCTCTCCCTCCCAACTGTTATTTCTATGAGAGTTTGCATCAAACTTTTGATTTTTCTAGTTCAACATTAGATTAGATCTGATCCAGTTCAATTCTATTTCTATCCAACCATCTTGAACATTGATCAATGACAACACATAACCAAGATCAAGCTCTTCCTCCTCCCAAGAAAAGCCAGAGGAAAAGGCGATGTCTTATTGCCATTGGTGCAATAATACTACTTATTTTCCTGCTGTTTGTCGTTGTCTTGATCCTTGCATTGACCGTGTTTAAGACAAAACAACCCAAGACTCAACTTCAGTCGGCAAAGGTTGAAGGGATTGCTCCTCGTGTGACTCTCCCCACCCTTAATTTCCAACTCAACCTCACCCTTGACCTTCAAATCCTCGTTGAGAACCCAAACCATGCCAGTTTCAGGCATGGCACTGGTAATAGTATCCTTATGTATGGCGGCGACCAGGTTGGAGAGGCTGATATCTACCCGGGTTTGATTCCGTCCGCTGGCTCCACCACTCTTCCATGCAGGCTTACAGTTCAGGTAGATAAGTTTGCATCCGATATAACTACTTTGATCGGTGACATAATGGGCGGTCAGGTAGTCATGGAGACGCATACAAAGATTCCAGGCAGAATCAACTTCTTGGGGATTTTCAAGAAACATGTTGTCACCTCTTCTGATTGCAAATTTACTATTGGTTTTCCTGCTATGAATATCACCAACCAAGAGTGCAAGAACAAGCTTTGATCCATGTTATTTCTTTAACTCTTCAGGTATTTTGTTGGATTCGATTGGAGTATAATTTTCTTGTTCCTTGCTTTGCTTCAGCCTTCAGTTTTGGCTTTTCCCCCTGTTAAGACTGTTAGATTCCTCTCCATATTGTTACTAAGAATGCGTGTTGAAAGAGTCAGAATCAGAACTAGAAGTGAGTTCTTTGTTTTTTTATTCTCAGATGCGATTTTTCAGAGATGATAATCCTTTTTTTTTGTTTCCTTTAAGTTGATGTACAGAGACGTCACCAATAATTTAGATGCTGGACTGGACGGGAGAGGAGATATTGTATACAGGAAGAGAACTTTATGTTTGATTTTATATTATCCCATCTTTTTTGATGTAGAGTTCTTCATCTTCCTGTGGCTTTATAACTGTTTTATCGAGTCATATGCATCTATAGTAACAATAAACAGAAGAAAATTCCCATATTCATCATCGAATGAATGGATTATACTTCTACCATAAGAAAAAATTTCGAAAGAAAATAGTCGTTTACTGATGATATGTATGGTATAAGTGGAAAAGAATTTGATTACTGAAATAATCAATGAAAGCAGGAAAATGGTTGTTGAATATAAAAACTGTATCCACATAATGGTCATCCACTCCTTTGAAATATGCAGAATCAATCTGAATCCAAAATCTCGATCTTGGTTTTCCTTTGTATAAGTGTTATCTTGGAAGGCTCTCCACATCCTCAGTGAAACAAAAACAAAAGTAGGTGTCTGGGCACATCTTGATGTAGCCATGTAGAGGCCCATAAAGACCCAGAATGACACTCAAACTGCCAGCAATTATGGTCTTGCAGCACATCTTTCTCAGCATAAAAGCAAAGAAAATGTCCCAAAGACTTGCTGTTCTTGAAGAAAAAGTAGTGCTAAGATAGTAGTTGAGGAAAAGACACAAGACATACTAGTACAAAAGCAAGATTCATCTAAAACCAGTCACTTTTACTAAATTTACAGGAATTCAATTCTCAAGCAGCAAATTGGACAGTTCATATTTTGAATATAAAAGAAAATAGAAAAAGTACCGATCTCTCTGCATCTTTGATTACCAGTTCCTTTATAGATTCCTCACCATGTCAGGATGTCACCAGCCAAAATAGAAGCAAAACAATCATATGAATTGACATAAATGAGCAAACAGTGTGACAGAGAAACCACCATGCAGAAATAATTCTTTGTTACAAAAAATAGAGAAAGGACATCGAAAATGTTCAGAGAAAAAATAACTTGCCAACTTATAAATAAGATTAATATCAACTATACAATGCTAGCACTACGCCGGAAGCTCGGGCAGACAGAACTGTTTTCTCTTGGAACATATTCTCTCATATTCTCCCAGTGCCACAAGTTATAATTTAGAAGAACAAACGTTAGGGTTTAAAAAGTACAACATGATGAAATAAAGCAAAAATTAGTCACTGCTTGCCGCTACGTCATTCTCTGCATCGAAACCTCAAGATTGCACTATTGTCAGCTGTGTCAAAAACTTACAAATCCACTATATCAGAATTCAAGCTTTCTGCATAATCCTAAATCAATCTTCCTTGATTTTGCTGAGGGCTTCACTGGAGCACCAGGGCAAGTTTCAGCAATTCCATTTAGGTGAGGAGCTGGAGGTGTCTTGCAACAGTCAGCATCCCATTCAGTGTTTGAAATTTCAGCTAGGAGGCCCTCAGTCTGCTTTGAAACAATAGCTTCCAAGAGATTATTGTAAACAGATTCAAACATCTCCTCATCTGAAATCGACTCCGTATCATCAACACAAGTCTTATTTTCCATCAAACTGAAAGAAGATTCAAATTTCAGGCAGCGTGCAACACTAGTCCTCATTTGCTCAGCATATTTCTTACAGAGGGGAGCCATTGCCATGTTATCAGGACCAGGAGCAAAGGGGTCGAAGACAACATCTTTGGGTGTTCGGGGGCTGCTATCATCAACACAAGCAACTGGGTCCTCTTTTCTAGCGGTTTTAGCACGGGGGCTGCTATCATCAGCACATGCAACTAGGTCCTCTTTTCTAGCAGTTTTAGCACCAAAACACGGAACTTTGGTAGGTCTCTTCGCCTCAGTCAGCGGAGTATTACAGTCATATGGAGAATCAGCGATCTCTCTATTAGGAACAGGAGTGATAGGCTCTAGAGAAGCTGACCCATTAGACATTGCTGATACTTGAACAACTTCCTTGTTACAAACAACATCCAATTTTTCACAACCTTGGCATTTGTTTGACAGGTCCGCACAAGTTGCAGAGTCCATAATAGAGATAGCTGTTGAAAATGGAAAACAATGGGTAGGTATTAACTAAAACTTTGCAATCCTTAATTTTGAGCAGAAATTATCCTCCAACACCGTGGTTTTGAGGAACAAAACCCTAATAAGGAGTATGAAAAATTAGCAGTTTTGTTTCCTCTGATGCTAAAATCTTCCCACGGAAATGTTAAAAAATTGAACTTTCAGAAGGAAACAAGCAACACACAGAAAAATCCGAAGCAAAACCTAAAAGCTAGAAACCTAAAAAATGAATGCTTTCAACGTTATATAATTAAACCCTTGAGCAATACAAACGAGACATTTCAAGGAAATCCCCGATGCCCAAAAACCTAATAACAACAACAACGTTTTGGAAACAGAGAGCAGTAACTACAGATCCAGGACAACATCAAATGGTAACCGGACTCATTTATGAACAAATTAATCATTAAAAGAAAAAAACAAAAGCCAAAGACAGATTGAAGAATAAATACCCGAGATGAGATTGAGAGAAGCAGAAGTGTGTAGCAGCCGCTGTTAACAATGAGAAAGAGACGAGAGTTCCAACTACAACTTAAACTGAAAACTACTGCAACTGAATAAGAAGAAGAGAGTGGTGAATCTGAAGTTGGGTTATGGCCTACGGGAAGGTTATGTACGCACCAATCCAACTGAACTGGCTTATTTTAATCAAACAAGTCTGGATTTGGACCATTGGATCCCACCTCAACTCAACTGTTCATCTCCCTAATTTCTTATATGGAAAAATGCTTCACACGACACCCACGTGCGTCCGACACGGGATGGAAAGTAAAGCCAGGTGGGCCATACCTACCTACGTTCCAAATATCAATGCGGTCTTCTCCATTCGCTGTATTTCTTTGATTTCTATTTCTAATTTCTAATACGTAATATATACAGTAAACTAATGTTCTCACCTAAGGTTTAGTCAAATATCAAGTTCTCACCTCTAGTTTCATTTATTCTAGATTCTCACATTTAAATTAATACCATTTTTTTAATTTTAACTGTTTATAACAGTAAAGTTATGTTAGCACACTAATATACGTTGATAGTCTTTTAAGTTGAAAATAGACTTATGTTAACAAGAAACGGCTCACGTTAATATCACCCTAACTGTTGGATTTTAGTTTTTTTTTTATCGATCATGAACTCCAAAATAACTTCTGAAACCATCTTTGAACTCTCCACGACCTCCTGTACAAAACCCATACCCCCACTTGTCATCATCACTCACTTTTTCAGCCACTCTCACACTTGCCATCTTGCAATTTTGGGCATATTCTCGATCGTGTTCTGCTCGATTGGAGAGCAACCGACATCATCGGACTACACCAAAAGACTCTTCTTGTGTTGCAGTTTGTGTAGGTATGTTGTTTGGCTGTTTCTGACTTTTTTGTTTGTGGGAAATCAAAACCCGAAGTCGCATCCATGACCTGCTCGATAAAAGGCCTAAGTCAGTTTTTCAGATTCCCACCATTAGTTGAACAGTCATTGACGGTGTTTAATCAAAGGTGGAATCTGGAATAAATGAAAGTAGAGGTGGGAACTGGGAATTTTACTAAACCTTGGGTGGGAACTGGGAATTTTACTAAACCTTGGGTGGGAACATGTTTAATATATATATATTATTATCATCTTCCTATTCCTGACCACTGAACCAAAGATTATGAATCAATGGTCCAGTCAACTAATCACTGCTATTATGAAGAAGTCGTTCGATGCCTAGATCTGGGAAATAAAAGGGCCAGACAAAAAGAAAAGGTCACATGGCTGGCTCTCCTTAAATATTGCACAAACGCTCTTTCCCCGTCAAACGCGTATTGTCCCAATAATTATAGCTGCTTAGTTTTGCCATTCTCATCACCGGTTCCTATCTTATAATTCAGTTTCTTTCCAGACAAACACCGGCATATATATATTTTTTCTCTCTGCGTTCCGATCCCTCCCCCAACTGGGCTCGGCTAGCTGCTTAAACAGCATCAAGATTAACGTACAAATGGAGGAAGTAGCTGCAGCCGCCACCACGGGGGGAAAAGTATGGAACCGAACTTTAAGCAGGAAGACTTCATCTTCATCGTTTCGTCTACGGACATCCCCAAGTCTCAACACTCTCCGTCTCCGTCGTATCTTTGATATTTTTGACAAGAATGGCGATGGTGTGATCACCGTTCAAGAGCTGTATCAAGCCCTTAGCCTTCTGAGTCTAGACGCTGACTTACCCGAGTTAGAATCCATCGTTACTTTGTATGTTGAACCCGGCAACGTCGGACTTACGTTTGAAGGTTTTGTCAGGCTGCACCAATCGTTGGATGACATGTTGTTTGGGTGCAAAGAAGATATTATGGAGGAAAGTGAGAGCACAAGCGCCACGGTCGACGCGAAGATGTCGCAGGAGGAGTCAGATTTATCGGAGGCGTTTAAGGTGTTCGATGAAGACGGAGATGGGTTCATTTCTGCTCGTGAATTGCAAGTGGTTTTGGGGAAACTGGGATTGCCTGAAGGGAATGAGTTTGCAAGAGTTCAACAAATGATCGTGTCGGTTGACCGAAACCATGATGGTCGGGTTGACTTCTTTGAGTTCAAGAACATGATGCAGAGTGTTCTTGTTCGAAGCTCTTGATTGTTGGTTCTCTCTCTCTGTCTCTCTTTCTCTTTTGCTTCGTATAATCGTCGTCGTCGTCTTTGTTGTTGTTGTTGCTGTTGATGGTGCTCTGGTTTTGAGTTTTGTCTAGCGCTCCTTGTCTGTCAGGGATGATGACATGCCTTAGAAGGAGAAATCAAATATTGTTATGTCACTGTCATTAATGGATTCTCTAGCTTAATTTTATAGTTTATATAATTCATAATATGGATGTACACTTGGTGTTTGTCTGTGTTGTTTATGATCATCATCTTTGTCAAACCAATCCTCCATTAAACTACAAGAAACAAACCCAGAAAAGAAAGACGAAGTTCTTGTGCAATATTTTAATGGCTCTGCATATAGATAAGACGCAACTGTTACACACACAAAAAGTTTCATGTAAAGTCTTCTTCACAGCCCAGAAGTCTGCATATCTTTTTCAATTCATTGGAATCAGTCTTCCTATTGGAAAAGTGTTGAGCAGAGATAAGAAAAGCTGCAAAAAATGAAAATTAAGGTTGAGCTTCCAGATTGATTGGGTAAATACTGTTGCACAACCTTTTCAATTCACGGGAATCGGTCTTATAGTTGGAAGATGGGGACGCCGCCTCCCACTTTTGACTTTCCACTTGAGAGTTTTTCAAAGCCATAGCTAAAACTTTTATCTCATCAATCATTTAACAATTATAACCCATGCAAGATCATTAAGAGGAGAATTCGATGATTCTTAACTCTGTAATATAACAATCAATGCTAGGCCATAAATGAACTCTGCATATCAAGCTTATTGCCCCACTTTACAGATGCATACTTTATAACAAATCCGTATATAGCCACTGCATTGAAATGAAGCAATCAGACCTGTTACATTCAGAAAATTTAAGACTATCTGAACTTAGCAGATAAAGCAGCAAGGAAGAAGGAGGTCAATATGAGGCTCAGAGGAGGAAAATATACTGCTCTTTCTGCTGCATACACCAATTTCTGGCACTTCTTTGTTTCGGGTAGTTGAAACAGAGAAGATCATTAACTATGTTCATGAATGCAAACTAATTATGGGTTACTTATCCACCTTAATTATACTTGAAAAGATACATTTTCAATGAGGGGACCTGGCTACCTCGCACTTCTGAATTTTTTAAAACAAAAGGAATATTTAAAACCTTCCATTAGAGAGTTTTCAAGTTTATTTCAATTCCTCATAGCTTTAATTTTATGTTCTTCTCAATCATTTATCAATAATAACCCATTGGTGAGCATAAAAAATAAGCTACACGACCAGGTGGTCTAATGGTAAAAGCGTAAAAGGGTCTAATACGAATTTCTGAATTCGAGTCCTCTTAGATACTAATAGGGATAGTCAATAAGGGGATTTACCCAATTATTCGCTTCAGGCTCCGAAGAATTAGTTGAGATATCTGCAAACATATTATCCATGATTAATTTAATCCCTCAAATTGAGGATGATCAATTGATTAGCTTTGAAGTTAAAAGAAAAATTGTCTTAAAACAATTGAAACAAGATGCTGCAAAACTGGGGTAGAAGACATTTTTCCTGCAGGTCAAGATTAGCCATATATCAGAAGTTTGCTGGCTCCTTACACAAAATGGAGATGGAGCTACCTATACTATTTGTTAGCATAATAAAAGTCATCCCCACTCCCTCATATTCAGGGCTTGATTCGATCGGTTTCACAGTACTCATCTTAATTAGCTTAAGAAATTTTTAACAAATTAGTAATTGGCTGATGTAGATCACCAAATCATGGGTTTCTCTTGTACTGTTGTTACAGACACGATTCCCCTTCTCGGTTCCAGTGCAGTTTATATTAGAATATAAACAAGTTTTTTTGGATTAACTCCCATGGTAGATTGCTTAATAACAATTAAAATTCATCTTTTCCTTCACCACAAGATTCCCACATGCGCCATATGTCATCCATGGGGTAAGCTGTCATCATCTTCAACATTAAAATACTTGAATTAGCAGACAAATTTTCTTCCATTTTTTAAGTCATTGGAGCTTGATTCTTCATGTATAAATGGACACGAGTCCTTGTACTAGTTCTAGTTTGAAGTTTTCTGAATCAAACAGTTAAATTTTTAAGTTTAGCCATGCACATGTATCGATATCCTCTCATCAACAACAAATCTCATCTTATGATTTGGTTTCACTTCTTTTACATATAACAAATCAAAAAGATCCCATCCAAAATATCTGTTTTTTGTCTCTTAATGTAAATATCTCTACCTTCTTCCTCCTATTAATTCGCTTCGTCACTCTGTTTTCTTCATTGAAGTAGTGATAGATAGCTCCATCAATAATATTGAACTATGGAGCAAAGTATCATGAATCGAGATCCGGAACTGGAAGCCAGTTTCTCTTTTAGCGGTCAGGATTTTAGCCCCGCGCTCGCTGCCTTCTCTGATGAGGAGGATGGTAACGATGACCAGTACATCGAGATAGCTCTTGAGCGACCCATGAATGGAGATCATCCTGATGATGGGTCTAATCAGTTGGAATTTTGTATATCGTTTTCATCTTCGGTTCCATTTCTGCAACTCCCCAACTGCGGTTTGGCTCGTGCCGATACCGTGGACAGTATTGGGAGTGTGGACAGTTCCGTTCCTTTTCTACCCAACTGCGGTTTGGCTCGTGCCGATACTGTGGACAGTATCGCGACTGTTGACAGTATCGGAACTGAGTTCTCCGACGCTGTTACAACTCCTGTATCGACGTCGTCCTCATCAACTTCTGCCTCCACTTTGGGCTTTTCTTCCGCGGACACACGACGGAGGACGAGAGAACCTGCTGCAAAAGCTCAAAAGACTATCAAAAGGAGGGTGCAGTTCCTCTCAGTCAATCGCCTACTGAATTCACTGCTGTCAAATCCGGCAGCTTCATCGGAGATAGTGAATAAGAAAGATGCCACTTCTGATCGTGAAAGCTGCAGCAACCACCATGAGTTGGTAGTACAAAGCAGGTAATTCACACAGCCGGCCATGTCCATTTTTTAATATGAATGTATGGTGGTTGCAAAACTGATAGAATTCCGCAAACTTTTTTCGCCATTTTTAATTAAAAGCTTAATTAACTGTTAAAAAATAGACAATATTTTATTAGGGTTTGTCGTTGATGCATGATATTTATAGCAGGAAAGGAACGAAGATTACCAAGACGACAACAACAACGAACGGTGGAATCATAATGAAATTTTTGATCAAGTGTCGATCTATAAATATTCGAACAATATTAACATCATTCATGAAACCGTACCAGTTCATCTATTCTCCAAACCATCAACCCAGTAATACTACCAGTAGCAATGGACGACAGACGGAGAAGATGAAGAGATCACCGAAAGAGAATAATAATAATAATCTTCGAACGAGTCAGAGTTTGAAGAAGCCATTTGACAAATGGTTAGTGCAAAGATCAAAAGCGTTTGATATAAATTTGGATGCAATCAGAGGAGTTCTTGAGGCAATGAGTTCGAGCCTGAGTTGCAGAGATAGAAAACCAAAGAACTCACCAAGTGCGACACAATCCTCCATTCAACAAGGATATGGTTATCCCATTGAGAATAACTCGATTCAAGCCGCCATTGCTCACTGTAAGAGATCATTTGGGCAGACATCCGAGTTTCGTTTTAATTAATCAGTTGAATTTAGTGGGTTAATTTCTATGCATGGGATGGGAGTTTTGCCTTGTAATAATAAGCAGTACCACTTATATTGATTGATATTCCGGTTTCTCGATGATGATCTTGAATAATATTTACCTATTTTCTGATCATATATATATTGGAGTCTCATACCAACCAGGTATGCTCAAACCTACTAGTTTATAAGATGTGGTATTTTTCCCATTTAACAAAACCTTATTGAGTGAGGAGTCAGACCCATCTCAAATTCTATCATAGTATCAGAGTCATGTTCAGTTAAGCTGAGTGCTTGATCAACAGATGAAGAGTTAGAGCCAGCAAGTATCTCCGTCAATAGGCATGGCCCAACATATGGGTTTGACCGTGAGGGAGAGTGTTGGAGTTCCACACCAACTAAGCACACTCAAGCCTACTGGTCTTGATTGTGATGGGGAGTATTGGAGTCCCATATCAACTAGATATGATCAAGCCTACTGATTTATAAGAGAGGGTAATCCTCCCATTTAACAAGTCTTTATTGGGTGAGAAGTGAGGCCCACCTCAAATTCTATCATGGTATTAGAGTCAGGTTTAGTGTTTGATCAGCGGGTGAGGAGTTAGAGCCAGCAACTACCTCCATCAACAGGCATGACCCAACATATGGGCTTGACCGTGAGGGGGAGTATTGGAGTCCCAAACCAACTAGGCACGCTCAAGCCGTGCTTGACCAGCGGGTGAGGAGTTAGAGCTAGCAACTACCTCCATCAACAAGCATGATCCAACATATGAGCTTGACCGTGAGGGAAAGTGTTGAAGTCCCACATCAACTAGGCACCTCAAGCCTACTAGTCTTGACCGTGATGAGAAGTATTGGAGTCTCACACTAACTAGACACAAACAAACTTACTAGTTTATAAGAGGGGGTAATCCTCCCATTTAACAATGCATTATTAGGTGAGGAGTCAGATTCACCTCAAATTCTATCATGGTATCAGAATTAGGTTCAGTTGAGCTGAGTGCTTGACCAGTTGACCAGCGGGTGAGGAGTTAGAGTCAGTAACTACCTCTATCAACAGGCATGACCCAACATATGGACTTGACTGTGAGGGAGAGTGTTGGAGTCCCACACCAACTAGGCATGCTCAAGTCGTGCTTGACCAACGGGTGAGGAGTTAGAGTCAACAACTACTTCCATCAACAGGCATGACCCAACATATGGGCTTGATGTGAAGGGGAGTGTTGGAGTCCCACACCAACTAGGCATGCTTAAGCCTACTGGTTTTGACCGTGAGGGGAGTGTTTGAGTTTCACACCAACTAGATACGCTTAAACCTACTGGTTTATAAGAAGAGGTAATCCTCCAATTTAACAAGACCTTATTAGGTGAGGAGTCTCTCATGCGAGTACTCTTATCCATTGGCATGATAAATAATCAAATATCTCAAAGGAGATATTTAGCCGTATATATACTAGAGGGGTTTAATAAGAAAAATCATATATGATATATACATTATACAATACATTTAGATGAGTGTCAGTTCAAAGATGTTCTTTCGCCATGCACGTACGGTCCATCTTGATTCTGAGGGGCTTGGATCAACATGCATGAAAAGTGTTTTTTGATTTTATTCATATTTTTAAAATTTTTAATTTTGATGCTATTCGTCTCACATGACCGATCTAGTAAGACTCTTGTTTTTTTTTTTTTTTTTTTTAAATATTAAATTAATTAATCTACAATTATCACAAATAGCAATCAATATTCTAAAACCTGGACCGGACTTGACCCGGTCAAGAGGTTGGTTTGCGGGTCATTGGTCGGACTAGGTGGTCAGACTGGTGACATCATAAATATTATTTAAAGTTATAATAATTTGGTAGATATATCTAAAATTTTAAAATTCCAATAAATTTCCAAAATAAATCCATCCAAATCCAAAATCAATAAAATCATAATAATTCAAAATCAAATACAAGAATCAAAACCGAAAACTGTACAAAAGCAAGGTCGTCGGAAGTGAAGTGCGACAGACGGGTGGAGTGACTGAAGTCGCAATCGTGAACGTCTGGAGCGACTTGGAAGTGTGAAGTGATGTGAAAAGAAGGGTGAAAGAGTTAGAGATTGAAATTGAAATTTAGGGATTTTAACTTTGTAATTGAATCGTTCACGTGGTCAGCAAACCGTTGGTTTAACCGCGAGTTGCCACTATCCAACCGGTTCATCCCGATTCAATCTGTCAAAAAAAAAAAAAAAAGGGTTTCAGGATGTTATTGATCGATTATATGTCTAGTTCCAATCAAATGGCCGGTCCAATCGGCTTTCAGAACCCTGATAGCAACTAATTAGGAATTGTCTAGCTGGGATGATGGCTTATATATACCTTACTCGAAAAGCACGTTCGCGCATCCATAATTTATGCATCAATCAATCGCAAATACTTCTATTTACTTAGGTAGAAGCTCATATTCAGAGAGAATTAAGAAATTTATGGAAAAAAAAACAAAAAAAAAAAAAAAATATCATATCAGTCATGTGGATTAATATCTTTAAATTATTTTGTTTATTATGTTCTAGTACAACTAATCAATTAAAATATAAAAAAGTATAATAAAATATCTGCTTTAATATATTCTAATATCATAAACTTTATCGATGAAATATAATTTATCGATGAAATATAATGAGTACAACAGGGTTCAATAAATTATTATGAGTAATACTATACTTACAAAGAAATTTTATAAAAATCTCCATACAAAGTGATGTGATAAAAAATGAATAGAAGAGTGAATTTAATGTGTTTGACCTTTTGTTTTACTCTTTTATTTATTTTTTGTCACCTCATTTTGTATAAAAATCTTTATAAGATTTATTTGAAAGCATAATATTTATAAGATTTATTTGAAAGCATAATATTATTGAATTATTATATCTCACCGCCCAAGCATTTTGGTGAAGAAGATACAGTAAAAAATAATATCTCCTTAACCCTACCTTCAGATCTCAACTTTTACCCCATATAATATTTTAGGGTTGCCCTCAAAACACGCAGCGACTATTAGATTTTACTCTAAGTTCATTCGACACACCCAAGAAACTAGAAAGAGCTTGTTTCAGAAGAGAGAAGAAGAAGAAGAAGATGATGATGATGATGATGATGGTGTGTTGGTGGTCTCTGATGGTAGTGACTGGGGTGTTGTTATTCAGGTTGATACAAGTGTATGAAACGGTGTGGAAGAAGCCCAAAAGGATTCGCTCAACTCTATCAAAGCAAGGGATTGGAGGTCCAACGCCGGCCTTCTTGTATGGGAACGTTAAGGAGATACAAAACATGGAGTCAGAGTCAGTTTTAATGGTTACCAAGTCAGAAGATGAAGATGAAGATGGGAAAACTATTCAAGCAATCTCCCACCATCACTGGGTTCGCTCTACCTTTCCTTATCTCCAGAGATGGACATTCGACTACGGTAACATCACAAATCCCATTTCTTGTTTATTATGAATCTATCCATGATCGATCCTTATGATAAATGAACCCAATTATTGGTGTGTTCAACTGTTCATCAATATTTATTATCTGCAGTAACGTACATGAACATGTTTCGTTAGATTTATGACCTTAGCAGACTAGATACATACAAAAAGGACAATCAAAACAGGACGTTTACACACCACATTACTCATTCTGTCTTATCACACCTAATCAAACCCTGCTGAAGTATTCAAGAAAAATTAACTGGGTTAGTTTCAAATACTAATTATAAGAAAAATGTTAAGTTACAACCCAATCCCACAATCTTCTCTTACAATTCTAACGTTACATCTAAAGCACCAAAGATACTATTAAATACAAACGGTCATTCTAATTATTTCTTATGAAAGAACAACCATTTCTTACGAAGAACAATCATTTTTCTGTTCCTTGTTATGAATGGCTATTAAAAATGATCATTCTTTATTGATAAACGGTTATTCGTTTGGTTATTTTTTCATAAAGAACGGTTATTTTTTCGTAAGAAATAGTGATTCTTGATTGAAAAATAAGTCATTTCGTCGGTCTAATTAAAATCATTTTGATATAACAGCCTTTGACTTAATTGTCACACAAGGAGATTGCAAGAGAAGTCTGTGAAGTTTAGACTATAATCATACACATTTTTTATATATCATTATCATTTTCAGCGTCTGTGACTGTGACTGTGAATACTATTCTTTGCAAGTAAATGAGTGGCCTTCCAGACTGATACTTGGGCAAGTCTACGTTATCTATAAATTTAATGTATGGCTTTGTTTGGTACAACCTCCACAGCTTAACTGTGCATGTGGCAATTACAGAGATGATTCTGCTATCTGTCTGCCGCGCTATATATACATATATTAAATGCTTCTTCATCATGTGGGTGCTATGCTAGCTACTTCAAGTTTATCTGATCAGTAATGACCAGGTTCAGTTTACTCAATGATATATATATATATATATATATGATTTTCATATCAATTTCAAACCCTTTGGATCCACAGGGCCAATGTACATGTTCTCAACGGGGAGCCAGCAGCATCTGTATTTGAGCCAACCGGAGTTAATAAAAGAACTGAAGCTACACAAGTCCTTGGTGTTAGGTAAGCCTTCATATCTATCCAAAGCACTGGAGCCCATGTTGGGCAATGGCATCATTAAGGCTAATGGACACCAATGGGCCCATCAGAGAAGACTTATTGCTCCTGAGTTCTTCCTCCACAAAGTCAAGGTAATCAATTAATACAGTATATCAAAACTATGTCAATCCCCAAAACTTAAAGTGGTAATTGGGATTAGATTTCATTAAACATTTTCGTTTTAGGGCATGATTGGTCTTATGGAGGAATGTACCATGGCAATGGTGAAAACATGGGAGATTCGACTGATTGAAAGCCAGGGAGGAGTTGCAGACCTCATGATTGACCAAGATTTAAGAAGCCTTTCTGCAGATATCATCTCAAGAGCTTGTTTTGGAAGCTCTTACTCTCAAGGGAAAAATATTTTCGCCAAGCTAAGGGTCATGCAAGAAGCCATGTCCAAACCAAGTTTACTCTTTGGACTTCCAAACTTAAAGTATATATGCTCATCAGCTTTATATATACTAGACATATTCTCATATTCATTAATTTATATAGCTAATTTTTTAAATGGTGATTCAGATTCCTTCCAACAAAGAGTAACAGAGAAATATGGAGGTTGAAGAGAGAGGTAGAGGAGTTGATACTGAAGGTGGTCAAAGATCGTCAAGAAGAAAGCCAAAAGGATACTGGTATATATGGAAAAGACCTCTTAGAAATGATACTTGAAAGTGCTGCTACTGACACTGAATTGCAGAAAAGCACACATGATACCCACCGTTTTATAGTAGACAATTGCAAAAACATCTACTTTGCTGGCTATGAAACTACTGCTCTTGCCGCCTCCTGGACCTTGATGCTTCTTGCACTCTATCCTGAATGGCAACAACGTGTTCGAGCCGAGATTGTTCACAACTGGGGTGATAAAAATCTTCATCGAACCTCGGCCTCAATAGACTTGGATAAACTTCGCCAGTTGAAAACGGTATTTCATTTAATCTCATCAATCTAAATTTATCTGTTATTATTATTCGCCCACGCTCCATGCAGCTTCTGAATATTTCATACATGCATACAGCTGACAATGGTGATTCAAGAGAGCCTGCGTCTGTATGCGCCATCACTGGTAGTGGCAAGAGAAGCATTTGCAGATATAAAGTTGGGAAATTTAGTAGTGCCGAAAGGCATACACATATGGAACTCGATCCCGGCGCTGCACCGTGATCCTGAGAACTGGGGTTCTGACGCCAATGAGTTTAAGCCTGACAGATTTGCAGGAGGAATATCTGAAGCCTGCAAATATCCACAAGCTTATGTGCCCTTTGGTTATGGAAGTCGATTATGCGTGGGACAAACCTTTGCATTGATAGAACTGAAGATCATACTCTCCATTCTTGTATCAAACTTCTCCTTCTCCCTCTCTCCGAAATATCGCCACTCTCCAGTGTATAAAATGCTGTTAATGCCACAACATGGAATGAGACTCCTTGTAAAGAAAGTGTAGATAAATTACAAGTATTTCCTCCCATTTCAAGTTAAAAATTACACCATATTCAGAGTACTGCGTTACCTTTTATTTAATCTAGTAAGAGTATGAACCAGGTTGGATCTCAGTGGGCTTTAATGGTCGTTGGTTTTTGGGCTGATGTTAGCCCAGTACATGCATTGTTGGACCTGACCCTAGGTCCACGAAATTTTCATAAATTATACAATAATATACCAATTTTATCCCTATAACTTTCAGATTTTTCTCCAGCTCCCCTCCATTCGTTGATCGATATGACTTATTACATTACGTAATTTTTTTTTACCGCTTATGAGCACCTCAACTAATTTTTCGAGGCCCTGAAGTTGACGGTTGGTTAAATCTCCTCAATAACCACATTTATTAGCAATTTAAGTAGGTCGAACTCAGGACCTCGTGAGTAATATGCTCAAGAGTCTTAGTTGACCGTTAGACCGTTTAATGGTGGTTGACATTAGGTATGTTGATGTTACGATGTGTAGCTTCAATAATTGATGACTTTATTTTTAATAATAAATGTACAAAATTGATTATATAAAAAACGTATCAAGCAATAGTGCAATGCCACCTACTGGATTTTAATAATTAAAATTAAAATAACAATTAATTAATAGTTAAATTGTCTTTAATTAAAATAAATGTCCATGATTGTTCAAATATTTTAATGAATTGGGTGGTAGGATTAGGAATAAGAATAAGCCCACTTTGTTGTATCACAATGATTTAATAAAGAAAATAATTGTGATTAAAATTATTATCAACTTTTTCCACAAAATAATAATAATAAAAGAAGAATATTGGTGTAAGCAAAAGGAAAAAGCAAAAGCATTAATAAGAAAAATAGACACATGTTATCCAGGGCTTACCCAAAGTACACTCGGTGGGGTCAAGTGACCCTACTGAAATTATGAAATTATTAAAAATAGGTATATATTATATAGTAATTAACAATTTTGATCCATTAAAATTTATACATATCCTACAAAAATAATCCATATTTTATTAACTCCACTAAAATATTTCTATATTTTATTGATCTCAGGATTTGAAAATGCCTATTTTTTTTTTTTCACGTTTTCTCTTTTCCTTATTTCCTTTCCCCTTCTCTCGTACTTTCTTTTTCCTTTGATTTGATTAATAAAAAAAAATTACTCATTTGGAGGTCACAAGATAAGATGATCTCTTTTTTGGTTATTTGTTTAAAAATCTCTTGATTATGAAAGAGTATTTTTTGTGATGAAGGTTTTGAAAAAAAATCAACTACAAAATCGAATGAGAAATCAATTATTAAATGATGATTTTATTACATATATTGAGCGATATATTTGATGACATTGTCAATGAAGCAATTATGTAACGTTTTTATATTGAGAGATATATTTGATGATTTTAGTTAAACACCTTCTATAATAAAGTTTTAAAATTCATAAAAATACTCCTACCGACCCACATATTCCCAACAGTCGACATTTAATGAGTGGATAGAAATATTTTTGTCAATTTTAAAACTTTATTATAGAATGTGTTTAACTAAATTAATAAATATAAAGATTAAAAAATAATCTTATCAAATACATTTTTAAATCCAAATCTTATCCTTATAATAATAATAATAATAATAACCCAATTTTTCTGAAAATATTACTTAAAATAATAAAATATTTTATCGGGTGAATGAGGCACGTGGCGATGATCTAGGGATGATGTATTTAAAGACATGTGAGTGCGGAAGGATCGGATCAGCGTGTCTGTGTCAGTGTCACGGACACGGGGGGATATCCCTTTGACATCACATGGTGCCTGGTGGCGTATTGTGATTGGATGGATATTTTTTTGTTGTTGGGGGGAGACCTGTAAGTGAAGGTTGGAGAAGAAGAAGGTTGTCAAAAAAAGTGACGCAATTTCACGTGAAGAACAGCAGCAAAATCAAACAAGCGTGGCCGTGTTGTTTAGCGTCGGTTGAGAGAGGATGAAGAAGCTTCGGCTGTCGCATCGGGGCTTATGCCAATTTCATTTGTCAGTAGGCATCTGCAGCTTTCACACCGAACCCCAACCCCAACCCTAAACCCAATCGAATTCAATTTTTGTTGTTGTTGGCTTGGACAATGAGACAAATAAATCCAAACCCAACCCAACCCAGTTAAGGTTAAACTCCATTTTCTCTTTTCAACACTCATGCCGTAATAAAACTTCCACTTCATGAAAAACTACTAAACCAATCGATTAAAACCCCCGCCCGCCTGGCTCTGATCTGACCTCTCCGACTGTGTCTTTTGTTTTTTTGTTTTTTTTTTTTTTTGTGTTTACAGAGAATTTTTTTAGTCCCTTCAGTTTTACTACTTCCGTCAAGAACGCTTATTACAAAATACTATCATTTCGGTCCTTTGACTGAAACAAATTGTTAGTTGACTTTAAAATATACTAGAGAAAATACACAAACAAAATTTGGATGTTAGTTATACACATAGGTTTGTCTTTGGTACATGAGGAACATCTATCATTTTGTGTAATTACTTTAATTCATTGGGTTTGTAGAGTGTTTCGTGGCCCTAAAGATTATTAGGCGGGTTCAACTGGCGATTGTGTTCGGATACCACATTGATGAAAAGGACCAAAATGTCAGTATCTCAAACAAATGTACTAATAAAAAACCAGAATCTCTCCAAACTTTAACCAAAGTTCCTCATATACATTATTTAAAAGAAAAGTCCATCCATCATTAATGGTGTTATTTACATCATTATTTTTATAAATACATTATTCAAAACAGAAAAAAATTCCAAATGGTTATGCTGTTGTGATTAGGGTGTTAAAAAACGGTTAACCGACTTTTCTAAATAAACGGTTTTTCGGTTTGGAAAAATTCCCGACCAAAACCGAAACGGGGAGGAAAAACCAGTTTTTGGTAATCAGTTTTGAACCGATTTTCCTTTTTTTTTTTTTTGATAAAACTTATTTTTAAAATATTTTCCTAAATTAAATTGTAAATATAAACAATACATATCCAAATAAAAATTAAACACATACATATCCATTGACCACTACTAACAAACATAAAAATTGATACAAATAAAAGTTAGAAATGAAATTATTTTTTATTAATATATAATATAATATATATATTTGTAAAGCCGATTCAAAAAACCAGTTTTGGGTTAACCCTTTTTTTTTTTTCTCGAATTGGTAACTAAATTTGAAATTCGGTTTTTAAAATTTTTTAAACCGGAACTAAACTGTTCTTTTTTATTAACCCGTTTTTACATTTTTTTTGAACAACCAGTTGTGATGGTAACACCTGCATCTAACTTCTACCTTCCCTTCTGACTTCAAGATCGAGCTTTGCCTTAACCACTCTTCCTCATAATAGAACAGCCGGTAGGGCCAATCTCAGCCTGGCATTATTCAACAATAGACCAGCTGTCCTCCACCAATCCAATAAATTATTATTCATGAAAAATGAAAACGGAAAGGTTGCACACCTGTATACGAACAACGTGATAAAATCTTGATCGTTGATGAATATTAACAATTAATATTCATCAACGATCAAGATTTTATCACGTTATTCAATACTTAGATTCGATACGAAACCTTCAATAATTGTAATATTATTCATTATTCATTTATCCAGTAATTAATTTCTTTCCCTCTGTGTAATTTTGGCGGTAACTGATCCTCCCAACTATCAGAAGTAAATAAATAAACGAGTTAAAAGTTAAAACCACTAGGAAACCAGGGGTCCACAAAATTTTGTCGTTTAATAAAAAATGAAAAAGACCAAAAAGTGGAGGGATTGGGCAGACGAGGAAGTTTCCGTTAGTACGGAATAACAGACAGTTAAGGGTAAATTCGAGAGTTAATAAATGTAAATTTAATTTTATTTGATTGTAACCAAGTAACAAACTTTCCCAAGATTCTTAATTTTATTTAAATAAATAAAATACTAATTATAAATAAATTGAATAGGCGTCCAGTGCTTCTCTTCTGTTCTAATTCTTGAAGCATCTGGTTTTGTTACGGAATTAGATATTGACTGAAGTTTCGAAAATTCTGTTACGTGTATGAATCCACATCTTTTGTTTCGAGTTTGGTTCCAGATTCATATCTGAACCGTCAAGGTTGTGCTTCTTTTCGACCGACTTTGATTTGTGGTTTTTAATATTATTATTATTATTATTATTATTATTATTTATGTGATTGAATTTTTTGTGTTTGATTAGAGGGCAGAGGATTGGTGGTGGAAGAGGAGGAGGAAGATGGAGCGGTGGTTACCGAGAATGTTGATGGAAAATGAAAGAGGACTTGCGGGAGAATCTTTGCTTTCCACTATAAAGATTGCTGTTATGCCGATTGCTAAAGTTTTTACTATGTGCTTTTTAGGATTTCTTATGGCTTCTAAGTATGTTAATATCTTGCCTGCTTCTGGGAGAAAGCTTTTGAATGGGGTGAGTTTATTTATTTATTTATTTTTTTTTCAATTCTATCTGAATTATTCTGTTTTAGTGTGTTGCAATTGTGTTCTGTTTTTTGTTAATGCAGTTGGTTTTTTCGCTTTTGCTTCCTTGCTTGATTTTTTCGCAACTTGGACAAGCTATTACCCTTAAGAAAATGCTTGAGTGGTAAGTTTCTTTGTTATGATTGTATGATTTAGCATTCAGCTGAATATGTTAAGGTTGGATTTTTATTTGCGTGTATTCTGTTTCAGGTGGTTTATTCCTGTGAATGTCGTCCTTGGTAGCATTTCGGGATCGCTAATTGGATTAGCTATTGCTTACATAGTGCGTCCGCCGTATCCCTTCTTCAAGTTTACAATAGTACAGATTGGAATTGGTGAGCTGAATTCATATTCAAGATTTAGCTTATTTTTATATTAATTTTGACACTGCTTAAGTGATTCTAAAAAACATACAATAAAATCTCACTTTTATTAGGTTTTAACCTGAGGTTACACTTTAAAGATCCTGGAAGATGGGATGATATCATCTACTATAGATATAAACAAAGAGAAGTATCTGTTTGCTGAAATTACTATTTACTATATGCAGCAAGTTTCTTTCTCTTTACTCTTGTAACTTTCTCCTAACTCGTGATAATGCTGTCTATAGGTGAAGAAATCTAACATAGAGTATATATATGCTGTTTGAAAATTGTTTAGGAGCATGCAAGTGGTTATATTAGATCTTAGTTTGAAATTAAAAAACCACTGATCATGGGCTTATAGCAGATGCCTCCAACTCAATTTGGACCTAATTGTTTTTTGCTTTGAGAGAGCTAAAACTTGCTAAATGCTTAGGAATGAGCAGCTTTAACTTCATTTAGTTATCATGTTAGACAGTGCAGTCCTCACGTTTTGTTGTAGCATATAGGTATAATGCTAAATGTTTAGTATATCATATAGGTACATGTTTGGTGTCAACCATTGCACATAATATAATACTACCGTTACTATAATATCTTTTTAGTTAGATACAGTCCTAAACACTAACTAAACCATTATAATTTGTCATGCTGGGTTCAAACAACAGCTGCAGTATGATTTCTTTGGTTTGGTCCTTTGTATCTCTTTCATAATATGGTTGTTGATGTTGATAAATGACAGGAAACATCGGTAACGTGCCACTTGTTCTGCTTGCTGCTTTATGTAGAGACCAGTCCAACCCTTTTGGTGACACAGAGACATGTCAAACAGATGGGACTGCTTATATTTCTTTTGGACAGTGGGTATGTTTGGACATGTAACTTTGTAATCACTGCTTATGTTGGATTTACTAGATCTGCTCAATTTTTTCTTGTTATACACCGGTGTGTACATATCTGTTCACAAATATGGGATTTGGATGCATTGTTTTTTGTTGTGACTTGCAAATGGTGCATGGTCCAATGAGTCAATGCTTGTTCTTGGTGTTACAGAATTGAATTTTCGTTGGACTTTTCTTGGTTAGTGATGTATTTATGGTTTTGTCTGTTTCCCCATGCATCCTTGTATCTTAGGCTTTCTTTGTTATATTCACCGACATCATGTAATTGAGTTCCAATGTATGCATTTTAGGTTGGTGCAATCATCCTGTACACATACGTATTCCAGATGTTGGCGCCTCCTCCTGAAGGTACCTTTTATCCCGAGGAAGCAGCTAACCTTCCCATCAAGAACACTCCAAAGGATGCCACAAATGAGCCTGAGCAGGTTCCATTGCTGAACCAGGAGTTAGTACCATCAGATCTGGATACTCCAAAGAGAGGAAAGGTGATAATTTTAACTTGATGTATTCAGCTTTCTCCTTTTCTCTGGCTTAATTATTTTTTACAATTTTGCTAGTCATGAACAATTGGTGTCAATGAAATGATATCATAATTTCGTCCTCTCAGTATGATCAGTTTTTGGATCTCATTGTCATGAGAGATGTTACTACTTTTGCAATATAAAACCAACAATTGACATTTGTGTTAAATTTTTTCCGGAAAGAAGCTTTTGTTTACTAAATATTTGGAAAATTTTCAGTCAATTTTGATGCTCAACTGGTTTTTTTTTTTTTTTTTTTTTTCCCCTCCATGATCAACTATTGTTTCTGTTTATGCAGATTGCAGAGTTTTTTTCTTGGATATACGAGAAGTTGAAGCTGAAGCAAGTCCTTCAACCCCCAATCATTGCTTCTGTAAGTTCTACTTCATCTGTTTAGTAATCTTTGGAACTCACGCATCTTTGTTTAGTGGCATGTTACCGTACTTGGTCTTAATAGTAGGTCCTCTTAATGCCTTGAAACCTTTAATCTACAACAGAATTATTTTTTTTTATAAATAATACGGTGCAAATAAAACATATTATACAGTTTTGTTCTGTTGTCAACTGTAGCTTGGATCATTTGTTCAAATAGAAGATAAAAATATTCACAAGAGAAAAAATTTCTGGTAATGGTTGGTAAAGTCTCCTGTTGTTATTTCCAATCATCAAATATGCATCTATAGCCCACAGGTATAAAGATGTCAACTTTATGAGATAGTGCCTAGACTTCTTGATATTGAACTGGCTTAATCTATAAGCTATTGTAGTTTAGTAAAACGGTAGTAGCCTGGGTTCGGGTAGTTTTTCAATGAATTTGCTTTTCAATGTCCGTAGAAGAGCTCAACTATCCTAGTCATGAGCTGAGTCACCTGATCTGGTGTTAATAAAAAACACACTTCAGTAAACTCCTGGCAATTTGAAGGTTCTTGGATGAGAATGCTTGTTCACAGAATGATCTGTTAATATTTCTAATCTGACCATATTAGTAAGATTTACTTNTTTTGTTTATGCAGATTGCAGAGTTTTTTTCTTGGATATACGAGAAGTTGAAGCTGAAGCAAGTCCTTCAACCCCCAATCATTGCTTCTGTAAGTTCTACTTCATCTGTTTAGTAATCTTTGGAACTCACGCATCTTTGTTTAGTGGCATATTACCGTACTTTGTCTTAATAGTAGCTCCTCTTAATGCCTTGAAACCTTTAATCTACAACAGAATTATTTTTTATATAAATAATACGGTGCAAATAAAACATATTATACAGTTTTGTTCCTTTGTCAACTGTAGCTTGGATCATTTGTTCAAATAGAAGATAAAAATATTCACAAGAGAAAAAATTTCTGGTAATGGTTGGTAAAGTCTCCTGTTGTTATTTCCAATCATCAAATATGCATCTATAGCCCACAGGTATAAAGATGTCAACTTTATGAGATAGTGCCTAGACTTCTTGATATTGAACTGGCTTAATCTATAAGCTATTGTAGTTTAGTAAAACGGTAGTAGCCTGGGTTCGGGTAGTTTTTCAATGAATTTGCTTTTCAATGTTTGTAGAAGAGCTCAACTATCCTAGTCATGAGCTGAGTCACCTGATCTGGTGTTAATAAAAAACACACTTCAGTAAACTCCTGGCAATTTGAAGGTTCTTGGATGAGAATGCTTGTTCACAGAATGATCTGTTAATATTTCTAATCTGACCATATTAGTAAGATTTACTTGAGAACTGATGTTTTTGTTGAACAAAGTGAACATCTGATCTCTTTTTTTCTAATTGCTTTGCTTTTTTTTGCTGCAGATCCTAGCCATGGTAATTGGTACGACACCATTTCTTAAGAAGTTGATATTTACAAGTGATGCTCCACTTTTCTTCTTTACAGACAGCTGTATTATTCTTGGGTATGCTTATTTGCTTCTTACACTTTAAAAATGCTTTTTTGTTTCTGATACCTCTCTTCTACACATATTTTGCTGTTTATTTTCTCTATCTACTGGTGTGTTGGTATGTGCTGAGAATCTGCTCCAGATGCTTTTAAATAGCAGTTTCAAATGTTTTGATGACAGTTACGATTTGATAGGTTAAAAAGAGTACTACCTTATTGCCAATGGAACTTGAAAGAATTATGTTATTGTTTCAATTTTGTTTCATATATTCACTTTCATATGCATTTTTTATAATTTTCTACTTTTGCTTTTGATTATCAGGGAAGCCATGATTCCATGCATTTTGTTGGCATTAGGAGGCAACCTTGTAGATGGTAAGTGATTTTCCTTAAAAAGTTATCTTTTCTACTTTACTGCTGTGATTTCTTTGTGTCTATACATATGGAGATTGAATTGCACATTTGGACTTGAGAATCTTATATTTGAATAATATCAGCTTTATAAATTTAAGAAAGTAAAAACTTATAATGTCTATTTTTGTATCTGTGAATGTACAGATGCGCACATCTTCTTTCATTAAGTTACTGATTAGTTTGATCAATGTTCCAACTTTAAATTAATGATGCAACTTTTCTTTGTTATGCTTGCAGGACCAGGAAGTTCAAAACTTGGATTCAGGACAACTGCTGCTATTATTTTTGGACGATTGGTTTTGGTGCCTCCTGCAGGACTTGGCATTGTCATGTTGGCTGATAAGCTTGGCTTCCTCCCTGCTGGAGATAAGATGTTCCGATTCGTCCTACTCCTTCAGCATTCAATGCCCACATCAGTCCTTGCTGGTAAACATCCAGTAACTACTCCTAGATTTATCATGTTTAAAATATTACAAACTTAAAGCAAAGGACATAACACAGAAAAGCTGCTAAATGATACAATCCTAATAAATCTCAAAACTAATGGTTGATATTAGGCTGCACAAATTCTGTTTGTAGTTTTTCTATCTTGTATCGTTTTCTTCATAACCTTTTCGTTGCCCACAGGTGCCGTTGCCAATTTAAGGGGTTGCGGAAGGGAGGCAGCTGCTGTCTTATTCTGGGTTCATATTTTTGCTGTTTTCTCAATGGCTGCATGGATTGTCCTCTTTCTCAACATACTCTTCTAAAAACTGGCATCAAATTGATGCTCTACTAGGCCTAGGGATTCTTCTTTATTCCCTGTTCATCATTGTTAATAGCCTAGAAATTTTTAGTTGGTTGGGAAGAGGTGGCAACAATATGTCGCCCATATATCGGTACATTAAGGTGCATTTGTAATCTATTAAGCAATATTGTAAGGCGATCGACCTTTTCTTTCTTTGATTTAGTAATGTTCATTTCATTTTTAATTCATCAACTAACTTTGTTCTTTCTCTCAAAGTTTTGAACTAAGTATCCTCCATTTCTTATTTTGATTGCTTTTTCAAGGAATGATGCAGGTCTCCTTTCTAATCCAATACAATATTCATATCTTAATGTCACTTAAAAGAAGAATCAATCAGAATAACAGAGAAGCAAATTTTACAGAAAAAGATATCCCAATATCCCATAAAGGTTGATATTCCTAATAAGGTAATACTATACTTACAATCCAATCTCATAAACTTTCTCTCACAATTCCAACGTGACAGTTCACAATTGATCAACTCACAAATAGATTTCGACTGCTCGCCATAGGTCCTACCTGTTCAATTACAAACTAACAAATTACGAACTGTCACATCGGGATTGTGAGAGAAAGTTTGTAAGATTAAATTATGAGTCAATTTTTATTATTCCTAGTATTAGGCATCTCATCAAGCAGATCCAAATAATTAAACCAAAAACTAACACAATTAAATAGAACTGCACACACAAGCTCTCTTAATATGTTGAAAATACACCACCATGTGAATCTTTTCGGACCAAAACCACAACATGTCAAATATGAATAAGCAATCAAACAAGTCATCGCCTATTATATCTACTACGTCCCATAAACATGTTAGAAGAGTGACCACCATCTCCTGCTTCTGTTCTCCCTTCGATTTGGGGGGCCAGAACCAGGAATGTTTATTTGAGGCTGATTCACTGTCCCTCTTCTGGCAGTTAGTGGATTGCCTAACCACAGCACAAGAACAATACCGACGAGACTGACAATCGGAGCAGCAGCAAGAAGAAACCATCTTCCTCTACCACTGTCATCGCCAGAGCTACTCATATTAGAGTCTATGTAGTCTGAAGTCAATTCATGATCTTCAACAGCTTCAACTTCATCTGAAGCATCTGATGCACTGTCCTCATTTGCATCCTGCTGCCTCATTTCGTGAATTTCCATTCTACTACTGATGTTTCGCTTCCCCTCCTCGTAATCTTTATCATCAGTTGGAAGCTCATAACGACAAAGGGGACATGAATTTCGTGCATTCAACCATGGCAGTATACAGGGCCGATGATATAGGTGAAGGCAGGGAAGTTGGTTTGCTTTAGTGCCAATGGGTAAGACGTCCTTGCAGATTGCGCAGGCTAGATCGCCATGCTTCGCATGCTCTTCATTAATGGTCACACAAGGTAAACTATTTACAAAAGACACGGCTGCAGGAGGTGCTCCTCTTCTGGAGTTGTCAGTCTCAGCAAGATGCTCAAGCAGTTCGTCAAAGCCTCTTGCATCAAGATAATCCCCATAATTCCCAATATATGGATGTAACTCTGATTCCTCTAAGTTACCAAAGATATTACGGGTTAATCTTTGTCTACCTTCTCTAATCCTCCAATGAAACACACCCTGAAATTCAGGAGACTGAAATTGCCTATGCCTATTAACAGAGCCATTGCTTTCACTGGGACTTGAATTGAAAATGTTTCTAAGTTGAGGTCTGGCTACAGTAGATTCAACTGTATCTTCCTCAACATCCACTTCTTCCCATTCATCATCCTCTTCTTCCTCCTCTTCTTCAGCATCATCTGAGTTCCATTGCAGGTTCATACCGGCATGCATTGGATCAATGTCAGTGTCACTATCAAAAATGCTTCCATCTTCTGGTGGAATAAAAATTTCTGTATCCAGGAAACTATGTCCATCCACAGATGCATCAGAATCACCTCCATAAGCACTAAAAGAAATGCCATCACTCTCAGCATGGAAACCTCTATAGCGACCAAAACTTACATTTGATTCACTCTCCCCATAAAAAGAATCCAAATTATCAAAACCATCACTTTCAGCATCAGATAGAACCCGACGCCATCTTCTAGAATCACTCGGAGTTGTACGCGCACTTGAACGATGAAATGACCTTGTAGCGGTATCACCATCTAAAAATTGATCCTCATGCCCAGAGATAGGCGATTGGTTTTGTCTCGCCAAATTAATCATCTGTGAGAACTGCTGTGAGAAAAGATTTTCAATAGACTCAGTACTGCTATACGTCGTCCTTCTTCCTCTAGGTTGTAGCCTCTGATGAGAGTCTTGCGTAACTGTCCCAGCATCTTCAAGAAGTAAGAATTTACAGTCCCCACACAAGCTAAAAGTCTCAAGATCGTCAATTGACTCGTTGTTAGGTGCAAGGATCCTTCTGCACATTGTACATGTGGCGGGCAGGATAGAATGGTCACCTACTAAATCACCATCCGCACGACCATGGGCAGTGGACAGTGGCTCTTGCTGGAATATTCTTTGAGAATCCGAGTCCATCTAACCAAAAGGTGGTAAATCAGCAAAGAAGCAGGAAATGACACCATGAACACAAGCAGACACAAAGGACCATGTTGATAACCAAGCAAGTAAACTAGTTACCAACTATTCTTTTCTTCAAATATAAGCCAACATTAGTGACTTGTGAAAACAAGAAAAAAAAAATCTATAAAAGGCCAAAACGATTGAGTGCTGCATACTGGTACATAGATGTAAAATGTGTTGTTTGCTTTTGATTCAACTAGTCTCATGCCCCACTAAAACATGCAAACTATCGCCAATCACAAACATGTAAATATCTATTTAAAGAAAAATGAAAGCAATTTTCAATGGTGTGATTAAAATTGATTATGGAATTTAAGCTTTATATAAAGAATAATCAACTAAGGAAAATGAGTTTGAAATCCTAGAAAAATAATGTGGTAGGTTTTGGCAAACAAAAAAGTACCAAGTATTTTTTTTTATCAATGTTAAGTATGACAGAGCTTTAACAGGCATAAGAATAATTACATGAGAAACAAGTGGATCTCTGGTTACGCTATGCTCATGTCAAACATCAACCTCAAACCCTTTTTAACATTTAGTCATAAAAGCATTTGCCAGGCTTGTTCAAGAAGAGATCCTCTATGTACACTTTGATGTAAGTAGAGCTTTAGTCAAATAAATCAGGGTAATACAAACTCTATGTATGAATCATTGAGAAAATTTAGATGAATCATTGAGAAAATTTCAAAACCTAATGATTTTAGCTAACTTAGAATTAAGCTTTACCATAGAGTGTTAGCCTTTAACCTGAAACATTTCTTTCCAGTACAGAATGACAAAATGCCTCCAAATCTACAAGGTGATGCCTAAAATAAATCTCATCAATTAGGATGAAGCTACAACTAAAGTTATATCAAAAAGGGTCACCACAGGAAAAACCTTATGGGGAATATGAGATTTTGGTGAGGTTGAGCTTGAACCTTCATCCAAGCACTATTAATGTTGTTTGAAAAGAACCCTTTTCCAGGGTATAAAGTCTCAGACTCAGGATTTTGTACCACAGGCATTTCCTGGGAAATGACGTCATAGAGATGCCGCTTCAGTGCCAGATTTACTACTCCACGAGCATATAAGAAGGTTATTCAAGTATTTCCTCACATAGTAATGCCACTATACTTACAGTGATAAACTTTCAAAACCACAAACTTCTTTCCAGTATTCCAATCAACAATCCTAATGCTAAAACTTGCTCACAAAGATATGCTATGCCCAAATAAGAATATGACAACCACATTGTGATCAGATAAACCTTCAAAACCAGGGGGTTCGTTTGTGCTCAAACGTATGTTTAGATGGAACCTCATAAGGAAGTGCATAGCTTAAAATCTGTAACAGCTCCACAAAATCCCTATAGGACAGATAAAAAAATGAAAAATAGTCCTTGCAATTGCACTCTATGCAAGTTAACCTTTAGTTTAATGGCTCTCATTCAATAGGAGCTCTTAGTAAACTGCACAAGACACCCGAGCTACATGAACAGAATGCCACATAAGTCCTACTAGATTTTTCAGAACCAATCAAATTAAATTCCATCTTCTAAAAACCCATCTCATAAATCTTAGGAAAAATTCACTACTTCGATTGTCGAATATGACACAGAGACAAAAACCAGAATTCCAATTCTTGCCTTCACAATCAAAGAAGCAATTTGACAAAAAAAAANACGACCATGGGCAGTGGACAGTGGCTCTTGCTGGAATATTCTTTGAGAATCTGAGTCCATCTAACCAAAAGGTGGTAAATCAGCAAAGAAGCAGGAAATGACACCATGAACACAAGCAGACACAAAGGACCATGTTGATAACCAAGCAAGTAAACTAGTTACCAACTATTCTTTTCTTCAAATATAAGCCAACATTAGTGACTTGTGAAAACAAGGAAAAAAAAAAAAAAAAATCTATAAAAGGCCAAAACGATTGAGTGCTGCATACTGGTACATAGATGTAAAATGTGTTGTTTGCTTTTGATTCAACTAGTCTCATGCCCCACTAAAACATGCAAACTATCGCCAATCACAAACATGTAAATATCTATTTAAAGAAAAATGAAAGCAATTTTCAATGGTGTGATTAAAATTGATTATGGAATTTAAGCTTTATATAAAGAATAATCAACTAAGGAAAATGAGTTTGAAATCCTAGAAAAATAATGTGGTAGGTTTTGGCAAACAAAAAAGTACCAAGTATTTTTTTTTATCAATGTTAAGTATGACAGAGCTTTAACAGGCATAAGAATAATTACATGAGAAACAAGTGGATCTCTGGTTACGCTATGCTCATGTCAAACATCAACCTCAAACCCTTTTTAACATTTAGTCATAAAAGCATTTGCCAGGCTTGTTCAAGAAGAGATCCTCTATGTACACTTTGATGTAAGTAGAGCTTTAGTCAAATAAATCAGGGTAATACAAACTCTATGTATGAATCATTGAGAAAATTTAGATGAATCATTGAGAAAATTTCAAAACCTAATGATTTTAGCTAACTTAGAATTAAGCTTTACCATAGAGTGTTAGCCTTTAACCTGAAACATTTCTTTCCAGTACAGAATGACAAAATGCCTCCAAATCTACAAGGTGATGCCTAAAATAAATCTCATCAATTAGGATGAAGCTACAACTAAAGTTATATCAAAAAGGGTCACCACAGGAAAAACCTTATGGGGAATATGAGATTTTGGTGAGGTTGAGCTTGAACCTTCATCCAAGCACTATTAATGTTGTTTGAAAAGAACCCTTTTCCAGGGTATAAAGTCTCAGACTCAGGATTTTGTACCACAGGCATTTCCTGGGAAATGACGTCATAGAGATGCCGCTTCAGTGCCAGATTACTACTCCATGAGCATATAAGAAGGTTATTCAAGTATTTCCTCACATAGTAATGCCACTATACTTACAGTGATAAACTTTCAAAACCACAAACTTCTTTCCAGTATTCCAATCAACAATCCTAATGCTAAAACTTGCTCACAAAGATATGCTATGCCCAAATAAGAATATGACAACCACGTTGTGATCAGATAAACCTTCAAAACCAGGGGGTTCGTTTGTGCTCAAACGTATGTTTAGATGGAACCTCATAAGGAAGTGCATGGCTTAAAATCTGTAACAGCTCCACAAAATCCCTATAGGACAGATAAAAAAATGAAAAATAGTCCTTGCAATTGCACTCTATGCAAGTTAACCTTTAGTTTAATGGCTCTCATTCAATAGGAGCCCTTAGTGAACTGACACCCGAGCTACATGAACAGAATGCCACATAAGTCCTACTAGATTTTTCAGAACCAATCAAATTAAATTCCATCTTCTAAAAACCCATCTCATAAATCTTAGGAAAAATTCACTACTTCGATTGTCTAATATGACACAGAGACAAAACCCAGAATTCCAATTCTTGCCTTCACAATCAAAGAAGCAATTTGACAAAAAAAAAGTCCAAAACTTTAGCCCCATTGTTCCCAAGCATCAAATAAAATTCCCATATTTCCTTATATGCAATAGATAAGAAAGGAAAAACACAAAGAAGACCATGTAAACTGATAATGGAACCTCATCAAAAAGTACAAACAATAGTATCATATAGTATAACTTACGAGGTCAGAATAATTACCAGAAAAATAAATTGGGAAGAATTGGTCCGATCTTCAGAATTACATCAAGAAATAGCACATGTAAATCCAATGTTATCAAGAACTTCAAATGACATGTAAGCTACAAACGAGAAACGAAACAGTTGTGAAGAGAGGACATTTGGGACTGAAGACTCAAGACTAAAGACTTAGTCAATTTGTTTACGAAATGAAAATGGAGAGTCACTAACCAAAGAATTAAGTGTCAAGATTCTCGACCCACCAGCCCAACCATCAAGCCCTTTTACCTCTTTTTCCAATGGCTTTCGACAAAGCTGAAAGCTCCATTTTTTACCGTCTCACCAACACCAAGTTTCAACCTTTTCTTCTCCTGGCTCCTGCTGTGTTTCTTAGTTGTTATCACCACTCACATTGGACTGGTCTCAGAATTAACGGCCCAAGTTTCAGCCCAGAGGCAGAATTTCAGCCCATTGCAAGAGAATGTAAACCACGCTCCTTGAAGCGCG
This sequence comes from Pistacia vera, assembly GCF_008641045.1. Lineage (NCBI taxonomy): Eukaryota > Viridiplantae > Streptophyta > Magnoliopsida > Sapindales > Anacardiaceae > Pistacia > Pistacia vera. The sequence goes on along the minus strand of NW_022196020.1, from coordinate 499,279 downwards.
TTTATTATCCAAAACATTTACATCTGTCTGACTGTGATTCCAAGGAGAGGTTAAAGTACAACCACCACATTCTCTCTCATGTTTAATGTTATACTCTTCAGTTTACTTTTTACACTATACTGTGTTGTGCTTTCAAAATATTTTCTTTTTTAATAGTTTTCTTTTCCCAATTGATGATAGAGATTGCAGTACTTGTAAAACAGGAAGCAAATAAGAAGAACAATTGTGATTTGTGAGGGGGTTAATTTATTTTCCTTGTCTGCAAAATCTCATATCTCTTGTAAAGAAGAAAGCAAATCAATTGCAAGCTGTATCTCTTAAAGTGCATTCTAAATTCCACTCCTTTGCCGGTTACATTCCGCAAAATTCTACCTTTTTATAAGGCTAAACAACCACCTGATGACTTCCCATATATCTGATTTCTTATCTTCTTCAGTTTTCAACAATGTCTTCCAGGTGGGTTCTTGAAAATGCATGTGAAAAATGTTTGAAATTTGTGAAAGATGTGATATTTTTTTTGGTTTTTTTCCTTTTTAATAATGTGATTGTGATTGTATGAATGGTGGGCTGTGTGCAGAAGAAAAGTACAAATGTCGATGTGGAAAGAAGGGGATAGGAGAACTAGTCCTCGAATATCTGGTTTGAATGCGTGCAAGGTTGAGCAAATGAAGCGCGTGAAAGTTGGAGTTGGAGTTAGAGTTGGTCCTTGTACAAATGCTCGCTTAAATGGACCAGCCTCTCGAACAAGAGCCAGGAAAAAGAGAAAACTCAGACCCCTTGAAGATGTGGCTGCTACTTGTGTTTCACCCATTGCTCAACTGGTCTGCTTCCTTTTCTTTTACATTTATAACACTGTAACTGCTACTATTTCTGTAAATTTTCATTTCTCAGTTCATTGCTGTGTCTCTTGCTCATGTTGGTTGTGTTGTACTTTTGCTTTTGGGGGTTTTAATAGGTGACCATTTTACAAGTTGGTAAAGGGGGTTTATCGATTTCATTTCTCAGCATTTTTTGAGATTTTAGTACTGGGAGATTTCAGTCAATTAACCAAATGCAGACAAAAGTACTGTCGGCCAACAGACAAGTTCACTCTAGTTTGCTGTGCCATGATTCACTCTTTCACTGACTTTGTAATTATTTTTTTCCTTCCACAATGTGATTGATTCAGCAATGGGACTGAAGCTTTTGTTTTGGTACTATGTGAACTTTACCATCTCCTTTACATTTGGTTTTAGCTTTTCCACATAGACAGTCCACCCCTTCCGCAGCTAAAAGTTTGTTTCTTTTTTCTTGATTTATTTCAACACTACTGTTTTACTTCAGAATTCTGGAGGCACCTTTACATGGAAAACCCATATTCTGGTTGAATAAGACTGTTAATTTTTCTCCAGATTTTAGTAGTTGTGATTTTTTTTTATTGGAACAATTGTCATTGTACTTAATTAAAGTCGAAGTGCCTCAAGTGATTCACTTGGCACTGACTCTAATTCAGCTAATACAACTAGCGTTATCGAATTCTTTTCCTGGCAGATTATAGTTGGTCGTTCATAAATATCGTCATTAGGAACTTGTTCTTATTTCTGGTCTTTACTTAAGGGGTTATTTTACCATTGTAAATAATGCAAAGACTTCAATATGTTGTGTAAATTATAGTCTCAAGATCCCGAATCAAATGGCATGGACGAGGATAAAAAGCAAGACCACAAAGACCATCCGAATAATAATGGTGAGACTTCGTGCATCATTGCAAATGTAATTGTAAACTATCTACTTCTACACTTCATCCAGTGACTTGAGAGCTTGTATGGCTTCTTGTATCAGATAAACCACTTCTGCTGTGTGATAGAGGCAATCAAGCTGCTTACCCTGGTTACTCTCATTCACTCTGTTTAACATTTTGAAATGTAGATCTGCCATTTTGAAAGTATGATATATATATATATATATATATATAACTTCTTTCTTGACATCAGATGAACCATCAGGTGGCCCATCTGCCCCATGGATGCCAGAAAAACGCATACTTGAGCTTATCCTTGACATACTACAAAGGTGGAAATTCTTTTAAATGAAACTGTTATTGACATTTCTTGGAAGATGAATCCTGATGTTGATTTGTTTGAAGGTTATTAGATAAATATTTACATAGTGAATTCCTAACGAGAAAGTTTTGTTTATTAAATTTACTTTACATGTTCTTTGTCATATCAGGAGAGACACCCATGAAATATTTGCTGAACCAGTTGACCCTGAAGAGGTTTGCAATTTGTTGTTAGTTTTCATCTTGTCAAGTCATGAATACCCTATTCCCTCCTTCATGCCTACTAAGATGGAGTTGTTGGTTGTGATTAGGTGGAGGATTATTATGAAATCATCAAAGAACCTATGGATTTTGGCACCATGAGGGCTAAACTTCATGAAGGATTGTATACAAGTCTTGAACAATTTGAGGTTTGCTCTTTTCTTAAGAACTAATTCTCTGATTCCAATTCTGAAGGTCGATGGGTTTTCATCATAGTCTAATGTTATCCTTCTGTTCTTTTAATGCGATTACGTAACTCGCCTATTTGATGTATCTCAGTTGTGGCTTTTAAATATCCGAGGTAGTTCAAATGCAAATCTTTTACTGTGAAGACATCAATATCTTTGGCTTTTATAGAATGCAAATCTATACCTATTCAAATTACAGGAGACATCTGGTGTCTTAGTTTGACTGATTATTTTGTGGATTACCATGCAGCATGATGTATTTCTGATATCTGGGAATGCTATGCATTTTAATTCCTCAACCACCATTTATTTCAGACAGGTATGAATATGATGATCAATTTTCTGTCAAAGTCTGGAAGAAATATTTTAGAATTATTTAAAATGACAATCCAGATCTTAGCTATCAACTCTTTAATTTTTCAGGCTCGTGCAATACATGAACTGAGTAAAAAAGTTTTTCATGCTCTTAAAACCGACCCAAAGAATTTTGAATCGGAGTTCTCAGAAACGAGACGAAGAACTGTTAGAAGGCTACAAAGTGAAGCTAGGAGTCCAATTTATAGCTCAAGTCACAAGCATACTACAAATTTGAGAACCAATAGCACAGCTGTTAATGATTCATCAAAAGTTGTTTCTAATTCATTGAGTGGTTCATCAAATCTCAAGAGAAGTAGTCGAGGAAACACATGGTGCTCTAGTGCTGCAACTCCTTTTAGTGAAAGAGATCCTGAAATGCTTCCTGGTAAAAAGTGACTTCTGGAAAAAAATATTCTAATTTTAATTGTTTTATTCTGCCAAGCCAATCTTAAATGCTCCAGTGCCTATTTCTTTCTTTTCTTTTTCCTTTTGGTGAATTTATCTCGTATAGTTTCTAAAGCACATGGCTTTCTGATTTTGAAAACTCAATCAGATTCTAGAATCCAATTCTGCCTATGCAGTGCCAAGTTTTCCAACATTGATTTGCATAACGTTGTGTGACATTGAATGAAGCTTCAATTGTAAAGTTTTCTAAGCTGCCTTGAAATTGTTTTATTAAACTCCCATAATGTTATAACTGTTATTGTTGAGAAGTTTAAATTCTTTTTTACTCTTCTAAGTTAATTCTTCTCTAACAGGTGCTAAAGATGGTCGAAGAACTAGTTTTTCTGATGCAGATCGGCGTTCTACATATAATACCTGTGCACCCTTCCTGAATGAGTATGATTCAGTTGTGTCAACAATACATGATAATTCAAAGGCTCTAAAGCATGTGAGTGTTTTTTTTCTTTTGTTATTGTTTTTCACATAAGGCTGATGACATATTTGCGTCATACAACCCAACAATTATGTGATAAATAGGCCATACCTTCTAGTGCGAGCAAAGTATGTGGCAGACCACGAAAGTGCACCTATTTCAGACTTGTGCTAAATGTTTTGATCCTAAATAACTGCATTGGTTAATGAAACTGATTGTTACCTTTCTTATTTGATGAAGACAATGAATATCGCTTTTAAGTTTTATACTTTAATTCCATTGGGAGCTTTCTTACTTGTCGGATGGACCCTACTTTGAGTGGAGTTGCTCAATCATTAAAAATACATGGTGTTTAAATCTATTGCAATTTCTCTCCTTTTTCTTTAGTGGGGTATCACATAATTCATCTATCTTTAATCTGTTATACACATGATGCAACAAAACCTTCTATTTGTATGAGGTATGCTGACAACTATTTGACGATTTTAAGACTTATGAGATCAGCCATTGTTATTTTTTCAGTACCTTAAAATCTTAAGTGCCAACAAAAATTTTGGACTATTTCATTGAGTGGACCTGCCAGTTGAGAAAAGTTAATTGATCCCATTATTTCTAGTGCAACAGCATATTCCTTGTTCCTTCTAATTCATGGATTTCACCTTGTACCTTATTTGATGACTGTCTGATTATTGACTTGTATGTTAGGCATTAACTTCTTTGGTTTTTCAAAATTTTTGCTTTTTGGATATAGAGCTGATTTCTCCTTTTATGTAGGTGAGTCAGCAGGATATTGGTTATAGAGAAAGCTTAATGCTGTTTGTTAGAGATTTAGGACCAACAGCCCAAATGATTGCCGAAAGAAAGTTACATGGATTATCCACTGCCAGTTTTCAGATATCAAATTCAAACTGTTGGTTCCAGACTCCAAAATGTCAAACTCCTGCTGCATTTGCCTCGGCCCAACAGAGACCTACTGCTTTGGACACTACCTTCAGTTCTTCGATTTCTCAAAATCTATCTGACCACCATCAAGGATATCGAACTTTTCCTGGAAACAGCAGTCACAGGACTGACCTGTGTGATATTGATAAACGAGGGAAAGCTTATACTGGCGACAGATTGGGTACAGATTCCCCTTCCTTAGAGGTCAAACCCAACAATGACGGGAGGAAAATTCCAAGTGCCTTCGGAAGGATCATTTGCACCAGCAGTGCAATAAATGCCATAGGTGTTTTAGGGAGTGACAAAGCTCATAAGGGTGAAAATAATGGGATTAACTTGAACTTAAATTCCTCCATGGCTGCTAGAGAGTTGAATTTCTCAGTTAGAGGGTTAAAAGACGCAGGCGAAAAATCAACAATGATATCAGACAAGAACAAGTTGGATAATCAAGCATGGTCATTGGATTCAAACATGGAGTATTCTCCGTCAGACATGTTTAAATTCAACTTGCTAAATAATGCTAGTTCATCATCACTGTCGGGGCCTCTACAAACCACGAGTATGTCAACTTCTTGTCAAACAAAGGCATCCCTAAGCAATCTAGGTTCACAATGTTTGAGAGGTGATGTTGGAGCCATTGCTTCACGAGGTCAAAGCCACAACGAACTGGGTTCATCAGGGACTAGCCAAGCCATAGAATCAAGCCAACCGTTGCCTCTTGTTTCCCAGTTTACTTTTGATCTACCATATTTGAAAACAAGATTGGATCAGATAAATACCTCCTCAAGGCAAGATAGATTGTTGCAGCAATGCTCAGGTACTGGGGGGTCCATTCTGGAAAAAATGAGTTATCAAAGAGTTGATAATCATCACCAATCCTCGTTGGATCCTAAGCATACTGATCTGGTTCTTCAGCTGTAAGATATTTATATAAATTCCAAATCTTTAAAGAAAAAGTAGCATATTGATGTTAAAAAAAAGATCTCTTTTGACATTTTCACTACTGGGGCTTAATCTCCCGATCTTATTTTAATCAAGAGTGGATAAAAGAGAAAGGTGACAGGTCCATTCCCTATTTTAATCAAGAGTGGATAAAAGAGAAAGGTGACAGGTCCATTCCCCATAACCATGAGTTTTACTTTCTATAAAGCTATATACAAATATGTGAAGACTGATTCAATATTCAATTCAATAGGATTAAGATGAGTAACGCTTCACGTCTAAACAAATAAATTAATAAGGAAACTGGACCATCCGAAGTCCGAACAACAGCTAATCACACGGAAGAAACAAACTGTAGTTGATGGGCAGAATCAGCATCTGTGAGTTGTCATCTAGCCCCTCAAAAACAAAACCAATCATCATCAAATACGCTTTGAGTACATATAATGTAACTCTTGTCTTCAGTACAGTTATGGTATATCTTTTTACGAGTTCATTAGTAAAGTTTACTTATATAAATAATTCTATTAAATACTAACTTTATACTATTAGTAACGTGTAATCTTGCGGGATTGTGATGGAATCCTCTATATATATATGGAAAAAGGATGAAAAAGGTGACGTGGTAAAAGGGGAAATGAAATGATGATGTGGAAAATGTGAAAACCGTATGCAGGATATAAGTAGAGTGAAAGGTTAGATTGTGGTAGAAATCGAAGGGTGAAGATGGGTTGAATTGAAACAAAACAAGGGTAGTTAGTTTTATAATGTTTCCTTAAAAAAAGGGAGAGTTGGGAGTTCGTTGGACGTAGAATTCGCTGTTGGAGATCTTCCTTTTCTAGTTTCGTCATCTGGGTTGTTGTGTTGCTGGTTGTGGTGGTGGTGGTGGTGGTGGTGGCTTAGGTGGCGGTGGTGGTGTCAGCATCTCAACTTTATTATATTAAGTTTTGTTCTGCAAGAAAAGAAAAGAGAAAGAAACGGAATTTCAGAAATGGCGTACAGGAGAAGACAGGGAATAACAAAAACATCAACATTCAAAGAAGAGATTTATCATCCACCAGATAACAACAGCAAAAACATCAATAATAGTAATGAAAATAATAAGGCTTCAGTTCCAACCTTTAAAACTTCTCATTCGTTTTCACCATCAACACAATCCTTAGCGGCTCAGGCGATCCGTGCATCAGCCGCTCATCGTGATTCATCTCTTTCTTCTGCATATGCTGCAGACCCTCCTTTGCCATCTGAGACTCAACGATCCAAGGTTCCCTTCTTTTCATTTTTTCTCTATTTACCTATGGATCGGTTTCTGCTTTTTATTTTAACGTATTGTATTATTGTGTAATGTCAAATTCAGTTGCATACTTTCGAATTTTCATTTTTGTTTCTGATATGCATGTTAAGATATCACCCATGGTGCTTTTGGTTATCAAATCAAACAATTTTCAATCTATTGATTTTCATTAACAAGTGCTAAATGATCATCCATGGCTTATGTTGATTATATTGTTTGGTTGATGGAAAATTCTTGCTATAAGTTTTTCATTTGCACAACTAAGTGATGATGAAGTCTTTTCATAATCCGGATTCTGAGATATTTGCTTTTAGTAGTTGCTCTGTTGAGAGAGAATTTATAGTGATGGAAATTTATAAATAATTGGGTATAATTCTTCTGATGTGCTATGAATGTCACAACTTCATCAAGATTTTTTCTTCTTGAATCTTTTTCTTTTCAAATGAGTTTGCATTCTTATTGTGAATTTGTATTGGTTGTCTCTTTTGTTAATGCTGTGTGGTAGAGTTTTACTGCCTACGAGGGTGTATCAGCAAGAAATGACTCCAAAGGGTTTTGGGGTGTTCTAGCTCGGAAAGCCAAAGCAATTCTTGAGGATGAAGAGTTATCGCCACAAGCTGAACCACCTGCAAGGTCTAGGTGGCAGATGTCCGAAACCTCAGCAGGTGGCCAGGTGGTAATGAACTTAAAATTTTGCATTTTTATTATTCTTTTCCTTTCTTTCTTGTTTAGGTTCTTTCTCAATTACTTTTTCCTTTAACTGCAGTCTGAGCAACCATTCCAATCATCAGAGGGCACTAAAAATTTGGACAATCCTAGACTGCGGAGGGGCTTGGATAGAATTACATCTTCCCTTAATCAAATTGGTGACACCTTTGAAAAGGCTTTTGAGGTAAAATGCCTTAGATTACATTTTCCAAAAGGATTGTGCTCTTGGTCCTGAGTTCTTGCTTGCATTGTGATTACTTCTTCCAGAATTCTTAAGTTTTATCTTTTCTTTATGCCTGACCAAATGGGGTGTGAACAAAGATTTGTGATTTTCTGAGTAGTCAGCTTCCCTTAAGTCTTCAATTAAATTGTTCTCACTTTTTGTGATCTCCCCAGGAAGGTCGGACAATTGTGGAAAATAAAACTGCAGATATTATCCAAGAAACCCGTAAGCTTCATACTAGGCGAAAAGGAAGCACTCCTGAGGATCAAAATCAAATTTCTGGTGCAAATAGCACGTGGCAACCTGTAATGCCAACAACACAATCACAGAATCAAACTTACCATGAAACACAACTCAAGGCATCTCGCGACGTAAGGTGGCAATTATGTAATTGTGTGTTAATGGTTCATCTTGTATGAGTATTGATTGTTTTAATTTGGAAAATGCCAAATAATGTTAAATTTTTGAAGTCACTTTAAGCCGCCCATCAGGAGAGGAATGCCCTGGTTTTCCTTTCACTCAGCTATTCACCAACTATGAAGTCTTTAATGCATGCATCTGGTCGTTTGGCAATACTGAAGTTTACAGTTTAGGATATGATAAGAGGAAAGAAGGGACAATTCTGGTTTGTGTTATTGTTCTGGTGACTCCAGTTTGTTAAGATAATGTATGGTTTGAGCTCATTCATAAGTCAAGCTTTAGGTCATTGATAGTATCTATTTCACAAAATTAGATTTGGATGTTCAAATATGGGTATTAGTCTTATTCTCATTGCTTTTGAATCATTAGCGGAAGAAACAGATTTTTTTTTATCCAAGTTTAATATGAATGAAATGCACGCTGGACTTTGTTTTGGTTTACAGGTTGCAATGGCGACAGCTGCCAAAGCAAAACTTCTTCTTCGGGAGCTAAAAACTGTTAAAGCAGATCTGGCTTTTGCAAAGCAAAGATGTACTCAACTGGAAGACGAGAATAAACTCTTTCGTGAGAGTCGTGAGAAGGGGCAAAACCCTGCAGATGATGATTTGGTAAACATACTTTTTCCTTTTATGCAGCAAATATGTTATTCTGTTTATCTGATTCTTGTCATAAGTGTAATGTTTGTAAGTAGTTAGCTGTGGGCACATTTCTATATTCCTTACACATTCTGTAAGAGACTGGGACATATAGTCAGCGGTTGTCAATTTACTGGAGGGCAATTTATAATTGTTTTGAATATGCATATTTTTACTGCAGATTCGCCTTCAACTAGAGACCCTTTTGGCTGAGAAGGCTCGTTTGGCCAATGAGAACTCGATATATGCACGTGAGAACCGGTTTCTTCGTGAGATTGTTGAATACCACCAACTCACTATGCAGGATGTTGTGTATTTGGATGAGGGCACTGAAGAAGTGACAGAAGTTTACCCCATCTCTATTGCCCCATTGTCCAAGATGTTCTCTGATTCCCCACCCTCGCCTACATCCCCATCATCACCATCAAAGGCTCCCCCTTCTACAAGCCTGCCGAACCCTTCAAGTACCAAGGTACCTGAAGAAGTAACGAAGGAAATCTTTCTGGTCCAATCAGAAGGAATAGATGAAACTTTGCAAAATGATGTCCCAACAAACCTACCAAGTACCACCAAGGTACCTGAAGAAGATGATGCAAAAAAACCCTCCGAATCTTCCGTTTGATTCTAGTTTTACTATCAACTTTTATTGAAATAGAAGTTTGTAACATTTGTTCCATTTTTTTTTTGTTTCTTTTTTACCTTCGTTTTCTTCATGTTTTTATCTGTGAGGAAGGGGAGAAGCAAGGGAGGTGATCCCTCTTTTTTATTTCTTATTTTTTTGCATGCAGTTCTTATTTTGCGCATGTAAGTTGCGTATGCAATTTTTTGGGTTTGTTATTAAATAAAAAGTTGGAATTGCTCATTCTTTTGTTTAGTTTAGTGTTTGGTTTTCAACTGCAAATGAAAGTCCTGATTTGTTGATGCTAAAATCGACCATTTGATTGAACCCTTGGAGCTGCTGGGCAAAATCCCATTTTTTGTTACTCCTTTTGGCTTTTTTATACCACATAACTACAAAGCAATGAACCAATGTTTTAATAACCAACCTGGGTGAAAACCCGACAAAGTGGCGGGTCCCGATTGATTGTTAATCGGTTTAAACAGGTCCAAAGGTTTGAAATTACAAAAATACCCCTAAAATAACATAGAGTCCCTACATATTTGAAACCTTGCAAAACTCCAAACACCACACCTGCATCGCCACCCCCACGCCAAATAAGGTCGTTCTACCGACAACAACATCTCCATCAGCACGAAAACACTCCCCTTAACCTCCTAACCAAAACCTATCTCACCCCTCACTCTTCACTTCGCTAATTACCAATAACAGGCCGCTATTTTGCTCGATTGATTTTTGCCTTTTTCGGATTAACTCATCAAAAATCATTCCCTTCACCACCTTTGGATTCATCAACACTCCCTCTCCAAAAGCCCTAACATAATTGTTGTCATATACTCACCAATCACCGACTTGCCGTCCATAATTCTAAGGTTTAGAGTGAATAGTTAAAAGTGATAACTTGCCCAGTGAAGGCCCCGAGTCCCGGTTCAACCGACCGGGCCATGCCAGGTATCAAAACACTGGAATAAACAACTCTATCACTATATGGCTTTCGATGTTGAACACTTCATAAAATCAAAGTTCATTAATCGCACCGATGAGAAAATGTTAAAAAAAGTGGGGGTGGGGGGAAGTTTTCATTTATAGCAACTGAACATTTGACATTTTATATTGTTAGTCTTGAAGAAAAAAAAAAAATCCTGTAATTTAATGGCTCGATTAGATACATTCAACATATTTCCCATCTTCAACATTCTTCCACAACATATACTAAGAGAAAACCAGTTCGATTATATGCATCACTAAACGCTTTCACTTTCTTCAGCACCCATGAACAAGGCAGAGTGGAGTACAGCAAATTTACTGGTGTAGGTGATAAATCAGGAGAAGGAGAAGGCTTCTTTGAATGAATATTTCTTAGCTTCATAGCAGAAAAACTTCCTCATTTTTACATTAATCACATTAGAATATCTGGAAAAACAAACTAGTTGATCCATCACCAAATGATCTGAGATCTGCAGGCTTCACCAAAGCCCTGCACAACGGGCAAGTCCTTTCCCTTTCAAACCTGTAAACACAGGTGTTAGTCATCCAGAATAGAAATAAACTGATTACTGTTGTCAATACATTTGCCTTAAAAGTAATTTTTACATCACGTGAAAGATGAAAAACAAAAATTCATTAAACTAAACTTTATGAATGCAGATTAGGAAGAACATTAAACAGAATGACAATAGGAAACCAACAAACTAACCATTCTGAGACACAATCTTCACAAAATATGTGTTTACAACGAAGTAGAATTGGAGCATGCATCTTTTCCTGGCATATAGCGCACAGATCCCCAGCTGCATTTACCTGCATCAGACAACATGTAGCTTCATTCACATGGACAACTTCCGCTTTAAGTAAAGAATAACAACCACAAAGAGTCTAACATACAACTCTGGACACTTCATGATCTCAAACCAACAAATTATCAGATATGGTGGCACACGATGGTGTATATTACAGGCATTGCAAAACAACGTTATTACAATATATTGGCGAGCGTCTCAAGTAAAAATGCATCCAAGATGGTAGGAATATTTAAGATAAAAAGGCACTAAAATAAACAAAGCATTATTTGGAACAAATGATTCACTCATGCTTTTACTGCAGCATGTTTATAACTTAAAGAAGCCAAACATGCAAATTGCCAATATTGTCAAAAAGAAATCTGCTGAATGCGCTAACAAGCTTCTTCTGCTTAAGAGATATTCTTTACAGCTTTCATTTTTTCTGCACTTCCCTTTTCTTCTTTATATATTCCATTTTTTGTACAATAGATTTTATTCATAGAGTTCAAACATATCAATAATTACATGAATTTGGTAATATGAATGAAATGAAATATTGATTAGCATGTAGGCATGTTGCCCCTGCAATATTATATAGACAAAATATTTAGTTCATCATATAGCTTGAGTTGAGGGAAAGAAAATTCAAACTACCTGCTCTGATGTTGCATAAGCCCCATAATGAACCTCTTTACGTGACAATGCCTTCAGTGCAGCAAAGAAGGATTGCACCTGAAATCACCATACCCATGGAAGGGGAAAACAAGAAGAAGAGGAATGAGAAAAGCAGAAATTAAGCCACTCTCTACTTAAGATGAACTCAATCGTCCTGTGGAAAATCTTACCTTCTCAACTACAGACGTGAGCTTGAAAGTTAAGTACAGCCCTGTCATTAATGATGAGAAGAGGCTACCATATTCTTTGTTCAAGAAGAAACGATACCACACTGGTGTCGGCAACAAGGCACGATAGAGCAGCATCAGATATTCAACCAATGTTAACAACTGACCCTGGAAACAAGAATTTCTACAGTCATAATGTGCTAAATTCAAAGGGTAATTGAAAATCAGAGAGAAACCAAATAATCTATTTCTAACAAACAATGAGCAAAAGGAAATGACAAGGAATATATCATGTTCAAAATTACAATAAGGAAAACACAAATTTGAGAAGATTAAACCGAACAGCTGGCATATAAACTTTCAGAGCATTATATCATATATCACCCACCTGCTTTCGATAGTTTCGGCCTCTACTGTTCTTGTAATACATTAACAGAAAGCACTTCAACACCATTGCTGCCTGCCGGACCAAAGTATCTGAAAAAAACTCGTGTTAAATGACTACCAAAAATAACATTTATTCCAACACATCCAGGAATTATCTAATCAATGAATAAATGCATAACATTAGGGAGGCCTAAACTTAAATATCATAAGATAAGACCTTCACTCCAATACACTTGAGGGAAATTAGAAAAAAACCAAAAGGAAAAAGAAAAAGAACTAGAAACTTATTAACTTGATGAAAAGAACATACCATTCACCATGATGATGAAAATAGCATGCCAGAAAGGTGGAATGGACTTGGGAGGAAGCATGACCAATGGGTACAAAAGATCATCATTCCTATACCACCAGTAAACACCAAGCACATGAAGTATGAACGCAATCGAGATGCCAATCAGAACAGAGACCTTTCTCTCTCCCTGCATACACCAACCATTGCAATGCTTTATTTTAGTACAGTAAAGAATGGTGAGAACTGTTCTCACTTCCATTTTCCAATCAAGCAATAAGAATAGAATTTACAGCACCTTCAAAGCTGTTTGTTTCCGTAGAATGTCATTTGACTTGAACATCACAGCAGCAATCCAAATAGTAACAAAGAAACCTGCAAGTCTCCAAAAATAGGCAAATATCACCAACCAGAAGAAAGCAACTGTTGTAAGTGCAACTCAAAACATGATAAGAATAAAAAAAATTAGTAGATGAAACTCCAACAAATCTCATTTCAGGAAAGAATCATCCATGCTTTACAGAATATTTTATACAAAAACTTAGATGGAATATATCAGCCTCATGCAGAAGAGGAATACCATACTGACCAACATAGATGGGAGTAAAACTGTAGATTTAGTAAAGTTCAGAAAATTAGGAAATGAGCGCTACATCGCTGAAGTTTTCTCTTTTCTAGGGTAAGAGTGCATGATTGCTAGAGTAAGAGCATATCTTTTTGTGAATGTACACAAATGTATTAGGCTTTGAGGTCGGAGGAGGAGAAAGAGTAAAGAGCGTATGTGTGCATGCATCCGTATGCATTAGGCTTTGATAAGAAGTGGAGATGAAAGAAAATAGTTTCAGATTGCAATGATGTATTCAGAATTTACACTGACAGAACCAGAGAAATGTCGATGTTGCCATTAATTAAAACAGAATGAATACTCAGTTAAAATAAATTTATCAATACTGAGATAAAGAACCACTATCTATGAGACTGATGTACCATTAGCTACACTATCCATGTAACTCTTTTGAGTTAATTGAATTTTCATTTCACAAAACAATATTTACCATCAACAACCTAGATTACTTATTATCATGTGAAAACCATCAGTTTGCTTATAATTCCAATAGCATTTCATCTCATCTCTGAAAACGGCTGCTGACAGATCAGCAATATCATCTATGTGCCACCAAGTATCCTCCAAACCATTCTATAAGAATGGACAACCCAACACCTCAAGATAAAATACAATTCCTCCACCTATTCCACATGATTTCACATTTATAAGAAAGAATGTAAGCAACATTGAACTAAATCACCTAAAACTTACAAGGAAAACCCAAGAAAGACCTACCATCATCATCATCAAACTAAAGGAAATACGGTAAAGCAGGGAAAGCGAAAATCTTCTCCTACTTAATTGCCTACAGTGTCCATCACAAAGCAAGATTAGTAAGTAGTCGTGAAGAAGAGCTAAGAAGTACCTTGCAAATGCTGGCGAATGAAGACGACCAAGAGAAGCAGAGAGAATGGAAGGACTTGTTCAATCCACCTAGCAGCTTGCTGAATATCATATCTCTGATAAGATGAGTCCCTGCCATTAACCCCGGCCCCATCCCCAGTTTCTGCATCACCATTTCCATTAGCAGACTGTGAAGCGCCTTCTCCAGCCGCCACCCCACGATCACTTCTACCTTCTCCCTGATTATCAGCTGCCAAAGACACAGATGGTATTTCACTCTGACCACTCACTTCCCTCGCCTGCCCAACCACCAATCCTGCAGACCCTTCCCTCTCATGTTCATGCTCCCCAGCGCCAATTATCCTAATCGAAACCTCTCCATTATTAATACTGTTTACAGTAGGATCATCAAGTCGATTATGATTATTAATGTGAGAAGATGAAACACCCGCATTAATCAACGACTCTGATTCCTGATAACTTGGCCTCGTTCTCAAAAGACCAGAGTACTCTAACAACGTGGATATCGGCGCCTGAATTATATTCGAAGCCGAAAACATTCCATATCTTCGTGAATTACTACTCGTCCCAGAAGTACCTCTATACGCGTCAGGATTGGTACCAGACGCTTCCATTTCTCTAGATGCCCTAACCCTAGCCATTCATTTATTATTCACACCATACATACCACAATCAATCACTAAAATACCAAAAAAGATATTCAAAAAGTTAACAAATAATTTGCTTGTAAAAGAAGGAAAACATTAATAAATAAAACAAAATAAAAAATGCATTCAAATAGAAAGGGATAATACATACCTTCGAAAGCGAAACTCCGTGGAGAAAACTTCGAAGAATTGTTTAAAGAAGGAGAAATATCATTCAATGGAAAAACCAAACCCTAACCCTAAATCGAGTCAAAAAAAAAAAAAAGACACAATAAAAATGAGACAACGAAAAGTCAACCAAAGAAACGCCGTGATTTGAAGGAAACGAGTTGCATCGGGGGAAGCTGAATCGGAGCTTCGCTTCGCCGATTGCAGTATCGGAAAATTTCAATGTTATCTTCGGATCGTCAACCAAAGGAGGGAATGGTGGAACAGTTGAGGAAGGGCTTTGCTTTTTTTTATTTTATTTTTCTTTTTTGTTCCTCTCTTGTTTCCTTTTCTCGCTCTCTCTTAGCGAGCGCCAGAAGACAAAGAGAGGAGAGACTGAGTAATTGAGAGCAAAACAAAATAATAATACTTTATTTATTTATTAATATTAATGTCTTTGTGTACTTCACCCGGCCCAGTTTGTTTCAAGTTGGGCCACGTCCAGGCCCATTAACAAGATCCGTTTAATCTCATGGATGGGGGTAGATACTATTGAAGTTTCATAATTATGTATGAAATAAAAGCCTTTGAGATTCAATTTTAAACTCATCATCAACTGCACATTCTAATCTAGATGTATCAAAAGAGCATGTTGCATGTACAAATTAAAGGAAAATAATACAGTTACCGAAGGATACGCACCGAATGACGTGACATAATCTTGACCGTTGATTAATATTAATTCATAGTTAATCGACGGTCAATATTGCATCACGTCATTCGGTGCACGAATTCGGTACACATCTTTCGGTAACTGTAGCATTACTCCAAATTAAATATACAAACTGATATACTTTTTCTGATAATTAGGGTCCTATAGGCTAGATAAGTCATAAATGTGGTAGATGGTCACTCTGTAGGATCCGAACACAAGACTTCTAGATAACCCACTAAGATGGGTCAAATCTTGTCATCTAGCCACACGGCTAATGGTTTAGAAGAGTTATTTTCTATTTGGAAAACAGCGAGGTAGTTTATCCACGCTTATTTTGTTATTATGATCTTAATTTACTTTATTGGTTCTTATCCCAGATAGAATTTGACCTAATGTTTTAGTGTATTGATGGACTCTCTAATAGATAAAGACAAATGGAATGTTGAATCATGTTTATCAATGAAAGTAGGTTGAGAACTAGCTTTGTTGTCGGTAGGGGTGTTAACGAGCCGAGCCAAGCTGAGTTTTAGGCTTAACGAGCTCGGCTCATGAGAGAAGAAGATTAATCGAGCTGAGCCTAGTTATAAAATTTGCAGCTCGACTCGGCTCGAGAAAGAGTTTAGGATATATCGAGTCGAGTTCGAGCCGGCTCGCGAGCCGACTCTAAAAAATTCAATTTTTTTAGAAAAAAAATCAAATTTTTTTTTAGCCAAGCTCGGCTCGAACTCGGCTTGTTCTGGCTCACGAACAGAGCCCAGTCGGCTCGTTATATAACGAGCTAGACTCGAGCTGAGTCGAGCCGGCTAGCGAGCGGCTCGACCCGTTAGCCACCCCTAGTTGTCGGTTGACAAGACTTTAGCCATTTGGGTTGTGTTTAAGTCCTACAAAGTGACCGTCTACTACATTTGTAACTTATCTAACTTATTAGACTTATAGTTATAGGGTATTTAATGGACCCCAAAAATTGGTTGAGTGCTAGCCTGGACATCATGAGATGTTTATTTTACGCATGATACATATTTTGATTCATCTGATTACGAACGTAAGTGGGGATTGTGAGAAAATTGTGTTATGAACATAAGAATATTAGGGTTTGCACCTTTTGTATGAGCATAAAGAAGATTAGGGTTTGAAGAGATGGTGGAAATAAGTGTGAGTTTGGTGAAAGGCTTTTATGTAGTAGCCATCCATCATCACCATGAGATATATGCAAATAGAAATAATAATAAAAGGCAAATGGAATTTGGTTTGGTGGAGCCAAACGACAACCATTGGTGGCAAAACGACGACGGCCCATCACGAGTCACTATATTATTTTCTTGGTGACAAACAAAACAATTAGTGGGTCCTTCTATTTTGTATTGTATTAGCAAATTATAATTAATTAATTAATAATTTTTGTTATAATTTGTGCATCCCACATTTGACTAATTACATATGTTTCACATTATATGCAAATCATATTACCTTTATTAAAAGCTCTTTTTAAGTAAAATTTTGAATTTTGAATTTCTAATTGGATAGATATTGTTCCATTTTCATTATTATCCATTAAAGGATACAAATCAATCAAATTAATTTGAATTTTAAGTAACTTATCATTTCATTTTTATCGTAATCCATGAAGTTAAACTTAAAAGAAAAGATAAAAACGAGACTTTAGAGTAATACAGGGTAAATTATAATGTCACCCCTAAGATTTGGCATAGCATTTCTCTCGAGAGAGAAGAGGAGACTAACGCAACAACCTATCATCCACCGCTTAAATCCTGAATGTTCAAATAGGCCTATCACTTAAATCACGGATGCTCGTATGATTATCATTAAGCTACCTGCGGGTGAGTCAATTTGAATGGACGTTTTAACCTTTTTAACATTTGACCATTTGGTCAAACCTTCCAGCAATTTGTCTTGAAACACCTGTTTGGTCACGGTGACAAGAATGGGCATGTGCAAGTGTGGACCAATTTGTTTGATAGCAGAAATGAGCTGGCAAATTAATTGAATAATAGAATGGTATTTTTTATTTTTTATTTTTTTTAAGGAATGAATGTTGGAAAAATAGCTTGGAGATTATCAAGAAGCCCCCCATGTTTTTGTTTAGTAAATTTTAACCCAAAACTGCGTTTTCTCAGTGTTTTCAAGTACATGTTTATTGAAAACAAGTTCTGGATTTTAAGAGGAAGAGACAGGCAAAGGCTGGTGTCATGTGTGTGTCATGTGTACACATTAAAAAAAAAAAAAAAGGGATAAATGACATTATCACCCCTATCTAAACGCACAAAAATTTTTCTCCCTCTTACTTAGTTGACTTATGACTTTAATATCTAAGTTTGAAAATTGGAGTTGACATTAATACTCACACAAAGGCAACTTTCTATTGAATTTTGGGTTTCGAGTTGAGGTACAACGACAATTTCAAGCATCTTTTAGTCACGATGTAACTCGTAAAATCAATTACGATATTGATATATAAGATAATAAGAATAAACTATTTAACTGTAAGAAATCATCAGTCGTATTAATTAAAATACAACGTAAAAATCTCAACTTTGTATGTATAACATTTAACCTTTATTGAAATCTCACGGTTCATCTAACCAACAAGAGTACGTTACATCTATATGTGAGGAGAACACACTCGTTGTTAATCGTATCAGAACAAAAAACGATATAGTTAGTTTCTCAAAACTAAGGAGTGAGCAAGTTTCTATTATAATTTTGGGTTTAGAGTTTAGGTATGACAGAAACACAATTTCTAACATCTCTCAATCATAATGTAACCGTAAAAGCAGTTACAATAGCGTAAAGATCTCAGTTTTGTATGTGTATCATTTAACCTTTATTGAAATCGAGAATTCATCTAACAAGTAAGAGTACGTTACATCTATGTATGAGAGGAACACACTCGTTTTGCTTGACATAGATAGTTTCTCAAAACTAAAGAGTGAGATAGTATTGACGAATAGAATAGGGGTAAAAATGTAATTTAACAAGAAAGGGGCAAAAAGGGAAGAAGGAGACAGTGTGGAGTTGTAGAGTAGATGACAGTGAAGTGTGAAGACTGAAGAAGAAGAAGTATTAGAATAGGAATTATGGCATTAAATTATATATAAATACTTCCCCTAAAGCCCTTTTCCAAATTTTCTCTTTCACTTTCTTTTTCTTTCTTTTCTGCCCCCCATCTCCTCTTAAGCTAGCTAAGCTTATCTTTTTTCTTTTCTTTTTCTCTTCCCCTTCTCCATTTATCTGTTTCTTGTGTTCTTTCTTCTTTTCTCTCACAATTTTTTGTTTTTTTTTTCCATATATATTATATATATATATATATATTTGTATTTGTGTATCAGACACTGTTCTGAGACATTATTAATTCAGTTTGGAGCTTTGGATCCAAAACCCATCAACCATTTTTCTTTAACGAGGGTGGGTCGCCTACGTTTGGAGCTGTGTTGGGGTATTTAATTGAAATGCAAAGATTGCTCCTTTGGTAGCCCAATTGGGAAGACTCGTTACTCGATTGCTTGCTTGCTTGCATTGCTTAGTTTGATCCTGCTGTGGGTGGAAGGAAGTAGACATGATATATCTCAAGATTCTAGGGTTTTAATGGTGGATTCATGTGAGTCATTGTGTGCCGTATCAGTCGAAGATTTTGTGGGTGTGCAGCGGAATCAGGTATTTTAGCCTTTGTGGTTGTTCGAATCCAATTTTAGGAATTGTGTTATGACGTTGGATTGGAAAAGTTTTAAACTTTTTCTCTAATTTGGTCTCGCTTTTATTTGTGCTTAATTTGGGTGTTAATGGAGAAATGCTGGAGAATCATGGGCTTTAATTTCTTGGAGTTGATGAGATTTTGTAAAGATTCTTTTGTATTAAGTCCATAATCTTGAGATAGTGAGTTCAGCTTCTTTTACAAGGATTCCAAAAGAGAAAGAAAGACAGCTTCAACGGTTGAAACCTTCAAAGCCGCTTTTATATAATCTTGAGAGAACATTTTTATTTATTATACAGTACCGTTGTCACGCTCGACGTGACACCAACTCTTAGCTTTCTCAAGCCAATGTGATATTGAAGCTTCTTTCAGAGCATTTACTGCATTTTTCTCCACGCATTACCCTTTTTTTTGTTTTGGATCTCAGGTGTTAAGTGGGTTGTGTTGGATATTGTTTGTTGTTCGCTTTCAGTCAGGTTTCTTCTATTTGGGGTTTTACAAGGTTAATTTTTTTTTATTTTTTTTTGGCAAGTTGGAGGGTTGAAAGCATCGATGGGGCTTCTTCGAAGTCTCGCGATGCTTGTTTTGATGATATGGTTCTTCTTCTTGTTGGATGTAATGGCTCAGTCTAGTACAGGCCGTTCTGCTCGTGCTCTTGATGCCCTTCTCCAAGACTATGCTTATAGGGCTTTTGTTCGTCCAAAAACTGGTGTTACCTATGATGGGTTTGTTCCCTCTAATTTGACTGGGATTCAGATTGCAGCAATGAGGCTCAGAAGTGGGAGCTTGAGAAATAGAGGTGTGCAGACGTACAAAGAATTTCATATCCCCATGGGGGTTATTGAGCAACCTTATGTGGAGAGGCTTGTTTTGGTGTACCAAAACTTGGGCAATTGGTCTAATACATATTATCCATTACCGGGTTATACTTATTTGGCTCCAGTACTGGGTCTTCTTGCTTATGATGCTGTTAACTTATCAGCTAAAAATTTACCGGAATTAGGTATTAGGGCATCTGCTGATCCCATATCAATCAGGTTCCAAGATATAATGTCAAAAGCACCAGAGGGATCTGTTCCGAAGTGTGTTTGGTTTGATTTACATGGTTTGACGAATTTCAGCAATGTGGTATCAGGCAATACATGTTTAACCGTCCAACAGGGGCATTTTTCTATAGTTGTAAAGTCTATTGCCCCCAGTCCATCACCAGTTTCTCCCATACCGCCACCTGGTGGAGGGGGAGCTCCAAAGGGTGAAGGAAAAAAGAGTAATTCAAAAGTCTGGATAATTGTTGGGTCTGTTCTAGGTGGATTAGCGCTGTTGGGGCTGTTGGCATTTCTGATAATATGGGTGCGGAAGTACAAGCATAGGAAGAAAATGCAACAGATGGAAAAGGCCGCAGATTTGGGTGAAGCCCTGCAGATGACACCAGTTGGGGAGACAAAAGCACCAGCGGCAACGGTGACTCGAACTCAACCAACCCTCGAAAATGAATATGTTCCCTAAGTCTCACCACTCAGTACATGCTTCCCCTGCCATTCCCACAAGCATTCTTATTCAAGTTCATTCATGTATTCAGAAAAAATTCTTCTAATCACACCGTTTTTTGGTGGTGTTTTTCCTTTGTCTCTCCTTGTTTGGTCTCAGTAGGCTCTTGGTTGTAGTGTGTGGGTAATATAGGATTTTTGTGTAAATCTTTTATCACTCACAGATCGTTCCATAGTTTTTATGATTCATTGTGTGTGCATGTCTAGCCAAAGTGATTCTATATGTTATGAATTTAGTTGTCCCATTGACAAACAATAAAACATTTTGTGCTCCTTTCTTTTTCCCATTACTTTTGTCAAATTTCTTCGCAGAGCCAAGACTTTCACCAGCATTATTACCCTGTGAAGTTAGCTTCCCGTAAAATGGTTGTTCCATTATCTAACTGTATCTCTGTGATCTCTCTTCCAAGCACATTATGGATGGAGGCTGTATATTCATTATATATGTTTGTTTTTTGGGTGTATTCTGCAATAAAAATTGACAGCTTTAAGATTGAAAGAGGACACCAAAACCACCTCTCAGAGTCTCAAACAAGCTCCAAATGAAAGCTATGGGCAAGAAAAAGATTAGTAGTCTGTGGCTGCATGACATTGACTTTGCTTTACATTAAAGTTTTGTAATGGCATGACAGGGCAGGATACTTTCTTCTACAAATGACTTGTGTTACTGGGCATCCACTTTTTGGGTTAATTTAAGTTCTGTGGCTGTCTTGGCCATTACATTAGAATTATTAAAGCAGCTTTATGAAGGCTCTAGTTATGATATATATTTAATGGATTAAACAAAAGGATTTCTGCGAAAGAGCCAAGAAGAGCATTAATAAAACCAAATCAATAATGGACCCAGCACAGTGCAGAAATAAGATATTAAACGATTTATGTCTATGGGGGAATCAATTTTATACACGGTTGTTGGACCCATGCCCAGAAAATCATTGACGACACCTATTTTATTATTTTTCCTTCTTTCTTTCTTTCTTTAACACTTCAAAAACAATTTCTTGGTTGGTAGTTGGTTTACTTTTTATTGGCAGCTATATATGACTGGTAACTATCCGTCATTGTCTCTCGCTTCTTAAAGATTATTGGATTAACTATCTATCATTACCTTTTTACTTCCGAAAAAATTTAGGATTAGACATGATTTCGAAACTTTAAAGATTATTAGATTCGATACGGTTTCAAAATTGAGTTTGCAAAACAAGATTACCCCGTCATTGTTTTTGCTTCTTAAAGATGATCATATTCAGGACTTCGAATTTGAGTTTGTAAACCATCCCTGGAGAGTTGGGTGAAGTAGGGTGATAGAGACTCTTTGGTGTATTATTCAAAATGTCTTGAGTTCAATTCTTCTCAGTTGCTAATAGAATAGTCATTAGAGGGTTTACTCAGTTGTTAGCTTCAAGAACCCGAAAGATTAGTCAAGGTATACGTAAGCTGATTTAGACACTACCGTAGACTATAAAGAATAACTCCAATTTTCAGATTCTCTATAACTGGAGGCCATGTTCCATACTCTAAATCCTCTGGAATGCAATGGTTTCAGAAGTATTTAGACTTTAGAATATGTAATATAAATAATTTATTATTAGTTTAAGTAGGCATGGGAATATCTAGGACTTGTGTGTTTAATTCGTGATTCTTTGAGGAGCCGACGGTTGTGACATCACCCTGTGAATAGTATATATATATTATAATGTTTGATGAAGCTGTTAAGACAAAAAACAAAACTGGCTGCTTCACATATTTAATGGAATATAGAGACTGTTTTGTTCTCATTGTTGGATCATCTGATATTTAAACCTGGAACTCCTCTAAACAAAATAATGGCAGGTGGGATTGGGATACCCATCAAATTATGGAAGCAATCAGGGTTAGCCAAAATTGGGCACGATTGAGATGTCACATGGAAATGGAGCCCTCCTCATCTATGTCCGGTTGCTCCAACAGATCTCTAACATCTCTTAATGGAAGTGGTCCTTCTACTCTTAGGTTGCATTTTGCCCTTTGAAAATTGTACCATAAAATTGAATAGGACCTCCTTCAGATATTATCATGGTCCAGTTGAAAACACACCGACAAAATCTTTGTTTCATCATTCTACATCGAAACGTTTGCATTAAGATGGTAAGCACGACCATTTTTTATATCAATAAAGCTCCAACAATCCAATTAAGAAGTAATTTCGATGGCAGACAAAGACATTTATCCTTAAAAACAGTTCACAATGTATGCAGATTCACATACAAAAGAAAAGTAAATAGATATGAAGACAACTGCTCGTCAATCTTCATAAGCTAAGCTGGAATATACGATGAGCACTTATTCATCCTTCCCAAATCCACTGGCGAAGCCTCCTGCATTACCACAACACAGTAAGCGAAGCTGCATTCACATGCATGGTCATTATATCATATACACAGAGACTCACAACCCTGAATACAAGAGGACAGAAAGATGAGACAAAGCAAGAGAAAGAAGTGACATATAAACTACTAAAAGTGGGGAGAACTTGGTGGGGGCATCAATCTCCTTAAAGGTACACATTAAAGAAAGTTGGGGTCTTTGCTGAAACCCATGATTAGACATGTGTATAATCACATTTCCCACCCCACCCACACACACACACACACACCAACAACCACAAAAAGTCAGAAGTCTTCACATTAATCAAGAACTAAAATTAAAGAAATCTCCACTCAACTGAAAAATGTAAATATTTGATATTCCTAGTCTATACACATCCCGCGGAATGCAATATTACGTGGGTTACAGATCAGCAAATCTTGGTCTTTAGCAAAAGAGAGAAACATAGTTTCCCTTTTCATTCATTTGGCTGATTAAGACAAATTATTACATCTGGCAGTAATAAAGGGATAGGAGCACTCATGAGGTAAATGCAGCAAATGCAAGCAATTAACCTAGTTTTGAGCAGGCTTCAGATAAGGATCTTCAAAGTATTATTTCAACATCAGATACAGTTCAACTATTTCAAATTTTCAGTACAGAACCTGGTATCAAGAAACAGCTAACTATGGAAGTAGAGAAGCAATATTCAGGTTCACTTAAGTGTCCCAAGCCGAACAGCTATTGAGATGAAATTACCTCATTTTAGTTATACAAATTTGGATTTATCTAAAAAGAAAATGAGAATCATTCATACTCCAGTAAAATCTTGAGGTCTCAGCTGAAAACAGTTGCATACTGGACATTAATTATGTATCTGGGACAAGAGGTTGGCTGGAGAGCAAGATAAAAGACTTCCAGAAAAGTTAAAGATGACTCTCAAGTCTCAACCATTTCCTGGAAGCAAAACACATTAACGGTGCTATTCCTTCAGACTATATTGGGTCAACTCCACAACCACCAAATTCTAATTAAACCAAAATTAACCTCTGGCAGTTATCAGAAGTCAAATATCTCAACATTTTTTGTCAAATATGCTTCTATAACTTGATCACTTTGTAGCAATGGTTTCTTCCCCAAAATATATACGTATCTAACTACCTAATATTTCACACCCGTCTCTGTAACTCTTTTTACATTATAAAACTAAATCACTGCATGGATGACAGTATCAAAATTATTTTGTGTTTATAACATGACAGAGGCTTACAAAAAGAGAGGCAATCACAAAGGTGGAGGGCAATGGCACTAAGACATTGTAGACTATGATTTGAAAACATGGCACCACTAGTAGTAGTAACTTATGTCTTATTCCCCACTTGCAGGAACAACAATCAACTAGTAAACTTCATATCAAGCACAACATGAAAATGAATAATGACTCAACATCAAAGTATCCAAGCTCTCTTCATCGAGGAAGGTCCTAGAATTTTGATTAAATTCAAAGAAATGAAGCTACATCTCTTGCACTTTTTCCATGGAAGAGTGATTGGACTTCCTTAAAACTTTTTTTCAGTTTGTTTCAGCTAGTTATCTATCAAATAGTAGGAGAAAGCTGTATACTGTTACCATACAAGAAATCAACCAGACAATCAATTTCGAGTTTGGAGCCTATAAAGTTCAAATATACTATGAAGAACATAAAATTCAGAAATTTGGAACCTTAAATAAAAGATGGTCATCATGAGGTAAATTGTGAGGAGCATCTAGGTTAATGTGTGTGCGTGCACGCATATAGGAGAATGCAATATTTATCAGTGTGTGGAAGAGGGAGCAAGAGAGAAAAAAAAAAAACTAAAGACATTCGAGGGAAACCATGGTGTAAAAAAGTTAAATAGTCCTCAATTGCTACCAACAAATGCAAAGCAGGTTATCACTGTCAAAAAAGCATCAGAAACTATAAATCTTTTCACTTGATTAAAACTACAACTCCGTATCTAAATTGTAATCATGCAGGATATACCTCTGTACCTTTTTTCATTGCACATCACCATCATCCACAAATCATATCTCCAGGAAACTTTCCATTGTCCATTCCTTCTCATAGTATAACTTCCTCAGAAAATTTGGCCACTTTTTTTCTTAATGGACCTCACATTCATCCATGAATTATTTTTCTACATACTCTTGAAAATCCGTAACATCCATTTTAGTACTCCTAAGATTTGACGCAGTACAGAACTACATAGCTTTGAAGTCTATAGGTTTCAAAACCCATCAACTAAAACTACCCAGAATGAAATCTTATAAAGAAGGCATTTTTATTTTCATAAAAATCGAATTTTAGCAGCCCAATACAAATCGGGCTTTCAAGATCCTACCCAGTAAACAATCTATAACAATTCGAATTGAATGCAATATAACGAATTGAACAAACAGAAGAGAAACAAATAGCAATTAAAAAAGATAGAAGTAAAGACCTAATTAGAAGAAGCGGCAGCATCAACGAGCTTCTTGTCCCTTCTCTCCATGGCGACGTCCCACATATCGTTACCGATATGCTTGGGCTATAAATCAAGAAGTAAAGAATTGAGAATCTAAATGAAGAATTGATTTTGATCTAATAAATATTAAAAGAAAATAGAAAATAGAAATACCCGTCCATGAGCAGCTCTGTGAATGTAATACTGAGCGTTCCCCATAACACAAAGCATTCCAGCAATTATTCCCAGTGGCAAAGCTGCTTCTAACCACACCAACGACATCTCCTTCTTCTTCTTTCAAACACAACTACTGTTTTTACGGTGCCTATCGCTCTCTGTGTTCCTCTTTCATTTATCGGGTGTAACTAAATACAGGCCCCTGTACTATCGAAAACTTCTTATACCCCCTGTGGTTTCAAAATTACACACTTACATCCCTACACCACTTAGTTCATGAGTAAAAGTAGTTATATTTGGGTTGCTAAATGACCGAATTACCCCTCAAAAGTTTTTGAAAAATATCTTCTTCTTTTTTAATATTAGAAAAAAAAAATCCAAGGATGGGCTTAAATTAGTTGAAGTTTTTAGCGGTATTGGATAAACCCCGAAAATTGGTTGAGTGCTAGCCGGACATCATGAGAGTTTATTTTACGCATGATACATATTTTGATTCATCTGATTACGAACGTAAGTGGGGATGTGAGAAAATTGTGTGAACATAAGAATATTAGGGTTTGCACCTTTGTATGAGCATAAAGAAGATTAGGGTTTGAAGAGATGGTGGAAATAAGTGTGAGTTTGGTGAAAGGCTTTTATGTAGTAGCCATCCATCATCACCATGGATATATGCAAATAGAAATAATAATAAAAGGCAAATGGAATTTGGTTTGGTGGAGCCAAACGACAACCATTGGTGGCAAAACGACGACGGCCCATCACGAGTCACTAATATTTCTTGGTGAGAAACAAACAATTAGTGGGTCCTTCTATTTTGTATTGTATTAGCAAATTATAATATAATTAAAATTCCACATTTTACTAATTTCATATGTTCACTTATATGCAAATATATACCTTTATAAAAGCTCTTTTTAAGTAAATTTTGAATTTCTAATTGGATAGATATTCCATTTTCATTATTATATCCATTAAAGGATACAAATCAATCAAATAATTGAATTTTAAGTACTTATCATTTCATAAGGTTTGGCATAGCATCTCGAGAGAGAGGAGGAGCTAACGTAGCAATCCATCGTCCACAACTTAAATCCTGGATGTTCAAATAGGCCTATCGCTTAAACACGGATGCTCGTATGATTATATTGGCTACCTGCGGGTGAGTCAATTTGAATGGACGTTTTAACCTTTTAACATTTGACCATTTGGTCAAACCTTCCAGCAATTGTCCAAAAGCACCTGTTTGGTCACGGTGACAAGAATGGGCATGTGCAAGTGTGGGCCAATTTGTTTGATAGCAGAAAGACTGGCAAATTAATTGAATATAGAATTGGTATTTTTTATTTTTTTCTATTTTTTTTTTTAAGGATGAATGTTGGAAAAATAGCTTGGGATATCAAGAAGCCCCCCATGTTTTGGTTTAGTGAATTTTAACCCAAAACTGCGTTTCTCAGTGTTTTCAAATACATTGTTTATTGAAAACAAGTTCTGAAGAAAGAGACAGGTAAAGGCTGGTGTCATGTTCACATGAAAAAAGGGATAAATACATATACCACGACAATTTTTACTTATATAAGAACTATAATCTTTGACACATCTTCTGACATTATTTACTTAGTGATTAATCATAAGTTTGAAAATGAGTGACATTATACTCACAAAGGCAACTTTCTATTGAATTTTGGGTTTCGAGTTGAGGTACAACGACAATTTCAAGCATCTTTTAGACGATGTAACCGTAAAATCATTACGATATTGAAATATAGATAATAAGAATAAACTATTAACTGTAAGAAATCATCAGTCGTATAATTAAAATACACGTAAAAATCTCAACTGTATGTATAACATTTAACCTTTATGAAATCTCACGGTTATAACCAACAAGAGTACGTAATCTATATGTGAGGAGAACACACTCGTTGTTAATCGTATCAGAACAAAAAACGATAGTTGTTTTCAAAACTAAGGAGTGAGCAAGTTTCTATATAATTGGGTTGAGTTTAGGTATGACAGAAACACAATTTCTAACACTCTCAATCATAATGTAACCGTAAAAGCGTTACATAGCGTAAGATTCAGTTTTGTATGTGTATCATTTAACCTTTATTGAAATCGGAATTCATCTAACAGTAAGAGTCGTTACATTATGTTGAGAGGAACACATGTTTTGCGACATAGATAGTTTCTCAAAACTAAAGAGTGAGATAGTATTGACGAATAGAATAGGGGTAAAAATGTAATTTAACAAGAAGGGGCAAAAAGGGAAGAAGGAGACATGTGGAGTTGTAGAGTAGATGACAGTGAAGTGTGAAGACGAAGAAGAAGAAGTATTGAATAGGAATTATGGCATTATATTATATAAATACTCCCCTAAAGCCCTTTTCCAAATTTCTCTTTCACTTTCTTTTTTTTTTTTCTGCCCCCCATCTCCTTAAGCTAGCTAAGCTTATCTTTTTTTTTTCTTTCTCTCCCCTTCTCCATTTATCTGTTTCTTGTGTTCTTTCTTCTTTTCTCTCACAATTTTTGTTTTTTTTTTCCATATATATTATATATATATATATATTTTGTATTTGGTATCAGACACTGTTCTGAGACATTATTAATCAGTTTGGAGCTTTGGATCCAAAACCCATCATCCATTTTTCTTTAACGAGAGTGGGTCGCCTACGTTTGGAGCTGTGTTGGGGTTTTAATTGAAATGCAAAGATTGCTCTTTGGTAGCCAATTGGGAAGACTCGTTACTCGATTGCTTGTGCTTGCATTGCTTAGTTTGATCCTGCTGTGGGTGGAAGGAAGTAGACATGATATATCTCAAGATTCTAGGGTTTTAATGGTGGATTCATGTGAATCATTGTGTGCCGTATCAGTCGAAGATTTTGTGGGTGGGCAGCGGAATCAGGTATTTTAGCCTTTGTGGTTGTTCGAATCCAATTAGGAAGTGTGTTATGACGTTGGATTGGAAAAGTTTTAAACTTTTCTCTAATTTGGCTCGCTTTTATTGTGCTTAATTTGGGTGTTAATGGAGAGATGGGAGAATCATGGGCTTAATTTCTTGGAGTTGATGAGTTTTGTAAAGATTTTTGTATTAGTCCATAATCTTGAGATAGTGAGTTCAGCTTCTTTACAAGGATCCAAAAGAGAAAGAAAGACAGCTTCAACGGTTGAAACCTTCAAAGCCGCTTTTATATAATCTTGAGAGAAAAATTTATTTATTATACAGTACCGTTGTCACGCTCGACGTGACACCAACTCTTAGTTTCTCAAGCCAGATATTGAAGCTTCTTTCAGAGATTTACTGCATTTCTCCAGCATACCCTTTTTTTTGTTTGGACTCAGGTGTTAAGGGGTTGTGTGGATATTGTTTGTTGTTCGCTTTCAGTCAGGTTCTCTATTTGGGTTTTACAAGGTTATTTTTTTATTTTTTTTTGGCAAGTTGGAGGGTTGAAAGCATCGATGGGGCTTCTTCGAAGTCTCGCGATGCTTGTTTTGATGATATGGTTCTTCTTCTTGTTGGATGTAATGGCTCAGTCTAGTACAGGCCTTCTGCCCGTGCTCTAGTGCCCTTCTCCGACTAGCTTATAGGGTTTTGTTCGTCCAAAAACTGGTGTTACCTATGATGGGTTGTTCCCTCTAATTTGACTGGGATTCAGATTGCAGCAATGAGGCTCAGAAGTGGGACTGAGAAAATAGAGGTGTGCAGACGTACAAAGAATTTCTATCCCATGGGGTTATGAGAGCAACTTATGTGGAGAGGCTTGTTTTGGTGTACCAAAACTTGGGCAATGGTCTAATACATATTATCCATTACCGGGTTATACTTATTTGGCTCCAGTACTGGGTTTCTTGCTTATGATGCTGTTAACTTTCAGCTAAATTACCGGATTAGGTATTAGGGCATCTGCTGATCCCATATCAATCAGGTTCCAAGATAATGTCAAAGCACCAAGGGATCTGTTCCGAAGTGTGTTTGGTTTGATTTCATGGTTTGACGAATTTCAGCAATGTGGTATCAGGCAATACATGTTTAACCGTCGAACGGGGCATTTTCTATAGTTGTTGAGTCTATGCCCCCAGTCATCACCAGTTTCTCCATACCGCCACCTGGTGGAGGGGGAGCCAAAGGGTGAAGGAAAAAAGAGTAATTCAAAAGTCTGGATAATTGTTGGGTCTGTTCTAGGTGGATTAGCGCTGTTGGGGCTGTTGGCATTTCTGATAATATGGGTGGGAAGTACAAGCATAGGAAGAAAATGCAACAGATGAAAAGGCCGCAGATTTGGGTGAACCCTGCAGATGACACCAGTTGGGGAGACAAAAGCACGCGGCAACGGTGACTCGAACTCACAACCCTCGAAAATGAATATGTTCCCTAAGTCTCACACTCAGTACATGCTTCCCCTGCCATCCAAGCTATCTTATTCAAGTTCATTCATGTATTCAGAAAAAATTCTTCTAATCACACCGTTTTTGGTGGTGTTTTTCCTTTGTCTCTCCTTGTTTGGTCTCAGTAGGTCTTGGTTGTAGTGTGTGGGTAATATAGGATTTTTGGTAAATCTTTTATCACTCACAGATCGTTCCATAGTTTTTATGATTCATGTGTGTGCATGTCTAGCCAATGATTCATATGTTATGAATTTAGTTGTCCATTGACAAACAATAAAACATTTTGTGCTCCTTTTTTTTCCCATTACTTTTGTCAAATTTCTTCGCAGAGCCAAGATTTCACCAGCATTTCCCTGTGAAGTTGCTCCCGTAAAATGGTTGTTCCATTATCTAACTGTATCTCTGTGATCTCTCTTCCAAGACCATTATGGATGGAGGCTGTATATCATATATGTTTGTTTTTTGGGTGTATTCTGCAATAAAAATTGACAGCTTTAAGATTGAAAGAAGACCCCAAAACACCTCTCAGAGTCTCAAAAGCTCCAAATGAAAGCTATGGGCAAGAAAAAGATTATAGTCTGTGGCTGCATGACATTGACTTGCTTTACAATAAAGTTTTGTAATGGCATGACAGGGCAGGAGAGAGATATATTTCTTCTAAATGACTTGTGTCACAGAGCATCATTTTTGGGTTAATTTAAGTTCTGTGGCTGTCTTGGCATTACATTAGAATTATTAAAGCCGCTTTAGAAAGCTCTAGTTATGATATATATTAATGGATTAAACAAAAGAGTTTCTGCGAAAGAGCAAGAAGAGCATTAATAAAACCAAATCAATAATGGACCCAGCACAGTGCAGAAAAAAGATATAAACGATTTATGTCTATGGGGGAATCAATTTTATACACGGTTGTTGGACCATGCCCAGAAAATCATTGACGAACCTTTTATTATTTTCCTTCTTTCTTTCTTTCTTTAACACTTCAAAAACAATTTCTGGTGGGTAGTTGGTTTACTTTTTATTGGCAGCTATATATGACTGGTAACTATCGTCTGTCTCTCGTTTTAAAGATTATTGGATTAACTATCTATCATTACCTTTTACTTCCGAAAAAATTAGGATTAGACATAATTTCGAAACTTTAAGATTATAGATCGTACGTTTCAAAATTGAGTTTGCAACAATAGTTTGTTTTGCTTCTTAAAGATGATCATATTCGGACTTCGAATTTGAGTTTGTAAACCATCCTGGAGAGTGGGTGAGTAGGGTGATAGAGACTCTTGGTGTATTATTCAAAATGTTTGAGTTATTCTTCTCAGTTGCTAATAGATATATTAGGGTTTACTCTAGTTGTTAGCTTCAAGAACCGAAAGATTAGTAAGGTAGTAAGCTGATTTAGACACTACCGTAGATATAAAGAATAACTCCAATTTTCAGATTCTCTATAACTGGAGGCCATGTTCCATACTCTAAATCCTCTGGAATGCAATGGTTTCAGAAGTATTTAGACTTTAGAATATGTAATATAAAAATTTATATTAGTTTAAGTAGGCATGGGAATATCTAGGACTTGTGTGTTAATTCGTGATTCTTTGAGGAGCCGACGGTTGTGACATCACCCTGTGAATAGTATATAATATTATAATGTTTGATGAAGCTGTTAGAAAAAAACAAAACTGGCTGCTTCACATATTTAATGGAATATAGAGACGTTTTGTTCTCATTGTGGATCATCTGATACTTAAACCGGAACTCCCTACAAAATAATGGCAGGTGGGATTGGGATACCCATCAAATATGGAAGATATAGGGTTAGCCAAAATTGGGCACGATTGAGATGTCACATGGAAATGGAGCCCTCCTCATCTATGTCCGGTGCTCCAAAGATCTCTAACATCTCTTAATGGAAGTGGTCCTTCTACTCTTAGGTTGCATTTTGCCCTTTGAAAATTGTACATAAATTGAAAGGACACTCCTTCAGTATATCATGGTCCAGTTGAAAAACACACCGACAAAATCTTTGTTCATTTCATCGAACGTTGCATTAAGTGGTAAGCACGACATTTTTTATATCAATAAAGCTCCAACAACCAATTAAGAAGTAATTTCGATGGCAGACAAAGACATTTATCCTTAAAAACAGTCACACTGTTGCAGATTCACATACAAAAGAAAAGTAAATAGAATGGAGACAAACTGCGTCAATCTTCATAAGCTAAGCTGGAATATACGATGAGCACTTATTCATCCTTCCAAATCCACTGGCGAAGCCTCCTGCATTACCACAACACAGTAAGCGAAGCTGCATTCACATGCATGGTCATTATATCATATACACAGAGACTCACACCCTGAATACAAGAGGACAGAAAGATGAGACAAAGCAGAGAAAGAAGTGACATATAAACTACTAAAAGTGGGGAGAACTTGGTGGGGGCATCATCTCCTTAAAGGTACACATTAAAGAAAGTGGGGTCTTTGCTGAAACCCATGATTAGACATGGTAAATCACATTCCCACCCCACCACACACACACACACACAACAACACAAAAGTCAGAAGTCTCACAATTCAAGAACTAAAATTAAGAAATCTCCACTCAACTGAAAAATGTAAATATTTGATATTCACTAGTCTATAAACATCCCGCGGAATGCAATATTACGTGGGTTACAGATCAGCAAATCTTGGTCTTCAAGAGAGAGAAACATAGTTTCACTTTTCATTCATTTGGCTGATAAGACAAATTATTACATCTGGCAGTAATAAAGGCATAGGAACACTCGAGGTAAAAGCAGCAATGCAAGCCATCCATTAACAAGATCCGTTTAATCTCATGGATGGCGGTGGATACTATTGAAGTGTCCTAATTAAGCATGAAATAAAAGCCTTTGAGATTCAATTTTAAAATCATCATCAACTGCACATTATAATCTAGATTTATCAAAGACCGTGTTCATGTAGAAATTAAATATACAAACTAATATACTTTTTCTAATAATTAGGGTGTCTGGATTAGTTTGCA
Organism: Pistacia vera; assembly: GCF_008641045.1. Lineage (NCBI taxonomy): Eukaryota > Viridiplantae > Streptophyta > Magnoliopsida > Sapindales > Anacardiaceae > Pistacia > Pistacia vera. The sequence goes on along the minus strand of NW_022196020.1, from coordinate 465,823 downwards.
TGTACCTCAACTATTCCACGAGATCTATTAAATACCCTACAAGTATTGTTTTAAAACCTAGACCAGAGGGCAACCCGTTTTGCTGCCCGGATCACTGGTCAACCGACCCAACTGGTTGGACCGATGACGTAAGCGACAATTTTATTTTAAAAAAATTACATATTAATCTCTTAAATTTTAATATATTGCAAAATTCCCCTTAAAAAGTTCAAATTAGTCCCTAAAACTTTTATTTATTTCAAAAATACCCCAAAATTACCAATTAATCCCTAAACTTTTGACATATCTCCAAAACACCCTTGTAAAATTATAAATTAACCCTTATAATTTTGAAATATTACAAAAACCTCCTAAGACCTGAACTGGACCAGAGAAGCTGCCAGGTCCCAGTCCGATCGGTCGGTCCGGTCTGGTTTTAAAAATATAGCCTACAAGTCCAATAGGCTAGATAAGTCATAAATGCAGTAAGTGACCACTTTGTAGGATGCGAACATAAGACCTCTGTGAAATCTACCCAGATGGGTAAAGTCTTGCCATCTAACCACAAGGCTAGTGGTTTAGAAGAGTTATATTTTATTTGGAAAACAGTGAGGTAGTTTATCCACGCTTACTTTGTTATTATTTGGTTCTTATCCCAAATAGAATTTGATGTAATGTTTTAGTGTATTGGTGGACTCTCTAATAGATAAAGACAAATGGAAGGTTGAATCATGTTTATCAATGAAAGTAGGTTGAGAACTAGCTTTGTTGTTGGTTGACAAGACTTTAGCCATTTGGGTTGTGTTTAAGTCCTACAAAGTGACCGTCTACTACATTTGTAACTTATCTAACTTATTAGACTTATAGTATAGGGTATTGATAAACCCCGAAAATTGGTTGAGTGCTAGCCTGGACATCATGAGATGTTTATTTTACGCATGATACATATTTTGATTCATCTGATTACGAAGTAAGTGGGGATTGTGAGAAAATTGTGTATGACATAAGAATATTAGGGTTTGCACCTTTTGTATGAGCATAAAGAAGATTAGGGTTTGAAGAGATGGTGGAAATAAGTGTGAGTTTGGTGAAAGGCTATGTAGTAGCCATCCACATCACACAGAGATATATGCAAATAGAAATAATATAAAAGGCAAATGGAATTTGGTTTGGTGGAGACAACGACAACCATTGGTGGCAAAACGAGACGGCCCATCACGAGTCACTATATTATTTTCTGGTGAGAAACAAAACAATTAGTGGGTCCTTCTATTTGTATTGTATTAGCAAATTATAATTAATTAATTAATTAATTCCACATTTTACTATTTTCATATGTTCACTATATGCAAATCATATTACCTTTATTAAAAGCTCTTTTAAGTAAATTTTGAATTTCTAATGGATAGATATTGTTCCATTTCATTATTATCATCCATTAAAGGATACAAATCAATCAAATTAATTTGAATTTTAAGTTACTTATCATTTCATTAAGGTTTTGCATAGCATCTCGAGAGAGAGGAGGAGACTAACGTAGCAATCCATCGTCCACAACTTAAATCCTGGATGTTCAAATAGGCCTTCGCTTAAATCACGGATGCTCGTATGATTATTATTAGGCTACCTGCGGGTGAGTCAATTTGAATGGACGTTTTAACCTTTTTACATTTGACCATTTTGTCAAACCTCCAGCAATTTGTCCAAAAGCACCTGTTTGGTCACGGTGACAAGAATGGGCATGTGCAAGTGTGGGCCAATTTGTTTGATAGCAGAAATGAGCTGGCAAATTAATTGAATAATAGATTGGTATTTTATTTTTTCTCTATTTTTTTTTTTAAGGAATGAATGTTGGAAAAATAGTTGGAGATTATCAAGAGACCCCCATGTTGGTTTAGTGAATTTTAACCCAAAACTGCGTTTTCTCAGTGTTTTCAAATACATTGTTTATTGAAAACAAGTTCTGAAGAAAGAGACAGGTAAAGGCTGGTGTCATGTGTACACATGAAAAAAAGGGATAAATGACATTATCACCCCTATCTAAACGCACAAAAATTTTTCTCCCTCTTACTGTTGACTTATGACTTAATATCTAAGTTTGAAAATTGGAGTTGACATTAATACCACACAAGGCAACTTTCTATTGAATTTTGGGTTTCGAGTTGAGGTACAACGACAATTTCAAGCATCTTTTAGTCACGATGTAACTCGTAAAATCAATTACGATATTGATATATAAGAATAAGAATAAACTTTAACTGTAAGAAATCATCAGTCGTATAATTAAATACAACGTAAAAATCTCAACTTTGTATGTATACATTTAACCTTTATTGAAATCTCACGGTTCATCTAACCAACAAGAGTACGTACATCTATATGTGAGGAGAAACAATCGTTGTTAATCGTATCAGAACAAAAAACGATATAGTTAGTTTCTCAAAACTAAGGAGAGCAAGTTTCATTATAATTTGGGTTTAGAGTTTAGGTTGACAGAAACACAATTTCTAACATCTCTCAACTTAATGTAACCGTAAAAGCAGTTACAATAGCGTAAAGATCTCAGTTTTGTATGTGTATCATTTAACCTTTATTGAATCGAGAATTCATCTAACAAGTAGAGTACGTTACATCTATGTATGAGAGGAACACACTCGTTTTGCTTGACATAGATAGTTTCTCAAAACTAAAGAGTGAGATAGTATTGACGAATAGAATAGGGGTAAAATGTAATTTAACAAGAAAGGGGCAAAAAGGGAAGAAGGAGACAGTGTGGAGTTGTAGAGTAGATGACAGTGAAGTGTGAAGACTGAAGAAGAAGAAGTATTAGAATAGGAATTATGGCATTAAATATATATAAATACTTCCCCTAAAGCCCTTTTCCAAATTTTCTCTTCATTCTTTCTTTTTTCTGCCCCCATCTCCTCTTAAGCTAGCTAAGCTTATCTTTTTTCTTTCTTTTCTTTCCCCTTCCCATTTATCTGTTTCTTGTGTTCTTTCTTCTTTCTCTCACATTTTTTGTTTTTTTTTTCCATATATATTATTATATATATATATATTGTATTTGTGTATCAGACACTGTTCTGAGACATTATTAATTCAGTTTGGAGCTTTGGATCCAAAACCCATCATCCATTTTTCTAACGAGAGTGGGTCGCCTACGTTTGGAGCTGTGTTGGGGTGTTAATTGAAATGCAAAGATTGCTCCTTTGGTAGCCCATTGGGAGACTCGTTACTCGATTGCTTGCTGCTGCATTGCTTAGTTTGATCCTGCTGTGGGTGGAAGGAAGTAGACATGATATATCTCAAGATTCTAGGGTTTAATGGTGGATTCTGGGAATCATTGTGTGCCGTATCAGTCGAAGATTTTGTGGTGTGCGCGGAATCAGGTATTTTAGCCTTTGTGGTTGTTCGAATCAATTTTAGGAATTGTGTTATGACGTTGGATTGGAAAAGTTTTAAACTTTTCTCTAATTGGCATCGCTTTTTTGTGCTTAATTTGGGTGTAATGGAGAAATGCTGGGAATCATGGGCTTTAATTTCTTGGAGTTGATGAGATTTTGTAAAGATTCTTTTGTATTAAGTCCATATATTGAGATAGTGAGTTCAGTCTTTTACAAGGATTCCAAAGAGAAAGAAAGACAGCTTCAACGGTTGAAACCTTCAAAGCCGCTTTTATATAATCTTGAGAGAACATTTTTATATTATACAGTACCGTTGTCAGCTCGACGTGACACCAACTCTTAGCTTTCTCAAGCCAATGTGATATTGAAGCTTCTTCAGGCATTTACTGCATTTTTCTCCACGCATACCCTTTTTTTTGTTTTGGATCTCAGGTGTAAGGGTTGTGTTGGAATTGTTGTGTTCGCTTTCAGTCAGGTTTCTTCTTTTGGGGTTTTACAGGTTAATTTTTTTTTATTTTTTTTTGGCAAGTTGGAGGGTTGAAAGCATCGATGGGGCTTCTTCGAAGTCTCGCGATGCTTGTTTGATGATATGTTCTTCTCTTGTTGGATGTAATGGCTCAGTCTAGTACAGGCCCTTCTGCCCGTGCTCTTGATGCCCTTCTCAGGACTATGCTTATAGGGCTTTTGTTCGTCCAAAAACTGGTGTTACCTATGATGGGATTGTTCCCTCTAATTTGACTGGGATTCAGATTGCAGCAATGAGGCTCAGAAGTGGAGCTTGAGAAATAGAGGTGTGCAGACGTACAAAGAATTCATATCCCCATGGGGTTATTGGGAAACCTTATGTGGAGAGGGTGTTTTGGTGTACCAAAACTTGGGCAATTGGTCTAATACAATTATCCATTACGGGTTATACTTATTTGGCTCCAGTACGGGTCTTCTTGCTTATGATGCTGTTAACTTATCAGCTAAAAATTTACCGGAATTAGTATTAGGGCATTGCTGATCCCATATCAATCAGGTTCCAAGAATAATGTCAAAAGCACCAAGGGATCTGTTCGAAGTGTGTTTGGTTTGATTTACATGGTTTGCGAATTTCAGCAATGTGGTATCAGGCAATACATGTTTAACCGTCGAACAGGGGCATTTTCTATAGTTGTTGAGTCTATGGCCCCAGTCCATCACCAGTTTTCCATACCGCCACCTGGTGGAGGGGAGCTCCAAAGGGTGAAGGAAAAAAGAGTAATTCAAAAGTCTGGATAATTGTTGGGTCTGTTCTAGGTGGATTAGCGCTGTTGGGGCTGTTGGCATTTCTGATAATATGGGTGCGGAAGTACAAGCATAGGAAGAAAATGCAACAGATGGAAAAGGCCGCAGATTTGGGTGAAGCCCTGCAGATGACACCAGTTGGGGAGACAAAAGCACCAGCGGCAACGGTGACTCGAACTAACCAACCCTCGAAAATGAATATGTTCCCTAAGTCTCATCATCAGTACATGCTTCCCTGCCATTCCACAAGCATTCTTATTCAAGTTCATTCATGTATTCAGAAAAAATTCTTCTAATCACACCGTTTTTTGGTGGTGTTTTTCCTTGTCTCTCCTTGTTTGGTCTCAGTAGGCTCTTGGTTGTAGTGGTGGGTAATATAGGATTTGTGTAAATTTTATCACTCACAGATCGTTCCATGTTTTTATGATTCATTGTGTGTGCATGTCTAGCCAAAGTGATTCTATATGTTATGAATTTAGTTGTCCCATTGACAAACAATAAAACATTTTGTGCTCCTTTCTTTTTCCCATTACTTTTGTCAATTTCTTCGCAGAGCCAAGACTTTCACCAGCACATATTACCCTGTGAAGTTGCTTCCCGTAAAATGGTTGTTCATTATCTAACGTATCTCTGTGATCTCTCTTCCAAGCACATTATGGATGGAGGCTGTATATTCATTATATATGTTGTTTTTTGGGTGTATTCTGCAATAAAAATTGACAGCTTTAAGATTGAAAGAGACACAAAAACCATCTCAGAGTCTCAAAAAGCTCCAAATGAAAGCTATGGGCAAGAAAAAGATATAGTCTGTGGCTGCATGACATTGACTTGCTTTACATAAAGTTTTGTAATGGCATGACAGGGCAGAGAGTGATATAATTTCTTCTACAAATGACTTGTGTACAGAGCATCATTTTTGGGTTAATTTAAGTTCTGTGGCTGTCTTGGCCATTACATTAGAATTATTAAAGCAGCTTTATAAGGCTCTAGTTATGATATATATTTAATGGATAAACAAAAGGATTCTGCGAAAGAGCCAAGAAGAGCATAAAAACCAAATCAATAATGGACCCAGCAAAGTGCAGAAATAAGATATTAAACGATTTTTGTCTATGGGGGAATCATTTTATACACGGTTGTTGGACCCATGCCCAGAAAATCATTGACGACACCTTTTTATTATTTTTCCTTCTTTCTTTCTTTCTTAACACTTCAAAAACAATTTCTTGGTTGGTAGTTGGTTTACTTTTTATTGGCAGCTATATGAATGGTAACTATCGTCTGTCTTCGCTTCTTAAAGATTATTGGATTAACTATCTATCATTACCTTTTACTTCCGAAAAAATTAGGATTAGACATATTTCGAAACTTTAAGATTATTGATTGATACGTTTCAAAATTGGTTTGCAAACAAATTGTTTGTTTGCTTCTTAAAGATGATATATTCGGACTTCGAATTTGAGTTTGTAAACCATCCTGGAGAGTTGGGTGAGTAGGGTGATAGAGACTCTTGGTGTATTATTCAAAATGTCTTGAGTTCATTCTTCTCAGTTGCTAATAGAATTATTAAGGGTTTACTCAGTTGTTAGCTTCAAGAACCGAAAGATTAGTAAGTATACGAACTGACTTAGACACTACCGTAGATTATAAAGAATAACCAATTTTCAGATTCTCTATAACTGGAGGCCATGTTCCATACTAAATCCTCTGGAATGCAATGGTTTCAGAAGTAGTTTATTGTAGTAAATATGTAATAAATAATTTAATTAGTTAAGTAGGCATGGGAATCTAGGACTTGTGTGTTTAATTCGTGATTCTTTGAGGAGCCGACGGTTGTGAATCACCCTGTGAATAGTATATAATATAATGTTTGATGAAGCTGTTAGACAAAAAACAAATGGCTGCTTCACATATTTAATGGAATATAGAGACTGTTTTGTTCTCATTGTGGATCATCTGATATTAAACCTGGAACTCCGCTAAACAAAATAATGGCAGGTGGGATTGGGATACCCATCAAATTAGGAAGCAATCAGGGTTAGCCAAAATTGGGCACGATTGAGATGTCACATGGAAATGGAGCCCTCCTCATCTATGTCGGTTGCTCCAACAATCCTTAACATCTCTTAATGGAAGTGGTCCTTCTACTCTTAGGTTGCATTTTGCCCTTGAAATTGCTAAAATTGAATAGGACCTCCTTCAGATATTATCATGGTCCAGTTGAAAACACACCGACAAATCTGTATTCATTCTATCACACGTTATTAAGATGGTAAGCACGACATTTTTTATATCAATAAAGCCACACAATCCAATTAAGAAGTAATTTCGATGGCAGACAAAGACATTTATCCTTAAAAACAGTTCACAATGTATGCAGATTCACATACAAAAGAAAAGTAAATAGATATGAAGACCTGCTCGTCAATCTTCATAAGTAAGCTGAATATACGATGAGCACTTATTCATCCTTCCCAAATCCACTGGCGAAGCCTCCTGCATTACCACAACACAGTAAGCGAAGCTGCTTCACTGCTGGTCATTATATCATATACACAGAGACTACAACCCTGAATACAAGAGGACAGAAGATGAGACAAGCAAGAGAAAGAAGTGACATATAAACTACTAAAAGTGGGAGAACTTGGTGGGGCATCATCTCCTAAAGGTACACATTAAAGAAAGTTGGGGTCTTTGCTGAAACCATGATTAGACATGTGTATAATCACATTTCCCACCACCCACACACACACCAACACCAACAACCACAAAAAGTCAGAAGCTTCACATTAATCAAGAACTAAAATTAAAGAAACTCCACTAACTGAAAAATGTAAATATTTGATATTCATAGTCTATAACCATCCCGCGGATGCAATATTACGTGGGTTACAGATCAGCAATCTGGTCTTTAGCAAGAGAGAGAAACATAGTTTCCTTTTCATTCATTTGGCTGATTAAGACAAATTATTACATCTGGCAGTAATAAAGGATAGGAACACTCATGAGGTAAAGCAGCAAATGCAAGCCATTAACCTAGTTTTGAGCAGGCTTCAAATAAGGATCTTCAATATTATTTTAACTCAAATACAGCGTAACTATTTCAAATTTTCAGTACAGAACCTGGTATCAAGAAACAGCAACCATGGAAGGGAGAGAAGCAATATAGTTCACTTAAGTGTCCCAAGCGAACAGCTATTGAGATGAAATACCTCATTTTAGTTATAAATTGGATTTATCTAAAAAGAAAATGAAATCATTCATACTCCAGTAAAATCTTGGGTCTCAGCTGAAATAAGTTGCATACTGACATTAATATGTATCTGGGACAGAGTTGCTGAGAGCAAGATAGACTTCAGAAAAGTAAAGATGACTCTCAAGTTCAACATTTCCTGGAACAAAACACATTGACGGTGCTATCCTTCAGACTATATTGGGTCAACTCCAAACCACCAAATTCTAATTAAACCAAAATTAACCCTGGCAGTTATCAGAAGTCAAATTCTCAACATTTTTCGAAATATGCTTATAACTTGATCACTTTGTAGCAATGGTTTCTTCCCCAAAATATAACTATCTAACCACCTATATTTCACCCGTCTCTGTAACTCTTTTTACATTATAAAACTAAATCACTGCATGGAGACAGTATCAAAATATTTGTTTTGAACATGACAGAGGTTACAAAAAGAGAGGCAATCACAAAGGTGGAGGGCAATGGCACTAGACATGTAGACTATGTTTGAAAACATGGCACCACTATAGTAGTAACTTATGTCTTATTCCCCACTGACACACAAAACTAGTAAACTTATATCAAGCACAACATGAAAATGAAATGATATCAACATCAAAGTATCCAAGCTCTCTTCATCAGGAAGGTCCTAGAATTTTGATAAATTCAAAGAAATGAAGCTACATCTCTTGCACTTTTCCAGAAGAGTGATGGACTTCCTTAAAACTTTTTTCAGTTTTTCAGTCGTATCTATCATATAAGAGAAAGAAACTGTATACTGTTACATACAAGAAATCAACCAGCAATCAATTTCGAGTTTGGAGCCTTAAAGTTCAAATATACTATGAAGAAATAAAATTCAGAAATTTGGAACTTAATAAAAGATGGTCATCATGAGGTAAATTGTGAGGAGCATCTAGGTTATGTGTGTGGCGTGCACGCATATAGGAGAATGCATTATCAGTGTGTGGAAGAGGAGCAAGAGAGAAAAAAAAAAAACTAAGACATTCGGGGAAACCATGGTGTAAAAAGTTAAATAGTCCTCAATCTACCAACAAATGCAAGAGGTTATCACTGTCAAAAAAGCATCAGAAACTAAAATCTTTTCATATTATAAACTACAACTCCGTATCTAAATTGTACATGCAGGATAACCTCTGTACTTTTTTCATTGCACATCACCATCATCCACAAATCATATTCCAGGAACTTTCCATTTCCATTCCTTCTCATGTATAACTTCCTTAGAAAATTTGGCCACTTTTTTCTTAATTGACATCCACATTCATCCATGAATTATTTTCTACTACTCTTGAAAATCCGTAACATCCATTTAGTATCCCAAGATTTGACGCAGTACAGAACTACAAGCTTTGAAGTCTATAGGTTTCAAAACCATCAACTAACACCCAGAATGAATCTTATAAAGAAGGCTTTTATTTTTCATAAAAATCGATTTTAGCAGCCCAATACAATCGCGCTTTCAAGATCCTACCCATAAACATCTATAACAATTCGAATTGAATGCAATATAACGAATTGAACAAACAGAAGAGAAACAAATAGCAATTAAAAAAGATAGAAGTAAAGACCTAATTAGAAGAAGCGGCAGCATCAACGAGCTCTTGTCCTTCTCTCCATGGCGACGTCCCACATATCGTTCCGATATGCTTGGGCTACAAATCAAAAGTAAAGAATTGAGAACTAAATGAAGAATTGATTTGATCTAATAATATTAAAAGAAAATAGAAAATAGAAATACCCGTCCATGAGCGCTCGTGATGTAATACTGAGCGTTCCCCATAACACAAAGCATTCCAGCAATTATTCCAGTGGCAAAGCTGCTTCTAACCACACCAACGACATCCCTTCTTCTTCTTTCAAACACAACTACTGTTTTTACGTGCCTATCGCTCTCTGTGTTCCTCTGTCATTATCGGATAAACTCTGCAGGCCCTTTACTATCGAAGTACATTATATCCCTGGTTTCAAAATTACACACTTACATCCACACCTACCTTAGTTCATGAGTAAAATAGTTATATTGGGTTGCTAAATGACCGAATTACCCCTCAAAAGTTTTTGAAAAAATCTTCTTCTTTTTTTTTAGAAAAAAAAAATCCAAGGATGGGCTAAATTAGTTGAAGTTGACTGACTTTTAAAATGCTAATTTGGGATTTTTTTTTTTTTTTTAAATCATCATGAATTTATTTCTTCTCCTTAATTGTAATAGTGTAGCCACAGAGGATTAAATTTGTAATAAGACCTCGAGACATTAGTTGAGGTATGAGCAAGCTGTCCTAGACACTCCTGATTTCCAAAAACAAAATTATTCTTAAAATTTTTGGTTTCTTAATTGTTTAGACGACTTCTTTTTTTAAATCAAATAAACTTAATTTGAGACACTAATTAATCATTATAAACCATCATCGGTGGCCCAACGGTCAACTAGACTTTTGGTGTATTACAAGAGTATTGAATTCGATCAATCTGGATTGCTAATAGAGTGGACACTAAGGAGATTTACAATTTCAACTTCAAGACCTAAAGATTAGTTGGTTACACCAACTGGCCCGAAACCCTTGTCACAAAAAAAAAATCCATTATATAACCATTATGCGATCGTTTAAAATGTTATAAAATGGTATATAAAATAAACTAGTAATTTTCATTAACATGCTACATATATAAATTAAAGTTAAAATTTATTTTTTTTTTTTAAAATTTATTCATCGGTTAAAATACCGATATTACTTGTCAAAACCACAGAGATTAAATTGTCTCAAAAAATACAGGGGTGTATATGAATTTTTACTTTCATGTATGGCCAGGTTGGGCTGAAAAAGCCCGAAATGGAATGTTGTAGTGAGAATGAAGCCAATCAAATAATTGGCCCCACAATTTGATAGTGATGTATTTCTGTAATTATTGAGTTTGAATTTGTGAAATGGTCATGGTCCCTTTGATTATACATGTACAAAAAAAAAAAAAAAAAAAAAAAAAAAAAGATATAATAAAGTCTTAAATTCGGGTGGAATTTAAAAAACAAGTCTAAATTATAACGAATAAAGACATTCAAATCATATAATAATTGAAAGAGCATCTCCATATATGTTGACTAATTCCTTCTACTCTTCAAAAACCATAATAATTCAAACAATGACCAAGTTCAAATAATACAAAATCCATAACATTAATCTATCTTTCCATGCTTCCACATTTAAAAACAAAAAAACAAAAGAAGACTTATACGAGACAATTTTACCATCTTATCATATTACTGTCGTGACAGCGACAAACAAAATATCTAGCTTACTGTGGTAACAACTTCTATTAAGACTATCATAATATTGTAACAATAGATATCACTAAATTATAGTATTGTTATTGATGAAAACAAAAATTTACATAGACGTAATATGTTTTTACACCCATCAGTGAATAGCCTAGATGGTTAGGACAAATTTTGAAGGTAATGTGTATAGGTGTAGAGTCTCAGGTTCGATTCTCTATATAAGTATCTGAGATTTAAGTGGGGGTTCGTGATGGTGAGTTGTTATACTAATCTTTTTCGAGGATTATTTGAGGTGCACGGAGTGGGATCGGACACCGTGGACCGTGGTTAAAAAACAAAAAAAAAATAAAAATGGATTGGATGGTAAGTATAGGTTTTCAATAGGTGGAGTGTGGATATAATTAGAGGAGTTAAGTATTGGTCAAAAAAGTGGTCAAAACGTGTTTCATATCCAAAGGCAAAGGGAAGTCAAGGGTATTTTGTATTTATTTATTTATTTTATTTTTTAAAAAGAGAAAAAAAAAAAAAAGAGTAAAACGACGACGTAATATTAAAGTGTAGGACACTCTCACACACACAGAGTCCAGCTAATACTGCGTTGGCAAACATCATTATCATCTGCCAATCATCTCTAGCAACTGTGGGGTCTTCTTCCACTTCTAATCTACAGCTTTGATGCCCTGCATGGTTCACACGTGTCATCATCTCCTTCACCAATTTATTACTCATCATATACATGTATCACACATGAAAAAATCCCCCTCCTCTCTCTCTTCTTCAACTGGACTCAACACAGCAGTAAAAAAATAAAAATAAAATAAAAATGCAATCTTTGAAGTCTAGTGTACTATTGTCCTCAACTTAACTGGCCACTGTGAAAAGGTTTAGATTTTCTTTACAGGGAGAGGTAGACAGACTTAGGCTAGGTCAGTGAGGGGAAATTAGTGGAGAAAATAATACTTTAATTATAGATTTGGTACCTTTTTTTTTTATTAAATTTCTGCAAAAAAAATTTCACAGTTTTTTATTTTTTATTTTTATTTTGGTTATTACAGACACCCCCTTTATTGATGGTGCTGTCACTGCTGTGTTTCTCCTTTTTATTCTGCAACAACCACAACTAAAACCCTTTTCCTTTTTTTTAAGAATCCATTCTTTTGTTTGTTCTAAATTCTCTAAAAAGGAAGCCAAACCCCAAAGCAAAACTATGTCAGGTTTGTATAATCCCAACTTCTCACCTGCAAGAGCTGCTTCTCCACAAATTAGAAGCACCCCAGATATTGACAGGTATACCCTCAACGAAAGTCTTTATTTTTTCTCACTTTTCACTCCATCAACATTCCTGACTGCAACTATAACTTGTTTATGTTTTCATACTGTTAATCTTTATGTTGGTTTACTTGTGTTTCGCAATTCTCTTTGTTTTTGATCTATGTCGGTTGGTTGTTCTGTTTCCAGTCAATATTTGTCAGAACTTTTGGCTGAACATCAAAAGCTTGGACCTTTCACTCAGGTGCTCCCGATATGCAGCCGACTGTTAACTCAAGGTTTTTTCTTAAATCTCTTAGTTTTGGATCTAGGTTTTTCTGCCTTTTAATTGGATTTTTTGGTTGCTCTTTGTTTTATCTCTTTAACTACATTGCCGCTCTTGCAACTGTACTTGTTTTGTGTATTTAGATCGTTTTGATTGTGTTATTGTTTGCATTAACATTAAGGGCTAGTCTTAGCTGCTTTTGAAATGATACAATCAAATATGCATCGCACTTTTCTTTGATTGTGGGATTGAGTTTATGAACTGGGCTCGATCACATGGTAGCAGTTGTTTTCTAGTTCATGTGATTTTAATTATCATTTTTGTTAAGTTATAGATGGTGTTTGAGGACTTGTATAAGTGTCTCCAAATGCATCATTTAAAGAATCACTGTAATTTTTTAGTTTAATGGGTATGGATTTAACTTCACGTTCGGCTCATTGGGAAGTTATGGAAGAAAAAAACTTTAATTGTTACATTTAGTGTATATGCTATGCACCAAGCACAAATCAGTAATGAGCATGAAGTTATGATTTGTAATCCATCTGTAGGCACGCCAGTGGCACTGTGGAAATTCATACTTTTGAGGTTGGATTTTAAGAGCCTTATAGAGTTTAGAAATTAATCAATTGACGGGGATAGTTTGAATCAGGTGTATGATGTGGTTGATGACTTGTATTAACATTCAAGGTGTAATTATCTTGTCTTTTATACCAATATGACGGTGGAAATGGTGTCTTCTTAGGCTTATTTCTTCGCAATTTTTGCTTACTTTGACTAATTTTTCTTCACCATGCATTGTTCTTTATTTTTTTCCTTGTTGCAATTCCTTCTTTCTTGTTCCTTTTATTTTTGTTTGTGTATGATCTCATATTCCTTGTGTTGATCCACTTATCTTGATTACAGATCATTTTCTCATATAAAATGCTCTTTTATGTGCAGAGATATTTCGGGTTTCTGGAATGATGCCCAATCAAGGATTTGGTGATTTTGATAGACTGCGGCATAGAAGCCCTAGTCCAATGGCTTCTTCAAACCTTATGTCAAATGTTGGTGGTACAGGACTAGGTGGCTGGAATGGCCTTCCTCAGGAGGTATCTGTTCTCTTCTTTTCAATTCTGGATCTCAATATTTTATCTGTGATTTGCGTTCTCATAAATATCAGTTTTGTTGCCATTGTGAAATCTTTGACATGTCTCATTCTAGCCACTATATATTTGCAAACTTTGTTTCTTGCTTCATATGAAATTTTGAATAAATGGAGTGAATTGCTGTTTGAGTTGTTCAAAATCGTATATGAGCTTGGCCATAGTTTCTCATATGTGTCTCTTATGCAAGAATGGTAGTTGCAGATTACTACCTACTTTTTTGTGTGCTTCTCTGCATACAATCTCTTGTTGTATGCTGTGTGCTCTCTGAATCATGAAAACCTCTTTTTGCGTTTCTATCACTGCTTTATACTAACACATGTAAATCCCATCACTACATAACAGAGAATAGGTGGACCACCAGGAATGACAATGGACTGGCAAGGTGCTCCTGCAAGCCCGAGTTCATATACTCTAAAGAGAATTTTGCGATTGGAAATTCCTGTGGATACTTATCCCAATGTAAGCTCTATACACAAATTGCTAGTTTGTTATGCCAAATTTGATTGGTTTATTGTACTGATGGAATTCATCTTAATGGGTAATAATATGTGGACTGTCTGGTTTACTATTGTTATTCAGTTTAACTTTGTTGGACGACTTCTTGGCCCAAGAGGCAATTCACTGAAACGGGTGGAAGCTACTACTGGATGTCGTGTGTACATTAGGGGAAAAGGTTCAATAAAGGATCCAGACAAGGTAAGCTCACCGGTAGGTTTTCTTTTTGGACTAATACTTACAGAAACTTGCAAAGTTTGCAATGATGATTTAGCTGTAAATGTCATTTTAGCACAGTGAATTTCCGAACAATTTGTTTCCAATTTATTGACATCAAAGATTGGTTCTGAATGCTAAACTCAGTTATTCTATATCTTTTGTCATCTCAAGGAAGATAAGCTGAGGGGAAGACCAGGATATGAGCACCTCAATGATCCACTCCACATCTTAATTGAGGCTGATTTACCTGCCAGTATTGTTGATATAAGGCTGAGACAGGCACAGGAGATTATAGAAGAATTGCTTAAACCTGTGGTATGTGTCTCTAGTATAGTTCTTGTCATTTTCTGTTTAAAACTTTTACAGATATATTGGTGTTTCCTTTGCTTTTGTCCTAAAACTTATTTTTCACTTCACAAGACTATGTTTGAAGAGGAAGATATGACAAATCATGTGGTTATGTTACAGAGAAGTGTGCTCTTCTATTGGATAAGTCTTGTTAGATGTCTCTAGGTTGATGCCTAATAAATTTCTTGTCCTTGTCATTAGTATTGAATTGCTGTTGAGGTTCACCACCTAAGGGGTTTTATTGTTGTTACTCGAATGGAAGCGTGTGGCATCATCTGCTGCCTGCTTAGAAGAAGTGAGGAGAGAGTTTTGTGGAAAGGCAAGTATTCAGTAAGATACCACCATATCGTTACCCCTTCCCCTCCTAAGCAATGCCACCCAATACCCGCTGTTCTGCAGAAATAGATGACATATGATTCCTCGAGTTGCAAGTTATTTTCGTTGTTTATATGACTTCCAGTCACACCTCAGTCAAAGATCGATTTGGTGAAATAATGAGCAGACGGAGATAGTCCAGTGATTTGTTAGGCTCATAAGTTCATGATTCAGTTAGCAAAAGGATCTACTTTACTGCATTCATATTTTTCATCTTTTTATTCTTTTTTTTAAATTGGAAAGCCTTCACATGCAGGATGAGTCACAAGATTTTATCAAGAGGCAGCAGTTGCGTGAACTAGCAATGTTAAATTCAAACTTCAGAGAAGAAAGCCCTGGGCCAAGCGGTAGTGTCTCTCCATTCAATTCTAGTGGAATGAAACGTGCAAAAACAGGGCGCTGAGAGTCTATATTTATCCCTATTTGAAATTTGTTTTCACCCTGCTCCAGAATTTCATGGCTGAGTATACCTTCTGATACAGCTCAATTCAGCACAGCTACAACAGGAAAGGATTAGGCTAACAGTTCTTGCTGGTGAGCTTTTCTGGTGGGTTTCTTTTATTTTGGCTTTGTTTTTGGGAAGAACAAAAAGTAAAACAAAGAATGGAAGACATTAAAAACAAAAAAAAAAATGAAGTTATATAGTTGGTTCTTGAGTTGTAGGTCTTGTTGAGGTCAGATTTTCCTGTAAACTTAATACATTCATTGGATTTATTCTTGTGTCAGTAACTTTGAGGAGTGTGGAATATATTTAATGGGGTCCAAGCATTAGGTCCTATCACAAGAAAATCAGAGTTTTGTAGGTGTGTTTATGTCTATATATTCTTATTAAAAAAAAAAAAAAAAGGCATTGAGATGATGAAATCATGTAAGTTGAGTCTGTACTGTTCTCTTTCTCATATTTATAATCTCACTCTGGATCTTGTCTCCACAGAGACATCTACCTTATTTAAAATGTGCTCAGATTAGCATAGTTTCTGTCTTTATGCTTCAAGTATATATATATATATATATATATTTTCCCTTTTTTTGGCTCTAGTTTTGTATCCTTTCAAGCTTAGTTAGGTAAGAGATTCCAAGATGAAGGTGGGGTTGTTAACTCATGTCTGCCCTTCCCATGTGATCAAGTTTTGGAATCCTATGTAGTATGAAGTCACTCACTCACTCACTCACTCTTCTTACCTTAGTACTTAAAATTCTGATTCTGCTTTTCTTTACTATCTCCACTAACAACAGTCCCATTTGGAATCCATGATAATTTACATAATGAATGACCTTATGGGAGAAAACTCAAATGGGATGGTTGTGTTAAGGCCTGTTGGGCAAACGTATGAATGATGTGCGAATAGAAGACGAATGTATGCGGTATCACCATCTTATTTATATAGATATTCTTCCCATTTTGTTATATGCAGGCAAGTATGATTCTACCTAAACTCTGTTTTTGTGTGTGTGTATGATCGCTTATGAGAGTGAGAGGTGACTGAAGTCCAACAAAAAATCTTTTCTTCTTCCAAATAGATGAAAGAAAGAGAAGATGATGAAATCCAGTTTCTTTCAATTAACTAAACCTAAAAATGGTGTTACATTCTGCATATCTGTCTCTCCATGCTTTGCTTCTTGTTTCTTCATTTACTTATTTAGGGTGTTATTATGTTGACCCTTTTCCAATAATCAAATCACTAGCCGCCCCAAATGACATTATTGGGAACCTTGGACTTGGACTATGATACTGATGGTTAACAACTATCAATAGTATTATTATTCAATAACATAAAACTCATGATTTAAATTCAATGAAAGATAAATAGGAGGGTTTAACCTTAAGGGGTTGATCTCGCGGTCAAAGAAATTTGTTTCTTTTTTTGAGTTCTTGGTTTTAAACCTAAGGGTCACTTATACAATAACATTGTAATTTGTTTGGTCTTTTGGGCTTATAGACAGTTTAATAGATTCTAAAAATTAGTTGAGATACCTGCAAGCTGGTCTAGACACTTTGTGGCATGTTTGACTTATTATTTTTATCAATATTTTCAATCCTATTCTCCAAATAATGTTTGGCACATTAATCCAGAAATATTATCCTATTTTTTTAATTACTTTTAGACCTCATTAGGTTATTAATTTCATCAAATACACCCTGAAAAAAAGTTTAAAAATTATCAAAAACACCCCCGTGACCCATACTTGTTAGATTCAGGCAACCACCGTCGGTGGTAGCCGAAATCTATACAACGGCCTACCTGTCGACCAGAAATGGTCAGAAGTTCACCGATCTGGCCGTGAACGACGACCAAATCTTGGCCATCGTTGACCGAAAATGACGGCCAAAGATGGTCATCGTTTTGGCCTTTTCCGATTGTCGCATTCACAACAGGCCGTAGATCTGACCTTTTCCGGCCATATCCGTGGTGGATCTGGCCGGGAAAGGCCATAATGACGCGTTACGACATAGATCCGATCGGTTTGTGTCGTAACACGATTTTTCGGCCAAATTCCGGTGGTGGTGGCCGGAATCTTGCACTGCAGGTGGTGGGGTGTTTTTGTCATTTTATATATTAAGGTATTTAATTAAATTAGCAAACCCATGGGCTTTTTCATAAATTTTTAAATTTTACCTCGTAATACTCTCCTATCCAACTACTCAATATTATTTCCAAAATTCTATCCAAAATAATAAATCAAACGCACCCTTGGTTACTCCAAAAAAATGAAAATATATGTGGGTTTATTTCATTTGCACCTGAGTAATGTTTAAATAAATAAAATACTCCAATAATTATCGGAAAAGTATTATATTTTCCTGGAAAATATCATGACATGTTCTAAAATTTCAGAGACGCGTTTATAAATATCGGAATCAATCCTGTTTAAGATAGTTGATAATTTTTTATAATTATTGGTTAATTTTTATTTTAAATAAAAATATTTACAAAAAATAAAAAATTCCGACCTGCCGGATTCGAACCAGCGACCTAAGGATAGCTACTTGGCTTTAACCTACTACAGTCCTCCGCTCTACCAACTGAGCTAAGGTCGGATTATTATTAATTTACCAATCATATTTTAATTAAGTGTAATTGTTTGGGTTAGTTAGAGATCATTTAAACACCCTACGGTTTTGCAAAAATATTAAAAAAAACTCCTAAAAACCAGGGACGATAAAACGACGTTGCAAGTCAACAGAAATCCAATGATGGAAGGGTAAATGAGTAATCTTACTGAAGTTTTTTTTGTTTGTTTCCCAATTTTTGGTTAGAAAGTACAATGGAAGAGAAAAAGTAATAAAAAAACTATTTGGATGGGGTTAAGATAACAAGAGTAATATTCGTTTATTTTATAAGATTTTCATATTTGGGTTGCAAGTAATAAAATATTACCGTAATCTTTTATTGCAAATAGTGATTGATGTTGGTAATTTGGGGGGATGGAGGGGGGTCATCTTATTACCTTACTGGAGGTTGTTATTAAAACATTATTAGGGTAATATGATTTTTCTTTCCATTTTATCTTTAATTAAAAAATCATTTCAGACATAATTGTACTCAAATGTCTACTAAATAAGAATTTCCTAACCCCCCTACATTTGAGAAATTAGCTAAAACACCCCAGTCACAAAAAAGTTTAAAAGTTAACAAAATACACCAAACCACTCAAGACCACCGCCGGCTATGACTCACCACCATTGACGTCAGTCGCCGTAATGGTGCACGACAGGCTGGATCTGGCCGGTTGTATGCTGATAAGGCTTTGTCCAGTGATCCATGGTCGGAAACGACCAAATCTGGCGTTTTTATGGCTTTTTCACGGCCAAAAGATGTGGCCGTGAAAAGGCTAGATCTTTGGCTTTAACATTTCACGGCCAAAGATTTGGCCTTTTCACTACTAGATTTGTGATCATTTCATAGCCACATCTTTGGTCGTGAAATGGTCATGAATCTGACAAATCCATGGCCATTTTCGGCTTTGTCGATGCACGGTCAGCCATATATGGCTAGTCGTGCACCATTCCATCGACTGCCGGGGTGATGGGCAGTGGTGGTTGGCTGCCGGCAGTGGCTTGAGGTGGGTGGGGGTGATTTTGCTACAAATTAAAATTTTATATGATTGAGGTGTTTTAGCAAAATTTCAAATGTAGAGGGTTAAAAGAATAATTCAAAAAATAATAATAAAAAATACTATTATACTAATATTTAAAAAATGGGATAATTTAGTAATCTATATAACATACTCATCTATTTATCCTCCTAATCAAACATATTATTCACCGATTTATTCGAACCAACTCAATACATTTTCTAAATATTTTCAGTAATCTTCGAGTAATATTTCTTTCTGGTAATATAATATAACCCTGTAGTAAAACATTATTTCATCCAAACGTTTCCTTTTTAAAAATTTTTATAACTTTTTCTCTTTCATTTTATTTTATTACCAAACATTGAAAGACAAAAAAGAATTCAATAAGATTACTGAATTACCATCACATCATTTGACATTTGTTGACTCTTGTAATGTAGTTTTATCGTCATCTAGTTTTCAAGGGTTCTTTTAGTACTTTTCTAAAAGAGAAGCCCATTATTTTGAGTGGGATTACTGGGACCCACCCGACTGGGTTAGGTAAAGTAGGACCCAAAATAAGACAGATTTGTAAATATTTAGAGTTACTGGACCCTTAGATAATTAGGTTTAGCTTCCCTAAATATTTAACTTCCTTAACCTTTTTGATTATATAAANAATATGAAAATATATGTGGGTTTATTTCATTTGCACCATAGTAATGTTTAAATAAATAAAATACTCCAATAATTATCGGAAAAGTATTATATTTTCCTGGAAAATATCATGACATGTTCTAAAATTTCAGAGACGCGTTTATAAATATCGGAATCAATCCTGTTTAAGATAGTTGATAATTTTTTATAATTGTTGGTGTTTTGATGGTTAATTTTTATTTTAAATAAAAATATTTACAAAAAATAAAAATATTCCGACCTGCCGGATTCGAACCAGCGACCTAAGGATAGCTACTTGGCTTTAACCTACTACAGTCCTCCGCTCTACCAACTGAGCTAAGGTCGGATTGTTGTTAATTTGTTAATCATAATTTAATTAAGTGTAATTGTTTGGGTTAGTTAGAGATCATTTAAACACCCCAAGGTTTTGCAAAAATATTAAAAAAAAACTCCTAAAAACCAGACGACGTTAAAACGACGTTGCAAGTCAACAGAAATCCAATGATGGGAGTGTAAATGAGTAATCTTACTGAAGTTTTTTTTTGTTTGTTTCCAAATTTTTGGTTAGAAAGTACAATGAAAGAGAAAAAGTAATAAAAAACTATTTGAATCGGAGGTAAATAAGATAACGAGAGTAATATTAGTTTATTTTGTAAGATTCCTATATTTGATTTGCAAGTAATTAAATATTACCATTCTTCTCGTTTTGCCCTTAATTAAAAAACCATTTCAGACATAATTGTACTCAAATGTCTACCAAATAATAATTTCTCAACCCCCCTTACATTTGAGAAATTAGCTAAAACACCTAAGCCACAAAAAAATTTAAAAGTTAACAAAATACGCCCAATCACTCAAGACCACCGCCGGTTATGACTCACCACTATTGACGTCAGTCGCCGTAATGGTGCATGATAGGCGGGATCTGGCTGGTTGTACGTCGATGAGGCTTTTTCTAGTGATCCATGGTCAGAAACGACCAAATCTGGCTTTATGGCCGTTTCACGGCCAAAAGATGTGGCCGTGAAAAAGCTAGATCTTTGGCTTTAACATTTCACGGCCAAAGATTTGAAATTTTCACTACTAGATCTGTATTTTCACTACTAGATCTGTGATCATTTCATAGCCACATCTTTAGTCGTGAAATGGTCATGAATCTGACCGTGAAAAGGCCATGGATCACAAATCCATAGCCATTTTCGGGTTTGTCGACGCACGGTCAGTCATATACAGCCAGTTATGCACCATTCTGTCGACTGTCGGGGTGATGGGCAGTGATGGCTGGCTGTCGGCAGTAGCTTGGGATGGGTGGAGGTGATTTTGCTATAAATTAAAGTTTTATATGGCTGATGTGTTTTAACAAAATTTCAAATGTAGAGGATTAAAATAATAATTCAAAAAATAATAATAAAAAATAAGATTATACTAATATTTAAAAAAATAGATAATTTAGTAATCTATATAACATACCCATTTATTTATTTTCTAAACCAAACATATTATTCATCGATTTATTTGAACCAACCCAACACATTTTCTAAACATTTTCATTAATTTTCAATGTGATATTTCTTTCTGGTAATATAATATAACCTTATAATAAAATATTATTCTATGCAAATGTTTCCTTTTTAACTTTTTTATACCTTTTTCTCTTTCATTTTATATTCTTACTAAACATTGAAAGACAAAAAAGAATTCAATAAGATTACTGAATTACCATCACATCATTTGACATTTGTTGACTCTTGTAATGTCGTTTTATCGTCATCTAGTTTTCAAGGGTTCTTTAGTACTTTTATAAAAAAGAAGCCCATGAGTGGGTTTACTGGGACCCACCAGACCGGGTTAGGTAAAGTAGGACCCAAAATAAGACAACTTTGTAAATATTTAGAGTTACTGGACCCTTAGATAATTAGGTTTAGCTTCCCTAAATATTTAACTTCCTTAACCTTTTTGATTATATAAAGTATAAACCCCCATCGATTTTACCTACCCTCGTCTTCCTACGCCGTATTCGCCGCCTGCCGTTCTCCACTTTCCTCTTCACTTTTCATTTCCCTTTCACTCACACTCCGAGATCCATCTCTTTTGAGGTACATTTTTGTTCCTTTTTTTATTTTTAGTCTTTTTTTTTTTTTTTTTTTTTCTGAATCATACTGTTAGTTCTTCAGCTTTAGATTACATTTGCGTTTTTTTTTTTTCCCTTTCTGTTTTGATCAGATGGCGTCGGTGTCTCGGCTCCGTTATCCCGTCGTCTGTTCAAGTAGACATATCCCTAACACTGATGTTTCTGACAATCGACAAATCTCTTCTCTACCTTACAAACTCCCCAATATTTCTGTCCCATTTCCTCGAGATCACCCTCTCCGCTTCTTTTCCGATAACAAAATTCCCACTCCCATACTGAAGCCGCCGGCATCTACCGGTGGCGGCGGTGACAGTGGAGCCGGAATCGGGAAAGGTGGCGGAGGAGGCGGTGGCGGAAATAGTGGAGATGGGAATAGTGAGAGTGGGGGAGATTTTGGTCTTTTGGGCATTTTATCAAACGGATGGAGATCAAGAGTTGCAGCTGACCCGCAATTCCTGTTTAAGGTTTTGATGGAACAGTTGGTTGGTGTTACAGCTTGTGTGATTGGTGACATGGCGTCCCGTCCAAATTTTGGTCTCAATGAGTTAGATTTTGTATTTTCAACTCTTGTTGTTGGGTCCATTATGAATTTTACTCTTATGTATATGCTGGCTCCTACAATATCTTCGACGGCTCAGACTTTGCCTGGGATCTTTGCAAGTTGCCCAACTAGTCACATGTTTGAGCCTGGTGCTTATGGGTTGATCAACAGATTGGGGACATTTGTGTTTAAAGGGGTTGTGTTTGCTTCTGTTGGTTTTGCCGCTGGGCTTGTGGGCACTGCTATTTCAAATGGGTTGATCAAATTGAGGAAGAAGATGGATCCCACTTTTGAAACGCCAAACAAGCCTCCACCCACTGTTTTGAATGCTCTTACATGGGCAACTCACATGGGTCTGAGCAGTAATTTCAGGTACCAGACATTGAACGGGATAGAGTTTTTGTTGGCCAAGACTGTTCCTGACGTTGTTTTCAAGACCTCAGTGGTGTTTCTGAGATGCTTGAATAATGTTATTGGAGGGATGTCGTTTGTTATATTGGCCAGAATGACTGGTTCACAGAGTGTCAATAATGAAGAGAAGACAGTGGCAGTGGTGGTGGAGGAGGAGAAGCAAAAGTTGGTGGGTGACAGTGAAAAAGACTTGCGGAGCAACCAGTCGACTTGATAGTGATGAGCTAATGTTATGTGTTTTTTTCAGTCATTTCTTGGCTGTTTATAACTTGGATACATTATATATATAGAGTTGCAATAAAATCCGAGATGACAGTCTAGATGTTTAGTTTATTGTTACAATTGTTCTAGCTTGTTTTTAAGGTTTAACACCAACTGAAAGCAACCTAGATGTTATGGTTGATTTTCTTTCTTGGTTTATTTATGTTAGCTGATGATTTAAACATATTTTGATGATATTTTTAGTCTGTTGCTATTAATAACATCATCCTGATATGCTAAAGACAAAAACATTGTAGTCCTGTTGTCGGCAATGTCTGGTTACAGCCAGCCAGAAATAATGATGTGATTTGTAAGTTGAGGAGATTACAAAACAAATCAGATGGGAGTTGGATGATTGCAGTATTTGGGTGGTTATAAGCCATTCGCAAGTGCACTGTCGCAATCAACCATATTAGGAGTTTAATAAAACTTAAAAGAGTGGCCGGTTTTATATAATTCAAAACCCTTTACCTGCACAGATGAGATCCTGAAAAAGAAAGCATTTCTATTATATCTCAATGTAAATTGCTGAGCATTTCTATTATATCTCAATGTAAATTGCTGTCTTGAATAAATTGGTTAATACCCAAGTGTTTGTATAAGAATAAAACAAGGTTAACCTAACCCGCCCTTACCACACCCTCCTCCCATTCTAGACAACAAAAAAAGGAAAACTAGAGTACAAATTGCAACCCCATCTTAGAATAGAATGAAACATCATACTCATCAACTTCCTGTATATCACTCTTTTTCGTGCGGTCGGACGTACAAATGTTATGAGTATGAACTTATATCCCAAAAGAATGCATGGCTACCAACTGTATCCACGAGCACCTCAACCATTATATCAACAAAGAGCTTTAGCAAGATCACGTCATCTAACAGCTTCTGGAGCAGAATTGCAATAAGGGGTGTGCAAGCAAACCAACTTGGTGCATGTTAAACACAGAGTAGCAAATCCAACTCCTATAACAAGCCCACCACTGCTTTTCCGCATGTCCAAACTCACGGATCTCTGCACTATTCTTACGAAGCTTGGGAATAATCCCCCACATGCAAAAACCATCACATGGTCCAGACCACTGTAGTCAATTCCTGCAAGTATGGCTCCAATGGCAGATGATGGACCCATGAATCCAATCAAAGCAGCTGCTGCAAGGGAGGCAGACCAGCTGTCAGTAGCCCCTAATATGCAGCTTGCCACAGCCGCACCTCGAGGGAGCCCGTGTAGGGAAACAGGAAGGACCATGTGCTGACCAAGTCCATAAGCCTTAGGTGCAGCCACTCCCAGTGCAAGTCCCTCAGCCAATGCATGGAAGGCCACCGCTCCACATGACAAGAATGACTGAAGGGTAAGAACGCTCACTGGAAAACTAGATGCTGTAGGCAAGGTAACTGCAGAACTTCTCTTCCGACCTGCAAGTTTTAATACACTGGAGCTCAATACATGGACAAATGCAGCCCCTGCTGCAAGCAGAGAAACAAGAGGAATAAATCCCATCTTTGCAGTGAAAAGTAGCTGCAGTGGCCGCCAACCACCAAGGACAAAGGCAATGCCAGAGGCTGTGCCCATGAGAAGGGCATGCTGAAGGTGGAAAGCAAGGGCAAAAGAAACAAGAACCATGCCACCGAGCAATGGCCCAAGACCAAAAAGCAATGACACAAAAAAGGCAGAAGCATCCTGTGAACTGCAGAGAGAAAAAAAAGAAAGATAAATTTAGTCCAGGTAAAGAAAAAAATATATGCTACCACAGTTGGGCCAAAAAAGAAAAAAGCAAAATCTGCATCAATGTTGGAATGGCAGGATCTTGTTTGGGATAAGAATATCACAATTCACCCACTTGGCAAGAGCAGAAAGTTCTCCTGAGGCGTGGGATGGTTAAGAAGTTTTGAATGTCAAAAACATTAAAAACATTAGTTATCATGCTGAATGTCGAGGCTTAGCTTTAACAGGGATTTATAATCTCATGAGGGATAGTCATACCACTATCAAGTCTGTCATAGAATGATAACTTGATGCAGTACTGATGAAGTAGTGAAGGAATATTCATCAAAGCAATGACTTCATCTTGGATTAATTAAAGATGGTAGATGCAAAAATCTATGTACACTTCGGTGCAAGTGTTGAGTATCATCTATAAACCACTGAATGAAAACATCTATAAATTGCATAAAGACAGACATTACAACACATTAATACTAGACTGAGTATAAATTACCACTAAGTGGCAAAGATGAATGCCAACAGAAAATAAGCGAAGCAAACTCAACTAGTTGGGATATCATAAAGGCATATCGCTATGCTGGTCATCCAGTCTCCTAAACAAATAAAAGATCAAAACAACTCACTTGTAATCATGGCTGACATTCTGAAACAAAGTGCTAAGAGCTTCCATAAAAGCTACAGAAAGTGTAGCTGCTGAGGCCACTGGAGACGGAGATGCTTCCTATAGTGAAGATGGCAGGTAAACAAACATCATGTCTCTAGAATCTGGGAACTTAAGTTGACAAATTTGAATTTAAAACAACAATACAAACAATATTCGGCTTCAAATCAAGTTCATGCTTGATCTCTCTGAGGATTGAGTACAAAATAGTAAAGTTGGTGAAGGCAGTATGTCGGACAAAAAGTACGTAGTTATTTCCAATACAAGTATTTAGAAGTACCATTTCATCCTAAATATAGGTCTCACTAACACATTTATGACAATAATTATGAACCTAAAACTCAACTAACCTAGAACAAATATGATCACAGAAACACAAGAATTATGACCATAAAATAAAATCTTGTACAATACTATAACTAACACAGGATGTTTAAAACAGAGTAGAAGGTGATGATACTCAAAGGATAAACATAATATTTCACATCTCATTATGCAACCAAAAAGTATTATCAGGGAAACAAATCTGAATTTTAATAGGAAGAAAAAGTATCATAATATCAAAATGTGTAAAACTCAATCAAGTCAAAGTTTTTAACAATCAATAGGGTACAGTTCAAACTAAACCAAAGACATCTGAAAACTTAATGAGAAATATGGCCCTTAAACTAAGGGGCAACTAGGTATTGTTGCATCTGGTGAGAAAAAAATTACCTTGAATGCGTCAGGGAGTACCTCAGCAACAACCATCCAGATCATACATCCAGCAGCAAAGCCAGTACAAAAAGGCAGGAATTTGTTAAAGGCATCAGCACATATAAATGATGGAACTGCTACAATAGGCTGCATAGTGAAAGAAAACTATTATAAGTTTAACCCTTTAAACACTAACTTTAAATTTTGATTTCTTCCACTTATCTGTTTGACACATACAAGTGACAGACCAAGATCCAGTCACCAAGGCTTTTCAAACTTACATAAGCACTTGAAGGAGCAACTTTGCTCAGGTAAGTTTGCGCACAATCAACTACTCAAATAACTAACCCAAAAGTTGCTCTTTTCATAGACCAAATAATTTGCAAATGATTATATATACCATGACAGATGTTTTGCATCATTTTACTTGGTGCATCAAACAAAATGATGAACAAAGCCAGCACAGACCAAAGTAGTTTTACCAACTTAAGATCAAGGATAACAGATATTTCTTACAGGATATCTAGTTCAGAGCTTTAAACTTTTAAATACATGTTAACTGATTCATAATTATTCCCTGGAACTATGACTTTACAGTAATGTATGATCAAAATGATTCATTTTGTCTTACATGGTTTGACAAGCGCAAAGGCCAACGGTGTACCCAATCATAAGCTGTTACCTGAGGTAAGGATGTGATTATACTCCACAGCATTGCATTTTGTGGAGAAACGCCTCTAGAAGCAAGCACCATACTCACAGCCAAACCCTCAGGTATATTGTGCACAGCGATAGCCAAAGTTACCAAAAGGCCTTGAGAAAAGCCTTTTGAGCCAGCAAAGGAAACTCCAACACCAGAGCCTTCACCAAATGAATGAAGAGTCATGATCCCGATGACAAGAACAACTTTAGTTGCATCTGCACCCTTTATGTCCAACATACTTACTTCGCCATATCGTTCAAGAAACTGAAAGAAATGATATTTAAAGTTATGGGAAGTTAGTACATGTAAACATGGGTAAACACACCAATATGTGCAAAAGTTAAAAGTATATGATTTGAAAACACAACATTAGGTCAATATACAAATATTGAACTTTTGATCTAAAATATACAAATTGAAAGAAACCACATCCACTGTTACTATGAGTTCATAACAATATTTAAGAATTGGCAAATGTGTCTCTACTATAAGTAATGCTAGTGAATATGTATTCAAGAAACAACAAGCAGTTTAGCAATGAATGCCAACCAAACTTTGTTAATAAAAAATGAAAGACCACAGCCATCACCTTTTTACAAAGTAAAATGAAAATTCCACCAGATAAAATCCCAATCATAACCCAATTGCCTGCACCGTGACCCTGTCCCTCCTGTATCAAGTCAAAGCTTGCGGCCAGCATCACACCAGAAGCCATTCCATTGCATATTCCGGCCCATTGAGGATTAAGCTCCACAAAGAAGAATGGGACTGCACCTAAACCAGTGGCAGCAGCCATTGCCAATGTAAATAAAGCTACGGTAGACACCGATACTCTGCTTTGACTACCCTTCTTCTCCCCCAGTCCACTATCGGTGTCATCAAAACTTGAGGTATTCTCAGTACCAATTCCATCTATAACATTGTTTCCTACATTTCTGCGAGGAGCAGCTCTTACCCTCTGTGAATTTGCACTTTCAGACTCCGCTGTGACACATCCAAATAACACCAAGGAGAAAAGCAAAATTAACAGAACCGGTTTGAATCTCAACCGCATTGTTCTTTGGCTATACATCACAAAAAATACACCTGTTTAAACAGCACCCATCATGTTGATTTTACTACGACAGAGAGACAATTCCATACACATGAATCCCTAAAAGAACGCCCTCATAAGCAAATTTTGATGCAGAATCAGGAACCCCAAAACACGTCAACAAAAATATGGTTTGGTCAACATCTGCCGCAATCCAAAAAACATGAATTTGTATAAGCAATTGTAACCGGGTTCCAATAGATAACCTGACACCAGAGCTATAAAAATTTTAATGTAATAATGCAGCTGCACATGATCTACAAGAAACACACCATTTATCTTCTAAAACAAACTACCAGAAAAATCAGGCGAAATCCCAAAAATATAAAGAATTTCGTTAACCCACTAAAAATCAGTGTGTGATGATTTCTCGAAATTGACAAAACACATTACAGCCACAACCCCAATTCAAAATCGAAAATGAGAGATCGTTCGCAATTCAGGAGAAATGAAAACCCAAAACCCAAAAAAACATCAATTACGAAGAAAGCCTAAAAAATTCAATAAAAAATCAAAAGAATAAGAGAGAAAATGTGATGCAATTGGAAGAAGGGTATGATACCCAATTCCTGAAATTACAGAAAAAGATTAAAAAAGAATGAAACTTACCAACCAAAACAAAGGATCTTGATTGATTGACAGTTGACACAGACCCTTTAATTGAATAAGACAGAGTAGAGTAGGTTCGAAGGAATAAACCCAAATTGATCTTCCTGCAGATAAAGTTTTATCATTTTTTTAATGATAATAAGAAGACGAAGTTAAAAAGGGAGTGGAATTAATTAAAAAAAAATTAATAATATGATAAATCATGGCACGTTGTTTTCAGGAAAGGATCCCGAAACCACCAAACTCAATACCACTTTTCGCGCTACAGCCTACAAGCACAAATATAACAAAGCGGTTTTTAGACAAGGCATAGAGACTTTAGAAAGTCAACAGAAGTACTTCGTCAGTCGGTGGACCGTTTTGCCCTCTACATTTTTGTTTATTGTAAATTAATATTATTAATAGGATTTCCTTTTTTTTTTTTTTTTTTTTTACTCTCAATTTTAAAACGAAGTTTTTAAATTATTGGTATTAGGGGTGGGCACGGGTAGCGAGTAGAACTATAACTTGTGGGTAAAATCAGAATCGGAATTGACACCTACCCGAAACCGACCCGGTGCAGGTAGGTTTCGATTCCATTTTATTGGAATCGACATTATGCGGTTCCAATTCCTATAGGTTTTGGAATTGGAACCTGAGAAAAGAATCTGAAGCAGGGACCCGGCTTGGAACCTGCTTGGAACTTGTTTGCGTTTTGGTTTTGATTGAGAAATTTTATGTGAATTGTGATGAATTGATTAAATTAAAGTATTGCCTAAAGATTAGAGGATTTATGAGTTACATTGGACACAAATGAATGAGTCATCAAAAGTTGAAAACTATTAAATGTAGGTTTTCTTAATTTGTTAGGGGTGTATTTGTAAACTTTTAATGTNTTTTTTTTTTTTTTCTTTTTATCTCAGTTTTAAAACGAAGTTTTTAAATTATTGGTAATTAGGGGTGAGCACGGGTAGCGGATAGAACCGAAATCTACGGATAGAACCAGAACCGAAACCTACCCGCACCGTGTCTACCTAAACCAACACAGTGCGGGTAGGTTCCAGTTCCATTTTATTGGAATCGATATTGTGCGATTCTGGTTCCTACAGGTTTCGGAACCGAAATTGGAACCTGAGAAAAGAACCTGAAGCGGGCACTCGACTTGGAACCTGTTTGCGTTTTGGTTTTGATTGAGAATTTTTATGTAAATTGTGATAAATTGATTAAATTAAAGTGTTGCCTGGAGATTAGAGGATTTATGAGTCACACTAGACACAAATGAATGAGTAATCAAAAGTTGAAAACTACTAAATGTAGGTTTTCTTAATTTGTTAGGGGTGTATTTATAAACTTTGAAGGTATTTTTGTCATTTTTTAAACTAATAGGGGTTAATTAATTTTTTTACAAGATACTTGGGTAAGGAACTAGAACCTGCACTTCAGGTTTCGATTCTGGTTTTTGGGAACCTGCACTATTCGGTTTTGGTTTCGGTTCTCCTGAAAAATGTAAGGTACCCAGAATCGCTTACTCCTAATTGATATTGGATAAAGATCAATTTATTTTTATCCAATTATTTATTTTTATTTTATTTTTTTATCTTTTATCAGTAGCTAAGATATAATATAAGATTCTATAAGATCTTTTTAGATTTTATATTTTTGGGTATTTTATTTTTGTGTATTTATTATTATTAATATCATATTATATTTGGACCAACTTACACGCAACTAATTCTCGGGGAGATGCAAAAGAAGTAGATAACTAGCACTTGTCGTACTACACTCAAACTATCCATCGCTAATATATATGTATACAACTAAATGAAAAATATAAAATGATAATTAAATATGTAATATACACTATCACAGTGTAACAATTTCACGACATAGGACAAATGTAAATTCTAATACCCCCTTGTCATAATGTGAAGCGTAATGCGAGATAAATACTAATTCTCTCTCATGTATACCGTGCAGAAAATTAAACATGTCAATCAAATGTTACACATTGGGTTAAAATCTAAACCTAATATGTCTTCCATCTAATATTATGCGTAGAACTCACTCTTAAAAACTGAAAAAAAAAAAAAAAAAAAACCGGAGTATTCAAATAAAAAATATACACTACAATATAGTCTAAGAAATTTAGTATGATTCATTCCCTCAAAGTTCATTTAACTCTTGGGTAGAGTTCAGTACTCAAGAAACATAATGAGCCTGCAAAAACTCTAATGAATGTACACTGATTCTAATATATATAACTATTTCATTCACAGGATGGAATTTTAAACAAGGACAAGATCCGTATTACATATTCCTCACGCTACAACTACTACTGCACATGAAAAACCATATTAAAAGTCCTTTTCAGGGTGTTAACGAGGTGAAATGGTGGGAATGACACCACTCACAAGGTCACTGCCTAATACATTAGATGAAAAATATTGATCCCTCGTCATGAACGATGAAGAAGCTGATGCTGATGTTGATTTGCTGCCAGAATGCATGGAGGTGGATTCAGAAAATGTGGCATCAGTTTCTGGTATCATCTTCAGTATGGTTTCTAGCTCCCTCACTACATCTGACATGGATGGCCGTCGTTCTGTCTTGTCATGGCAACAATTGAGGGCCAAAGCTACAACTCTTTTGAGCATTCAGATGGGTAAGACCCCATTCTATTGTCTATGACGGAGAACATCAAGCCCGATTCACGAGCTATATCACCTGGATATAGGTTTCGTTTTCTCGTAAGAAAGGTATGCCACAGGGAATAGATATTCAGGAAAGAGTTGTGTGTGTTAGAAGTACCTCGGAACTATGTTTTTTCCATGTGATATTGGTTGCATACCCGTCAAGAGCTCCAGAAGTACAACTCCGAGGCTATAAACATCACTTTTATCTGTCCACTTGTGAGTTAGAAAATATTCTGGATCGAGGTAGCCCTGCATGTATAAGATCAATAAATAGTAACTTGAGGCAGGAATAAAAAATTGGCCAAGACTTACAATGAAGTTGGATATTTGTTGAGAAAGAAATTTTGAAAAGCTTTATGATCCTGAACATGTGGATGAACAATGTTAACAGATTCAAACTTACTGGTGTTCCTGACAATTGTGGAAACATGAGTGGCATGGTTCCTTCATCATCTAGGACCGGAGCAAGTCGTGAGAGTCCAAAATCAGCAACTTTAGCAATAAACTTGGAGTCAAGAAGTATGTTGCTGGCTTTGATATCTCGGTGGAACACAGGGGGTTTGCTTCAGTATGGAGGTAAAGAACCCCTTAGCTGAATCTAATGCAATGCGGACCCTCATAGCCAAAATTAGGAATGCTTTAGCTCTACCTGCATTTGATATTCAACATCAAATTTGAGCCCGGAAAATAGAAATAGGAGTTAATAACCATGGATCCTGAAATTTTTCATACCGAAAGCCACTCTCTCGGTGCCATTATGCATGAACTCATACACCAGATCTGCAGAAGTACCAAGAACACAAGCAGGTAGTTCATAAGTGTGATTAACAAATTTTTATAGACTAATTTTTTCCTGGGTAAAACATCCATAAATCAGATATGTCTTGGCATCTAGCAGACCATACCTGCTCCCTTCTTCATCACAGTAGCCCAACAAAGAAACCAGGTTCCGATGATTAACCTGACAATAATTTTATCTCGGTCAAGAATTCTTTTTGGCCTGTAAAGATCCTTCTTCTGCTCGTTTTATGGCCAACTGTATTGTCAGATAAAAGTGCTTTATAAACCTTTCCATAACTCCTTGACCAACTTGAGTTGAGCGGTTAAGTGTCAGTTGCCGATGCCAATTCTTTGAACTTGAAGCCTTCACTCCATCAATTTCATTGAAACCTGTGGCTGCAAAGCATAAGGAACTTCAAACTCTTTCCCAATAGTATGTTAATATGAAGGATTGCAGAAATCAATATAGGTAGTTGTATTAGAAAACTACACATGCGCCTTCTTGACAGGGAGCGCTGATTTCTGGCATGTCTTCTTGTCATAGAAATGTTACGGCTGCAGATATTACCACAGCACTGACAATTGCTGCTACTCAATTGCTGCCAAAACACCTTTACTAAACGTCCTTGAGTCTAGGTTACTGTAGCAGTGAAGAAATCATAAGTATAAATTAAGACAGCATTTATCATTGCAACATGCAGAAAGGCAATAAATATAAACAGAACTACTAAATCTATCAATTCCAAGCTCAGTGTATCCATAGTAAAGTCTACTTAAGGCTAAAGTTTTTTTAGAAAAATTAAAGAGCAATGGCAGGCTTAGATACATACTACTGGCATAAGGTCCCAGGAGAGTGAAGTTGAGCAGCTCATAAGGTCCAAATAGGTCACACCAGAAATTTCCAGGATGTAAATATGTCTCTAATTCGCTGCACCTCACTTGTATTAAACGTACTTGAGTTGGCATGAGGAAACAGCTTCAAATACATCCTTAAACGAGGTCCTTTCTCCCAAGCAATTGAATCAACTGATAGTTGATAATACTTAAGTGAGAGAACTAGTCACGTATGCTTCAAAAGGTTGGCATATGGATCGAATAAGAGAAACTAGGACTTTTCAGCCGGTATCAACTCAGAGGTGCTGCACAGGTACTAAATCACCAGATGCTGGGACATATTCGTAGAAAATATCTGTAGGACATGCCTCAATAGGACATTTTGAATTGGTGGAATTTGTAATTGTCTCATCGTCTTCTGCTTCAGAATCACAGAATTGGTCTAGTTTTGGTATGTTTGCACTTGTGCAGATAGGATTGCCGCGAGCCTAAAAATAAACCGCTAATATGGTAGAAATGAGTGGCAAAATTAAGGACCAATATGCAGTATAGCTTTCCATTAAAAGTATTTGTAGTTTTCATGTGACCAGAATAACTGGAAAGAAAATAGAAGATTAAACAGTAAAAAGGACAAAAATCAAATAAACAAATACACTATAAATTTCTCCATGCATTTGCATGCCGTTAGGACAGAATAGAAAGAAATTATGCCGGACTTTGAAAAGGAATACTTGCATGGTTCATATTGCCAGGGGCAAGCAAAAGCTGATAGCTTTCTTAGTCAAGCAATAGTTATCTTGTCGATACATCATACATATTCAAACATTAGAAAAGCTAGTTGTCATTTCCATCTCCATAGAGATATGCTTGTTGGCCTGTCCTATAGCAGGTCATTAGAGCAACAATCTAACCACTATACAGAGGCATAAGTTTATAAATTATCTATTTAAGCAGATTTTATAAGATTGTTAGTAGACAAACTGAGTCCTTGATTGTCGCACATGCAATGCATCAAGATAAAATCACTCAAGCTCAGAATCTTGAAATTGCCATATCATTAGTCTGGTTTTTATGAAATGTCATACCTGCAAAGTCAAGATGTCCAACCATGCAAAATCCTCATTCATGCAGTGTAATTAACTAGAGAACATATAATGATGTATATAATAAGAAAGCAGCATACCTTAGTGTGACATTGTTTGGAGGATTTAGATCCCCTAAAACGCTTGAGAAATTATTGTTCCTCAGATCACTGCATTTGAATGTACAGAGATAAATGATTGGCATGAGATATGGTTTACAGAGCCAGACTTTTAAAACCGATGAGCTCACTCCAAAAATTAACAAATAAGAAAACTTAATCTTTTTTTGAATAATGGGTTGTCAATGAGCCGTTGTAAATCAGCAGGGAATCAGTGAAGCATAACAGCAAATAATAACTCAAAGTTTCTTTTTCGAGATCTTACAGTGACAGTCTAGCACTTGAACTCAAGGACATGTTCTGCCATATGCTAGCCGGGATAGAACCATCCAAAAAATTGTTATCAAGTGACCTGAAGTAGAACATAATTTGAAAATCATATTTAGATTAGATAATTCAATCATCATAAGAAATGGCCTAAAATAATTCAAATTGTAATTCAAAACAGGAAATGACAAGGATAAGTAGAGTAAATATATTTCTCACAGTCTCTGAAGAGAAGGAGTCTGAGAAACTTGCTGGGATGGATCCATTAAGACTGTTTTCTGACAGATCACTGCAATGACAAAGGTAAAATTACTCTGACATCCTCTCCATTTACTTATCTATTTTGAACAAAATGAGTGACAAGTTTACGATGCCATTACATAAATGGTTGTCATATTATCAGAAAGCTTATTGATGATGTATGGGTCCAGTAAGCTGATTCCCGCTAAGATCCCTGTCACATGAGCCCCGTAACAATTAAATATAAGTTAAATTTGTAGTTATCTAGAATGGAAATAAATAAATCAAAAACTCAGAAGTTAATGCATCCTACTGAAAGTGAAATACAAAAAAATCTGCAACAAAATTTGAACAATACTCAAACTATACAGATAGTATAGCGTTGGAATCCTGCTAAGATCAGGAACGGCTCCCTGCAAGCTGCAATGTCTTAGACTTCTGCAATTTGGGGAGAAAAGTGAAGCAGCATCAGCATAGCAATTTTTTATGTATGGCAGAAACAAATTATCATTTTGATGCTGACAACAATAGTGACCAAGCAGTGCTAATTGCAACCTCAAGCATCAAGGTTCTCAATATCAACCAGGGCCAATATTGAGCATTGCGAGGTACTCAGGTTTCAAACTCAGACTGAAGTTAACTTTAGTAGATCCTGCTTTTATAATCAATTTATAGAATGTCTTCTTTTGGAGTCCTTACAAGTGCAGTGATCTGTCTTTCCTTCCAAGACAATTCCCAGTACTATTTTCTTTCTAATCCAAGTAAGAGGTCATCTGACTAGATTTATACAATCACAGGTCTTTTAAAAAATATATATCTAAAGGCCAAAAACATGCATAATTATCAGTAGAATAATGAAAAACAGTGCGAAAGGTGAACAGTATTTAGTAGCACTTACAATTTTGATAAGCTGGAAAAGTTTCCATAAGTGGCTGGAATTTCTGTACCACTAAAGTTGTTATTATCAAGTTGACTGCAGAGAGAAAAAAGAAGAAAAATGTCGTAAATAAAATAATTTTCAAATGAGAAACCATGTTGCCTGTACACCTAACCCATTAAGGAGCCCTTAAGGTTATACTTAATCCTAGTCTAACTAGGAGTTAAAATTCCTACCATCATGAAGCAAATACAATCAAGCCGACATATAGGAATGAAGATCAGTAAAAATAACAATTACGACTCTGTGGGGCAGAGGAACATACAGTATGTGCAATGCTGGCAACTCTGAGTATTCGGGGAGATATCCAGTCAAGTTATTATTATCCACAAGCCTGCAAGCATGTGTTAATCAAGCACAAATCTCTCATGATCAGATAACAGCTTTTAACACAGAAAAATCGTCCGAACAAAAAATGTTACAGCAGAAAATATATAATAAAAGCAAAACTGTATGAACTTACAAGTGAAGAAGTCTGGGTAAATTGGAAAGCTCAGGTGGAAGGACCAACAATTGAATTGTTGTTCAAGTGACTGCATATTCAGATATATCAGTAGAACAAATATAACTGCCTTGCCAAATGGAACTGGCCTATGGTTTGATGATCCACTTACAAGTGTCTCACGCTGGTCAGGTAAGCGAATGATTTGGTATAGTGCCGGAGATATTGTGTCTGGTCTACTTGGAGTCTATTCAAGTTTGAAAGCTTGCCTAGCTCTTCCGGTAAAGATCCTGAATCTGTTTCCATTCAAGAGTCTGCACACACATGTACATCACGAATATTAAACCAACACAAAGTATATGTTTCAAATAGTATCATATTTGGATGTAAATAATTTAATAAACACCTGCATCTATAACTTACAAGAGTTCTAAAGATGATAATTCCCTGTCTCCTTTGGTATGCTTCCTGTCAGATTATTCCCATGAAATCCCTGCCAGCAGACAAAATCGAGAAAAGCATTCAGCAACACTGCATTGATTAACTTGGAAGATACAAGATATAATTCAGTTTTTCTCAAGATATCAACTTATGTAAATTTTGCCTCACTATTCGAAGACGAGATAGCTGGCAAGCTCAGGCGCTAAACTTCCCGAAAGATTCATGTTAGGAGATGCCTGTATCGAAAATAGTGTTCAGTATCATTAATTGTCACATCTTTAGAGTTTAAAGATTTGAAAAATCATTGAAAGTAAGATAGCAAGCATGAAATGGTGAAAAGAGGTCTGGAAAGGACATACAGATCCTGAACATGCAAGTGACCATCAGTCTCATCAATTGAGTCAAAACATTATACTCCGGTCCATTTTGATAGGCATGGATCTCCCTCGTTCCAGTTTCCGAGATAGTTCATAGGATCATTAATCTGCTCACGACTGCCACCAATGCGCTGACTGCAAATGGACAGAGAAATATAAAAATACGGTAAGGCATCTTCTAAATTCATACAGCCCAACTCCTAAATTCAATTCTTTTCATAAATGATTATCCTTGAAATAAGATGTCACACTACTTATAGCAGTATGCCATCTTCTCGGAGCAAAACATTGAACTTCAATAAGACACTTAACACTATTTTACATATTTTCAACCTAAAACAATGGAATAAACATAAGTTAATAGGTTAATTTTTCACTGTTTGCACTTTTTCTCACGGAAATTTAATGTAGTGCTGGTATATATTTTCAAAATTTGATCTCCTATCATCTGCTGTAGAATTTGGTCAAGATTTATGGAAGTTAAATTAGAATATTTTAGAAACAGATATTTCAGAATAGACAGAACATAATGAAGCAACATATCTATTGGCATGCCTTCAAATATTTGACTGAATAGTGCAGAAAATGGCAGCTGCCCTTTTCATCTGGTATTCAAGATAAAAAGTGGAATAGTGCAGCAAAATCAAAAAGAAAATTAAGACATATCTGGGAAAAGAAATTGCATATATAAATGCATTAAGAACTTCTTTAGATGAGAAAAACTAGATATCAAACTTAGTACTGGGAGACATTGAAGAAAACTGAAAAGAAAAAACTATAAACTTGCAGTATGATTCACCTTCTGAAGGATCTGTAATCTGAGCAACTGAAAAAGCACCAGTAACCTACAACACCGCATAAACAAGTCCACAAAATCTCATCCCCGTCATCTTGATAATCTACAAAAGCAATTGACCAGAAAGCTGAAATAGCAAATGGTCAATGATAATTTGGCATATACAGAACATTTACTCCACACAAAAGAGTGAGCATTTGAACCCCAGAAGAACATTTGGCTGTAGGAAGCATGTTAAAGGGGAAGGTGAACAATCAACTCAAGTTTCCTATCAGAATGCTAAGTCTTATAGAATTACTTAGCTATCATTAATGACTTTTCTTCTTCCTAAGTGCAAAATAAAGATCATTCTAGCCAAACATGAATCAACCTTGATGCTTGAAGCCAAAACTCAATCACATGAAGCCAAGGGGTCCTTGGGTGTAAAAGCTGAAAGCAAATACACAAACCGAGCCAAAAAAGTTTCTGATAAATGTTGTTGTCATGTATATCATCATAGATTTCTGTGAACTGAGGAAAAAATGGTTTGGAAGGCACAGTCGTCACGAATATGTTCTCTGTCGCATATTTTTTATGAAGAAAACAGAGAGTTTTTTTTTACTGCTACAATGGATGTGGACTTTTTATAAGTTTACCTGCTACACAAACCACAAGAACATAAATTATTATGAAAGAGGAGAGTGACGTATGGCGCGTGCTCTGAACGTGAATCATGAGTGGATCGTACTTCATTATTTCAGACATTGAATGTCGAAGTACAAGTGTTGGGGCCACGTGGGGAGACAATTAACTTTTGTCTCAACGAGACCAAATACTGAATTGGTTTTTTGTCATGAATCTAGACTATTGGAAAATCTTGCACAAGAAGATAAATGTTTGAAAATTGTAATATTTTAGATGAAGATAAATAACAGATGAGATGAAGATAGTAACATGTTAGAGACCAATTCAATCATATGAAGTATTGATATCGATACATGTGAAGTATTGATATCGATACATGATAACAACTTTCTTGAGAAAATATCACCTACCAATTAGATTAAATCTAATAAACATATTTTAAGTGAAGAATGATTCCATGAAACTTAATAAATCAGTATGGGATCAGATTGTTTTGTTCACAGCAATTTTTTCTTAGTCCATGATAGTACCCCTTCTATAATCACCATTGGATGACCTGATGAAAAAGAATAAAGAGGTCTAATATGAGTTTTGAGTTAAGTCTCTCTAGATACTAACAGGGATGACAATTGAAGGGATTTATCTGGCGTGTATTTCAAGGTTCCGAAGAATTGTTTAACCGTGCGTAAGCTGGTCTGAACACCCCAGATCATTAAAAAAAAAAAAAAAAAAATCATTCTATGGTGGATACTGGTGCAAAGACTCCTTCCATATTGTTGGAAAAGCCCTAATCCACTTAATAACTGGATTGATAAACGTTTAGACCTTGTGATTATTTTAGATGAAGATTAACAAGACCGACACCTATAAATTTGAGTTTTGTTATTGAAAACTGAGGACTTTTACGAACTGATGTCACAGTTTGATGAATTTATTTTTAATGGGTGAAAATGAGAGATAACTAGGAACTGTCAAGAAGTGCTTCTCGAATTCATATGCAGCTATTTAGATATACATTGACAATTTCCTTTCATAATTTATGCATATCCATAAATTATACTGTACCAGTTGGCCAGTTCTTAAAACCTCCTGTTCTTGGTGCACATAAAGTCAAGTCTACAGATTTTATAGCCACTCAAATGGTGGCCATTTATGGTGTAACCTTTCTGAAAAATTGTGCTAAAAAATATTAACTTGCAATTAGCTATAATTTTAATTACTTTTAGACCTCTTAAGTTTATTAATTTAATAAATACCGACCCATACTTGTTAGATTCTGACAACCATCATCGGTGGTAGTCGAAATCTGTCACAACGGCCTATACCACGGCCGAACTGATCGATAATTCACCAATTGACCTTTTTTGGCCAAATCCATAGTGGATCTGGCCGGAAAAGGCAAGATCTATCGTCAATGATGGTCATATCTTTGGCCATTGTGACGGCAAGAGGGCTTTTACGGCTGTCGACGGCCACATCTAGTTGTAGATTTGGCCGGAAAAGGCCATATCGATGCCATACCTGCCAAATTCGACCAGTATGTGTCGTTACACAATTTTTCGACTAGATTCTGACGGTGGTGGCCGGAATTTGGCATTGCGGGTGGTGGGATGTTTTGTCATTTTACAAACTTTATATATTAGGGTGTTTAGTTAAATTAGCAAACCTAGGGGTTTTTTTTTATAATTTTTAAATTTTACCTCGTACATACTCCCCTATTCAACTATCCAATTATTCCTAAAATTCTATCCAAAATAATAAAATAAACGGACCCTCAATATTTTATATCCTACGAATAAATTAATTCACAAGTATTTTTTTAATCATGACTTTGTCTTTTATTTTTTCAAAAATGGTGTGGATTGAGATTTCTGTAGGCACCTTTGCCATTCAGTGTCATTCAAATTGTCAAGGGATACTCTTATCATTTCATGTACAAGATATATAGGAAACAATAAATGAAATGTGATAGAAATGACTCATGATAAGTTGTACACATACTATGTAATTGACTTCGGAGGTCAATGAAGAGGAAGCGTAAGAATATGTGGATGTAAGAATTGAGAGAACACATTTAATTGGAGTTAATGATATTATTTTTTATTTATTACTATATCTTTGTAAATATATGTTTATAATAATATTTAGGAACGTAAAACATGGTTAAGATAGTTCACAATGAACACTTATTTAGCTACACAAAAAGTAAAGTATTTTTTAAATTAGACCAAATAAATCCAACGAAATAAATATCTCAATGTTTTGTACTCTACAAAATAAATTAGTTCACAAGTATTTTTTTTAATTACCTGTGTTTTTGTTTATTGAAGAATCTTCATTAATTTGTCCATGGTTGATGGTTATGTTGTTCGTGAGATGGGGTGATTTTCTTTTGATTATTTAAGCTGGGATTTTTTGGATTTTTTGTTGTTGCATAGTTATGTTGGTTTACTGTTGGTATAGTGTTATTAAATTGATGAGAAATTGAGTTGTTGTCAATTACGAAGAAAGCCTAAAAAATTCAATAAAGAATCAAAAGAATACAAGAGAAAATGTGATGCGATTAGAAGATGGGAATGATACCCCATTCCTGAAGTTACAGAAAAAGATTAAAAAAAGAATGAAACCTACCAACCATAACAATTGATCTTGATTGATTGATATTTGACACAAACCCTTCAATTGAATAAGACAGATTAGAGTCGGTTCCAAGGAATAAACCCAAATTGATCTTCTTGTTGTAGATAAGATTTTATAAATTTTTTTAATGATAATAAGAACCCCAGGTTTTGACTACCACAGCCGGTAGTTATCGAAATCTGATAAGTATAGGTTGGTAGAAATATTTTTATTAATTTTTAAATTTTTTTAAAAAGTATTTATGAAATTAATAAATTTAAAGAGTCTAAAAATAATTAAAAAAATATAATAATATTTTTTAAATAATATATCAAATAATATTTGAGAAGTGAGTAAGAGATGTAAGTAAGACCAACATTATTCGGAGAAATAATAGGGTAGCAGTGAATTTCATTTTGACAGAAGAAAAAGAAGATGACAAACAACCTTTATAATTTCAATGACCCACCATGTTCCTTGCCGAATTAAAGAGACAAACAACCTTTATAATTTGAAGTGTTCAATGTGCAAAAGGGTCAAGGTCTTGAGATATTTTCTTTTTAATTATCAAAATTTTATGACTGTTGATAGCACGTTCAATGGATAAAAAGTTTACTTATTATATATTATTAAAATTCATAATAAATCCTACCAATAAATATCTCAGGGTGTGCTTGGATCTATATTCTTACTCATATTCTCCATCCTACTCCCCAAATATTGTTTGACACATTATTTGAGAAATATTATTATTTTTTAATTACTTTTAGACCCCTTAAGTTTATTAATTTCATAAATACCCTTAGAAAAAAGTTTAAAAATTAACAAAAACACCCCCACCAACCCATATTTGCCAGATTCTGGCAACCACCGTCGGTGGTAGTCGGAATATGTCACAACGGCATATACCACGAACGAAATTAGCCATTAATTCATCGATCTGGTCTTTTCCGATTAGATCCACAGTGGATCTAGCCAAAAAAGGCCAGGTATGGCTGTTGTTGACGGTCAACGACGATCAACTCTTGGCCATCGTTAACTGACAACGACGGCCAAAGATGGACTTTTGCAGCTGTCGACGGCCACATCTGGCCAGAAAATGCCATATCGACACCATACCTGCCAAATCCAACCGGTATGTGTCGTTATGCAATTTTTCAGCCAGATTTCGACAATGGTGGCCGAAATCTAGCACTACAGGTGGTGGGGGGTTTTTGTCATTTTACAAAATTTTTATATATTGGAGTGTTTAGTTAAATTAGCAAACCTAGATTGTTTATTTATAAATTTATAAATTTTACCTCGTAATACTCTCCTATTCAACTACCCAATATTATTCCCAAAATCTTTTCCAAAATAATAAAACAAACGGACCCTCAATGTCTTATATCCTACGAATAAATTAATTCACAAATCTTTTTTTAATCATGACTTTAATCTTTTATTTATTTAAAAATGGTGTGGATTGAGGATTTCTGTAGAGCACCTTTGCCTTTTCAATGTCAATCAAATTGTCAAGGGATACTGTTGTCATTTCATATACAGGATGTAGATGCAAAAAAATCTACCGTCATGAAAATAGGGTCTGATCTCGTGAGGTTGAGGCCACTAACAATCCGCTAAACCTGCACACATGAAAGGATAGGCGTGAAGCTTTCGGAAAACATTGGGGTGGTGTTTGTCGTAGGCACTCCGACGCTCAAGTTAGCAAGGCTGAAAGAGATTATTTGATAAGAATTAAGGAGATAAAGAGTTACCAAGAGTCTTGTTGGGCACGAGGACTACGGCGGAGGCATCGGGTTCTTGGGAGCAAGAACTTTAGGGGTAAATAGATGGTTTTGAGTAGTGTAGATTAACTATGGGAGATTACATACTTAATGAGAGGGCAAGCCTTTGTTTTTATAGTGAACCCAAAGGGTTGGAATCCTAGTAGGACAATGAGTCCTCTTTTTTGGGAGATAATCCATATCAAGAAAGAAATATGATTTCTTGACCTTATCAGATTAAGTTTAATAGTTTAAATAAGATTTGGAATCTTAGTAGGACACTAAGTCCTATTTTGGGAGATAATCCCTAACATGAAAGAGTGTAATAACTTCTTTCTACTCAAATGCTCATAAAAATACACTTAATAAAAATACATGTATATTAACAAAAAGTAGTTGGGCCCAAATTTTTCTTTACAAATGATATACATTCTTTACATAATACAAAATATCATGTACAAAACTATCAAAATGGTGGACAGTGTAACCATTTCTCTTTGCTTGCAGACGTCCATTTGACCACATCCTCACCTATTTCCTGCAAAAACATAGAAAACAACGGGATGAGCATAAACAATGCTCAGTAAGTAAATTATCTACTTCGCTATCCTTGTGCTTCATTTCTTAGTTCTTTCCTTACTTTACTCTTTTTCTCCTTTCTCTTTCTCTCTTTGTTCTTTCTATTTTCTTTCTCTGTCTCTCTTTTTTTCACAACTCTCTTCTACTAATTCTCTCTCTCTATTCTTTCTTTCTTTCTGTTTCTTTCTTTCTCTCTTCTACTAATTCTCATAACTCATGATAGAAATCATGATAACATGCATAAATGTAATGCACATGCAAAGATACATAGATATGCATTTTCTTTCTTTTCTTCTGTTTTCTTATTCTGTTTTCTATGCTTGCTTTTTATGCATTTCTTTTCTTTCTATTCTATTCTATTCTTTTTCTTTTCTTTCTCATGCTTTCTCTTTGTTTCTCATTCTTTCTCAATCTTATTCTTTCTCTTTCTATGCCGATTGGACTCGGTTATGCATGGATTCGGAACCCTTGGCCATGTGAGTGTATTCTCTCTCTAGGATATAGCCCTCATCCGCAAGCACTCTTACGGGCTATACCAATTCTTCTTCTCATTCTCAGGCCGCTCACTGAAGGCAGCGTGCAT
Source organism: Pistacia vera (assembly GCF_008641045.1). NCBI lineage: Eukaryota > Viridiplantae > Streptophyta > Magnoliopsida > Sapindales > Anacardiaceae > Pistacia > Pistacia vera. The sequence goes on along the minus strand of NW_022196020.1, from coordinate 421,795 downwards.
GCGGGGAAACTTCTGCTCATCACTCAGGAGTTCCCCATCACACAACATATTCTTTTCTCTTCTTTAGCACTTTTTTTTTCTTTTATTCTCTAGTGCTTATTCTTTCTTTCTCTTTACTCTTAGAGTGCTTTATTCTTTCTTTCTTTAATCTTTTATCAAGTTATTGCATATATGCAAATATATGCATGTGGATGGCTTATACTTATAATTCTTTCTTAGATGCACTCATGAAATGCAAATATGCAATGTTGCATGAAATTAAAGTTCTCTACTCATACTCATGCTTCTCTTTGGCATTTCATCAAACAATAAATATGCATACATAAACTCTACTTCTCTCTTTAACCATCCAAAATGGGAGTAGAACTCCCTTGTATCATCAAAATCCCTGTCAAGGAAAACCACTCCCAAAAGTTTACTCAAACTCTTCCAACTCCAACCAAACTTCAATCCATNTAACAGATTCAAACTTACTGGTGTTCCCTTGACAATTGTGGAAACATGAGTTGGCATGGTTCCTTCATCATCTAGGACCGGAGCAAGTCGTGAGAGTCCAAAATCAGCAACTTTAGCAATAAACTTGGAGTCAAGAAGTATGTTGCTGGCTTTGATATCTCGGTGGAACACAGGTGGGTTTGCTTCAGTATGGAGGTAAAGAATCCCCTTAGCTGAATCTAATGCAATGCGGACCCTCATGCCAAAATTATGGAATGCTTTAGCTCTACCTGCATTTGATATTCAAACATCAAATTTTGAGCCCGGAAAATAAGAATAGGAGTTAATAACCATGGATCCTGAAATTTTTCATACCCGAAAGCCACTCTCTCAAGGTGCCATTATGCATGAACTCATACACCAGCATCTGCAGAAGTACCAAGAACACAAGCAGGTAGTTCATAAGTGTGATTTAACAAATTTTTATAGACCTAATTTTTTCCTGGGTAAAACATCCATAAATCAGATATGTCTTGGCATCTAGCAGACCATACCTGCTCCCCTTCTTCATCACAGTAGCCCAACAAAGAAACCAGGTTCCGATGATGTAACCTTGACAATAATTTTATCTCGGTCAAGAATTCTTTTTGGCCCTGTAAAGATCCTTCTTCTGCTCGTTTTATGGCCACTACTGTATTGTCAGATAAAATGCCTTTATAAACCTTTCCATAACCTCCTTGACCAACTTGAGTTGAGCGGTTAAAGTTGTCAGTTGCCGATGCCAATTCTTTGAACTTGAAGCCCTTCACTCCATCAATTTTCATTGAAACCTTTGTGGCTGNTATGCTTGAATAGTCCTCACTAAGGCTCTCTACACTTGTTGGACTCAAACTTTCTCTTTATTTCCTAAGCATAAACTTAGTAAGCATTCAACTCTTACACAAATAAATTTCACATCTAGAGCAAGGATTCTTACCTCTTATTACTTAGGATCAACTCCTTATTAATTTCCAACCAAAAGCCTTAAAAAATCCTTGGAAGGTTGAGTGAAGAGTTGAGAGAAAATGAAGGATGGAAGAGGCGGTGGAAGAAGAGAAATGAAGGGGTTTATAAGACTGAACCCTTATTATCTCATATTATAAGCACTTTTTCCCATTTTGCCCTTACACTTTCTTGAAAATTCCATCTTTGACCTTTAATTCTTTGCACTCACACCCTCAACTCCAATGTATTCTCCATAAAATTTTCTTACATTTCACTCCCCACTTTTCCTGCTAATTAGGGATAGAATGGTCACTTTGCCCCTATGGAAAATTCTCTAGAAACTTCGCCAAATATTTCAGTCGGCTCTTCGCCGCGGTGAAAAATTCTAGAACCTGCGGCACCACGGTGAAGATTCTTCTTCGCCTCGGCGAATTCTGTAACTCAAATTTTCGCCAACTTTTTATCAATTTCAGGGCAACCACTCAACCTAACCAAAACACTAATTCAACTAAGGACCAACCAAACAATATTAACAACATATAAGCTTAATTAAGGGCAAACCGATCAACATATAGGCAATACAACATACTTTAGCTACGTACTTCAAGTGGGCGTTACAAAGAGAGATGATTTCTTGACCTTATCAGATTAAGTTTAATAGCTTAAATAAGATTTGGAATCTTAATAGGACACTAAGAATTATTTTGGGACATAATCCCTATTGTGAAAGAGATATGATTTCTTGACCTTATCAGATTAAGTTTGATAGTTTGAGTAAGATTTGGAATCTTAGTAGGACACTAAGTCTTATTTTGAGAAATAATTCCTATCATGAAAGAAATATGATTTCTTGACTTTATCAGATTAAGTTTGATAGTTTGAGTAAGATTTGGAATCTTAGTAGAAGAGGAAATAGCATGGGATTCTGATTTCCTATTTATAGACTGTTGTAGGCTAATGGGTTGAAACCCAATTTAGCTTAATTTATAAGATAGTCCAACTCATAGAGTGGGTAGTTTACAAGGTGATTTTAAGCGTCGGCCCAATCGGGATTGGGTTGAGGCCTTGGGCAGTGACATGTTTATTTTGTTATTGGGCCTTCTTAAGCCCAAAATGATTTTTGGCCCTAACAGTTAGCCCCCCACTCTTTAAGTTAAAAAGTATTTAGCTTAGAGAGTTGATTTAATCAAATGAGTGCAAAATGAGCGGATTAGTGATAGCAGCTCATTAGGTCGGATAGATCATTGTGTAGATTGGGTCGATGACTTGTCGATTTGAGATGCAAGTCCTTCAATTGGTCTGGGCCGATTGAATGTGTAAATCTATAACTCGGTTTAGGCTGATCGAAGGTGTCTACTTATGAATTGGTCTGGGCCGATCGAAGGTGTAAACTTGTGAATCAGTTTGGGATTGAAAGTGTAAACTTATGAATCTGTCTAGGCCAATCAAAAGTGTAAACTCATGAATCGGTCTGAGTTGATCGTAGGTGTAAACTCATCAATCGGTTCGGGTCGATTAAAGGTGTAAACTCATGAATCGGTTTGAGCCGATTGAAGGTGTAAACTTATGAATCGGTTTGGGCCGATTGAAGGTGTAAACTCATGAGCCGGTCTGGGCTAATCGAAGGTGTAAACTCATGAATTGGTCTACACCGATCGAAGGTGTAAACTCATGAATTGGTCTGTGTCGATCAAAGGTGTAAACTCATGAATCGATCTGGGCCGATCGAAGGTGTAAACTCATGAATCGATTTGAACCGATCGAAGGTGAAAACTCATGAATCAGTCCGGGCCGATCGAATGAATTGGTCTGAGCCAATCAAAGGTGTAAACTCATGAATCAGTCTGGGTTGATCGAAGGTGTAAACTTATGAATCGGTCTGAGCCGATTGAAGGTGTAAACTCATGAATTGGTCTGCGCCAATTGAAAGTGTAAGCTCATGAATTGGTCTGAGCCGATCGAAGGTGTAAACTCATGAATTGGTCTGGCCGATCGAAGGTGTAAACTCATGAATCGGTTTGAGCCGATCGAAGGTATATGCCAAGTGGATCTTGTATGGAGCTTACAGTCGAGTCGGCGTAACTGACTTTGTAGTTGAAAACATTTGATTGAAGCTGGAGCAGTGACATGCATGTTTTAAGCAAATAGCCGAATGGAGAGTCAATATGCATGATGTGCATGTGTTATGGACTGAATGAAGAGTGAGCTAAATGGAAAAATGGGCTGCATGTATTTAAGTAATGGGTCGAATAGAGAAAAATTTAACCAAATAGAGTGGTAGTTAAAAGGAGATAATGACACACACCTTTCTCCTTCAAGTACTGCCGCCCATGCTTATTGGACCGAGTGGAGAGAGGGGTGTTACTTTCTATGTCGGAGTTGAACCAGTTGAAGTTGAGTGGGCACATGATTCACTTTTGGGCTTAACCGAATGGGCACATTGATATTGTATGTGCAGACCCAAATATCATTGAGTGGACTATTCGTGTTGTTTAGTGGTGCTGAGTTGCAGTGGGGAGTGGAAAGTTTGCAAATAATAGGGAGCGTGAGGGCTTTTGTGATAGGTGTGCTGGAGATTGTGATGTGAAGGTGGTTTGAGTTGATATGTATTGGTTGGGAAGAGGTGATGGTTCGAGTTTGGAGTTTTGTAATACGGTGGGGTAAGGAGATTACGTGAGAGTGGGGTGGCGTCACTTAAGCAGGTTTTGTTTGGGGGGTTTCTCTTTGTGTTTAGTAGATGACTTTGGGTGTTTTGAGAGGATTACTGCTGTGTTTTTAGGATTTAACTGTGTGATTAGAGAAGTTGTTAGGGCGATTTTAGGAGAACAGGTGGACCGGTTTTGGGTTTCAAAGTGGTGGAAAATCTTCGTGAAGTTGAATTGGGATTGGATCAAGGTTGGTCGAGTTTGAGTTACCTTCTAATGGAGTGGAGGTCCTGGAGATGTTGGCGTATTGCGACATCTCTTGAATGAACAAATTGACTGGTTTTATGGCGGTTGATGCATTGCAAAGCTCTGATGACGATGGTGAACTACCTGGTGGTTTGATGATTGAAGTGAAAAGGCGCGTGTAGAGAGATTAGAGACAGAAGCTATTGCCTTATCTAAATAGAGTATTAGAGAAGAGAGATTGTTGAATCAAAGTCAATAAATCAAGTGGTTTAGGAACACCACTTTAAACTCTGACACATTATTATTCTATTATTAATTTAGAACAATAATATGAGCTTCAAGGTCTTATACTACTCGCTGAATGGATATAATATAAAATAACTTACGATATGTCGAATAGATATAATATGGCATGTGAATAGATAAAACAAACGAAGAAAAAAAAAGAAAAAAAAATTCTTATCGAGATGGGATTTTCTGATTAACATTGTCAGTCAAAAAGAGTCCCGTGTTGCCTCCAATGTTGTAAGTCATCGTTGGCAGATGATTGTCAGGGCCCCACGGTGGGCGCCGAACTGTAGATGCAAAAAATCTACCGTCATGAAAATAGGGTCTGATCCCGTGAGGTTGAGGCCACTAACAATCCACTAGACCTGCACACATGAAAGGATAGGCGTGAAGCTTCCAGAAAACACGGGGGTGGTGTTTGCTGTAGGCACTCCGACGCTCAAGTCAGCAAGGTTGAAAGAGATTATTTGATAAAAATTAAGGAGATGAAGAATTACCAAGAGTCTTGTTAGGAGCTAGGACTACGGTAGAGGCGTCGGGTTCTTGGGAACAAGAACTTTAAAGGCAAATAGATGGTTTTGAGTAGTGTAGATTGATTATGGGAGATTATATACTTAATGAGAGGGCAAATCTCTGTTTTTATAGTGAACTCAAGGGGTTGGAATCTTAGTAGGACATCGAGTCCTCTTTTTTAGGAGATAATCCATATCAAGAAAGAAATATGATTTCTTGACCTTATCAGATTAAGTTTAATAGTTTAAATAAGATTTGGAATCTTAGTAGGACACTAAGTCCTATTTTGAGAGATAATCCCTATCATGAAAGAGAGATGGTTTCTTGACCTTATCAGATTAAGTTTAATAGTTTAAATAAGATTTGGAATCTTAGTAGGATACTAAAAACTATTTTGGGAGATAATCCATATTATGAAAGAGATATGATTTCTTGACCTTATCAGATCAAGTTTGATAGTTTGAGTAAGATTTTGAATCTTAGTAGAAGAGGAAATATAATGAGATTCTGATTTCCTATTTATAGATTGTTGTAGGCTAATGGGCTGAAACACAGTTAGCTTAACTTATAGGATAGCCTATCTCATAGAGTGGGTAGTTCACAAGATGATTTTAAGCATAGGCCCAATCAGATTGGGTTGAAGCCTTGGGCCGTGACATGTTTCTTTCATTATTGGGTCTCGTCAAGTCCAAGACCATTTTTGGCCCTAACACAAGATACATAGGAAACAATAAATGAATAAATGAAAATGTGATAGAAATGACTCATGAAAAGCTATACACATACTATGTAATTGACTTTCGAGTCAATGAAGAGGAAACTATCAGAATTTTGTGGATGTAAGAATTGAGAGAACACCATTTAATTAGGAGTATAGCAAGGAACGTGGTAAAATTATTGTTAAGAAACATTGTAGGGATGTCTAAAGGGTACCTTTGAAATTATATGGTTAACTAAACTTTAGAAACTATTAAGTTGAACCATTCTCTTTAGTTTTTGCATAAAATTTGGAGTAACTGATTTATTTTTTTCTTTTGTAAAGTCTGAGAATTAATTAATTTTGACTACTATAATTATAAATCGAACCATAATTATATTTCATTTTTTAAAGACGTAACCAAGATTAAGTTACAATCGATAATATAGTTGTCAATGAAATTTAAACAGCAATATATTATATTGGGTTAAGAACGTTAAACATGGTTAAGAACCCCAATTCAAAATGGAAAATGAGAGATCGTTCGCAATTCAGGAGAAATGAAAACCCAAAACCCAAAAAAACATCAATTACGAAGAAAGCCTAAAAAATTCAATAAAAAATCAAAAGAATAAGAGAGAAAATGTGATGCAATTGGAAGAAGGGAATGATACCCAATTCCTGAAATTACAGAAAAAGATTAAAAAAGAATGAAACTTACCAACCAAAACAAAGGATCTTGATTGATTGATAGTTGACACAGACCCTTTAATTGAATAAGACAGAGTAGAGTAGGTTCCAAGGAATAAACCCAAATTGATCTTCCTGCAGATAAAGTTTTATCATTTTTTTAATGATAATAAGAACACGAAGTGAAAAAGGAGGTCATGGCACGTTGTTTTCAGGAAAGGATCCCAAAACCACTAAACTCAATACCACTTTTCGCGCTACAGCCTACAAGTACAAATATAACAAAGCGGTTTTCAGACGAGGCATAGAGACTTTAGAAAGTCAACAGAAGTACTTCGTCAGTCGGTGGACTGTTTTGCCCTCTACATTTTTGTTTATTGTAAATTAATATTATTAATAGGATTTCCTTTTTTTTTTCTTTTTTCTTTTTATGTCAATTTTAAAACGAAGTTTTTAAATTATTGGTAGTAGGGGTGAGCACGGGTAGCAGGTAGAACCGAAACCTGCGGGTAGAACCAGAACTGGAACCTATCTGAAACTGACACGTTGCGGGTAGGTTTCGGTCCCATTTTATTGGAACCGATACGGTGCAATTCCAGCTCCGGTTCCTACAGGTTTCGAAACCGAAACTGGAACTTGAGAAAAGAACCTAAAGCGGGCACTTGGCTTGGAACCTGCTTGAAACTTGTTTGCATTTTGGTTTTGATTGAGAAATTCTATGTGAATTGTGATGAATTGATTGAATTAAAGTGTTGCCTGGAGATTAGAGGATTTCTGAGTCACATTGGACACAAATGAATGAGTAATCAAAAGTTGAAAACTACTAAATGTAGGTTTTCTTAATTTGTTAGGGGTGTATTTGTAAAATTTTAAGGTATTTTTATCATTTTTTTAACTAATAGGGGGTAATCGATTTTTTACAAGGTACTTGGGTAAGGAACCAGAACCTGCATTTTAGGTTTTGATTCCTTTTTTTGGGAACCTACACTATGCGATTTCGATTTTAGTTTCCTCAAAAAATGCAGGATACCCAGAATCACTCACCCCTAATTGGTATTGGATAAAGATCAATTTATTTTTATCCAAATTTGTTTTTATATCTTTTATCAATAGCTAAGATATAATATAAGATTCTTTAAGATCTTTTTATATTTTATATTTTTGGGTATTTTATTTTTGTGCATTTATTATTATTAATATCATATTATATTTGGACCAACTTACACGCAACTAATTCTCGGGGGAGATGCAAAAGAAGTAGATAACTAGCACTTGTCTTACCACACTCGAACTATCCATCGCTAACATATATGTATACAACTAAATGAAAAATATAAAATGATAATTAAATATGTAATATACACTATCATAGTCTAACAATTTCACGACATAGGACAAATGTAAATTCTAATACCCCCTTGTCGTAACGTGAAGCGTAATGCGAGATAAATGCCAATTCTCTCTCATGTATAGCGCGCAGAAAATTAAACATGTCAATCATGTGTTACATATTGGGTTAAAGTCTAAACCTAATATGTCTTGCATCTAACATTATGCGTAAAATTCACTCTTAAAAACTAAAAAAAAAAAAAATCCCTGTATATTCAAATAAAAGATATACACCGTATATAAGACAAAAGCAAATTTCTACGATAGTTATATTTAATATGATTCATTCCTTCGAAGTTCATTTAACTCTTGTGTAGAGTTCAGTACCCAAGAAACATAATGTGCCTGCAAAAACTCTGATGAATGTACACTGTTTCACTAATACAGTTAAACTTCTCCGTAATCATAATGGTAAAACTAACTAATTTTATTACTACAAAAAAGTTATAACTTAATAGAGGTGTAGTTAAAAATATTTATTATTTCAAAATTCATGTTTTAGTGGTACAATATTAAGATTTTAATTCATGTTTGAATAATATTAGAGTTTCAATTCAACGCTTCAATTGCCTACTTTTGAAACGGATAGAAGATCGTATTTTGAAACCAACAAAGATAATTGTCTTTGATAGAATTGTAAATACAATTACTGTATGACAACTGATGTGAGTCATAAACAATTGTCAATTATTTTAAGCATTACAAAATTAAGACCCCCAATGTCGATGAATTGCAAGTTATAAATGAAGTGGATGAAGAAAATCAAAGAGTCATTGTAAAATTGAGTGATCAGATTCGATAACTTCACTACACTAATTGAATTAATAGTAATATCTTCCTTAATCATCCAAATGAGTAACAAATTACGTATGTTTTAACAAAAGAAAAAATCATTTCTATAATTAAACAAGAAGAGAAATGAAATAATTACGAGAATAATAGTACGAAAATACAAATAATTTCATATCAAGAAGCTCTAAACATGCTTAAGAAGTTAAGACATATTTTGGCTTTAACAAAAAAATGTTCATTCTAGATAATATACCCGCAAGTTAAAAGATGTAATAACAACTCTAAAATATAAATTATTGTCTCAAACAACTTCAGATAAATATTTTATTTCATCTTAAACTTTTAATGTAACATACTATATATTTTTTTATAATATACATATAATTATTACTATGTGGAGGTAATTTTCCTTAAGATGAAAATTAGAAAAATTATAACTTATTATAATATAGAGTTTATTCTTATTTATAATTATCTCAAATTAGGAATGTAATTTTTTATAAGTTTATTCCTATATAGAGTAAGGTTTTACTCCTTTGCAGCGTTTTAACGAGGTGGGATTATGGGAATGACATCACTCAAAAGGTCACTGCCTGATCCATAAGATGAAAAATATTGATCCCTCGTCATGAACGATGAAGAAGCTGATGCGGATGCTGATTTGCTGCTAGAATGCATGGAGGTGGATTCAGAAAATGTGGCATCAGTTTCTGGTATCATCTTCAGTATGGTTTCTAGCTCCCTCACTACATCTGACATGGATGGCCGTCGTTCTGTCTTGTCATGGCAACAATTGAGGGCCAAAGCTAAAAACCTCTGGATGCATTCAGATGGGCAAGACCCCATTCTATTGTCTATGATGGAGAGCATCAAGCCCGATTCACGAGCTACATTCACCTGGATATAGGTTTCGTTTTCTCGTAAGAAAGGTATGCAACAGGGAATAGATATTCAGGAAAGAGTTCTCTGTGTTAGAAAGTACCTCGCGAACTATGTTTTTTCCATCTGATATTGGTTGCATACCCGTCAAGANGTCAATGATAATTTGGCATTAACAGAACATTTACTTCCAACAAAAGAGTGAGCATTTGAACCCCAGAAGAACATTTGGCTGTAGGAAGCATGTTAAAGGGGAAGGTGAACAATCAACTCAAGTTTCCTATCAGAATGCTAAGTCTTATAGAATTACTTAGCTATCATTAATTGACTTTTCTTCTTCCTAAGTGCAAAATAAAGATCATTCTAGCCAAACATGAATCAACCTTGATGCTTGAAGCCAAAACTCAATCAACTGAAGCCAAGGGGTCCTTGGGTGTTAAAAGCTGAAAGCAAATTAACACAAACCGAGCCAAAAAAGTTTCTGATAAAATGTTGTTGTCATGTATATCATCATAGATTTTCGTGAACTGAGGAAAAAAATGGTTTCTGGAAGGCACAGTCGTCACGAATATGTTCTCTGTCGCATATTTTTTATGAAGAAAACAGAGAGTTTTTTTTTACTGCTACAATGGATGTGGACTTTTTATAAGTTTACCTGCTACACAAACCACAAGAACATAAATTATTATGAAAAGAGGAGAGTGACGTATGGCGCGTGCTCTGAACGTGAATCATGAGTGGATCGTACTTTCATTATTTCAGACATTGAATGTCGAAAGTACAAGTGTTGGGGCCACGTGGGGAGACAATTAACTTTTGTCTCAACGAGTCCAAATTACTGAATTGGCCTTCTTTTATATTGGAGGAATAAAGCAAGAATTTTCTAACTTTACTGTGATTTTTGCCATGTAATGGAGGAATAACAACTAATTCATTTTATAGCTAGAAAGATATGTTGTTACGACAACTGGCAATAATTAGACAATCGACCACAGTGGGATTGAGTAGTATGTGTGTATAATTATAAATATTCAGTTACGAAAGAATTGATGAATCTGTAATGCAAGAACACGAAAGATTTTTAAAATGGTTCGGTGGATTAGAACCAAAACTATGTCTACTATTATATTATTGCTTATGTTTGTTGTATACCCAAAGTGATTATAAGAAGGAAACATGTAATAACGAGCTAAGATTCTCTCTCGGTGATTTCCTATGCTTGTATGAATAATAATCGATCGATCCCCTAAAACGGAGGTGAGACTTCCCTTTATATATACTGTCTGATAATGGTTGGAGGTTGATATTATGGGGTGGATTACATGCATAATCCCCTATAATCAAGATTTGAATCAATTTCTGTTCATACTTAAGTCTGAACACATATACTTAGTATTGTTGAGCTTGTTGGAGAAGTCATCTGCTATAGGAGCGACACGCAGGATGATTCTGACCGCTAGATTTCGGTAGGGTTTATAAATAGTTGTCATGAATCTAGCTATTGGAAAATCTTGCACAACAAGATAAATGTTTGAAAATTGTAATTATTTTAGATGAAGATAAATAACATGATGAGATGAAGATAGTAACATGTTAGAGACCAATTCCAATACATATGAAGTATTGATATCGATACATGTGAAGTATTGATATCAAAATGATAACAACTTTCTTGAGAAAATATCACCTACCAATTTAGATTAAATCTAATAAACATATTTTAAGTGAAGAATGATTCCATGAAACTTAATAAATCAGTATGGGATCAGATTGTTTTGTTCGCAGCAAATTTTTTTCTTAGTCCATGATAGTAACCCTTCTATAATCACCATTGGATGACCTGATGATAAAAGAATAAAGAGGTCTAATATGAGTTTTTGAGTTTAAGTCTCTCTAGATACTAACAGGGATGACCATTGAAGGGATTTACCTGGTCATTCATTTCAAGGTTCCGAAGAATTAGTTAAGCCGTGCGTAAGCTGGTCTGAACACCCAGATCATTAAAAAAAAAAAAAAAAATCATTCTATGGTGGATACTGGTGCAAAGACTCCTTCCATATTGTTGGAAAAGCCACTAATTCACTTAATAACTGCATTGATAAACGTTTAGACCTTGTGATTATTTTAGATGAAGATTAACAAGACCGGCACCTATAAATTTAAGTTCTATTATTGAAAACTGAGGACTTTTACCAAACTGATGTCACAGTTTGATGAATTTATTTTTTAATGGGTGAAAATGAGAGATAACTAGGAACTGTCAATGAAGTGCCTTCTACGAATTCATATGCAGCTATTTAGATATAAATTGACAATTTCCTTTCATAATTTATGCATATCCATTAATTATACATGTACCCAGTTGGCCAGTTCTTAAAACCTCCTGTTCTTGGTGCACATAGAGTCAAGTCTACAGATTTTATGGCCACTCAAATGGTGGCCATTTATGGTGTAACCTTTCTGAAAAATGGTACTATAAAAATATTAATGTGCAATTAGCTTATTAATTTTTAATTACTTTTAGACCTCTTAAGTTTATTAATTTCATAAATACCTTAAAAAAATTTAAAAATTAACAAAAACACTCTCACCGACCCATACTTGTCAGATTCTGACAACCATCGTCGGTGGTAGTCGGAATCTGTCATAACGGCCTATACCACGGCCGAAACTGACCGGTAATTCACTGATCTGACCTTTTTCGGCCAAATCCACAGTAGATCTGGCCGGAAAATGCCAGATTTGGTCGTCAATGATGGCCATATCTTTGGCCATTGCTGACGGGCAAAGATAGGCTTTTACGGCTGTCGACGGCCACATCTAGTTGTAGATTTGGTCGGAAAAGGCCATATCGACGCCATACCTGCCAAATTCGACCAGTATGTGTCGTTACGCAATTTTTCGACTAGATTCCGACGGTGGTAGCCAGAATTTGGCATTGCGGGTGGTGGGATGTTTTTGTCATTTCACAAAATTTTTATATATTAAGGTGTTTAGATAAATTAGCAAATCTAGGAGTTTTTTTATTTTATAAATTTTTAAATTTTACCTCGTAATACTCCTCTATTCAACCACCCAATATTATTCCTAAAATCCTATCCAAAATAATAAAATAAACAGACCCTCAATATTTTATATCCTACGAATAAATTAATTCACAAGTATTTTTTTAATCATGACTTTATTCTTTTATTTTTTCAAAAATGGTGTGGATTGAGGATTTTTGTAGAGCACCTTTGCCATTTCAGTGTCATTCAAATTGTCAAGGGATACTGTTATCATTTCATGTACAAGATATATAGGAAACAATAAATGAAAATGTGATAGAAATTACTCATGATAAGTTGTACACATACTATGTAATTGACTTCGGAGTCAATGAAGAGGAAGCTGTAAGAATTATGTGGGTGTAAGAATTGAGAGAACACCATTTAATTAGGAGTAATGATATTATTTTTTATTATATTACTATATTCTTTGTAAATAATATGTTTATAATAATATTTAAGGAACGTAAAACATGGTTAAGATAGTTCACAAATAAACACTTTATTTAGCTAACACAAAAAGTAAAGTATTTTTTAAATTAGACCATAACATAAATCCAACGAAATAAATATCTCAATGTTTTGTACTCTACAAAATAAATTAGTTCACAAGTATTTTTTTTAATTACCTGTGTTTTTGTTTATTGAAGAATCTTCATTAATTTGTCCATGGTTGATGGTTATGTTGTTCGTGAGATGCGGTGATTTTCTTTTGATTATTTAAGCTTGGATTTTTTGTTATTGCATAGTTATGTTGGTTTACTGTTGGTATAGTGTCATTAAATTGATGAGAAATTGAGTTGTTTTCAATTACGAAGAAAGCCTAAAAAATTCAATAAAGAATCAAAAGAATACGAGAGAAAATGTGATGCGATTAGAAGGTGGGAATGATACCCCATTCCTGAAGTTACAGAAAAAGATTAAAAAAAAGAATGAAACCTACCAACCATAACAATTGATCTTGATTGATTGATATTTGACATAAGAGTAATGCTATGCGTACTCACGGATTGTACTAATCATCTTACTAACCTTTGTTAAAATTACTTATGGTATCTTTACTATGCGTATGATACCCGTACTATGCTTTAAGTTAGTACGCTGGTTAGTAAAATTCTTTAGTATGCAAAGTATTATCGTTGACACAAACCCTTTAATTGAATAAGACAGATTAGAGTAGGTTCCAAGGAATAAACCCAAATTGATCTTCTTGTTGGAGATAAGATTTTATAATTTTTTTAATGATAATAAGAACCCCAACTACCACGGACGGTAGTGATCAAAATCTGATAAGTATGGGTCGGTAGAAATATTTTTATTAATTTTTAAATTTTTTTTAAAAGTATTTATGAAATTAATAAACTCAAAGGATTTAAAAATAATTAAAAAAATATAATAATAGTTTTTAAATAATGTGTCAAATAATATTTGAGAAGTGAGTAGGAGAGGTGAATAAGGCTAGCATTACTCGGATAAATAATAGGACAGCAATGAATTTCATTTTGACAGAAGAAAAAGAAGAAGACAAACAACCTTTATAATTTCATTGACCGACCATGTTCCTTGCTGAATTAAAGAGACGATAGAATTCAGGAGCTGCCAAGAAACCAGTGTTGTCAATAATTTGAAGTGTTCAATGTGCAAAAGGGTCAAGGTCTTGAGATATTTTCTTTTTAATTATCAAAATTTTATGACTGTTGATAGCACGTTCAATGGATAAAAAGTTTACTTATTATATATTATTAAAATTCATAATAAATCCTACCAATAAATATCTCAGGATGCGCTTGGATCTATATCCTTACTCATATTCTCCATCCTACTCCCCAGATATTGTTTGGCACATTATTTGAGAAATATTATTATTTTTAGATCCCTTAAGTTTATTAATTTCATAAATACCACTAAAAAAAGTTTAAAAATTAACAAAAACACCCCCACCAACCCATACTTGCCAGATTCTGGCAACCACCGTTGGTGGTAGTCGGAATATGTCACAACGGCATATACCACGAACGAAATTGGCCATTAATTCACCGATCTGGTCTTTTCCGACTAGATCCACAGTGGATCTAGCAAAAAAAGGCCAGATATGGCTGTCGTTGACGGTCAACGACGGTCAAATCTTGGCCATTGTTAACTGACAACGACAGCCAAAGATGGACTTTTGTGGCTGTCGACGGCCACATCTAGCCAGAAAAGGCCATATCAACACCATACCTGCCAAATCCGACCGGTATGTCTCGTTATGCAATTTTTCGACCAGATTTCGGCAATGGTGGCCGAAATCTGGCACTACAGGTGGTTGGGGTGTTTTTGTCATTTTACAAAATTTTTATATAGTGGAGTGTTTAGTTAAATTAGCAAACCTAGATTATTTATTTATAAATTTATAAATTTTACCTCGTAATACTCTCCCATTCAACTACCTAATATTATTCCCAAAATCTTTTCCAAAATAATAAAACAAACGGACCCTCAATGTCTTATATCCTACGAATAAATTAATTCACAAATCTTTTTTTAATCATGACTTTAATCTTTTATTTATTTAAAAATGGTGTGGATTGAGGATTTTTGTAGAGCGCCTTTGCCATTTCAATGTCAATCAAATTGTCAAGGGATACTGTTGTCATTTCATATACAGGATGTAGATGCAAAAAAATCTATCGTCATGAAAATAGGGTCTGATCTCGTGAGGTTGAGGCCACTAACAATCTGCTAGAACTACACACATGAAAGGATAGACGTGAAGCTTCCGGAAAACATTGGGGTGGTGTTTGTCGTAGGCACTCCGACGCTCAAGTTAGCAAGGCTGAAAGAGATTATTTGATAAGAATTAAGGAAATAAAGAGTTACCAAGAGTCTTGTCAGGCGCGAGGATTACGGCAGAGGCATCAGGTTCTTGGGAGCAAGAACTTTAGGGGTAAATAGATGATTTTGAGTAGTGTAGATTAACTATGGGAGATTACATACTTAATGAGAGGGCAAGCCTTTGTTTTTATAGTGAACCCAAAGGGTTGGAATCCTAGTAGGACAATGAGTCCTCTTTTTTGGGAGATAATCCATATCAAGAAAGAAATATGATTTCTTGACCTTATCAGATTAAGTTTAATAGTTTAAATAAGATTTAGAATCTTAGTAGGATACTAAGTCCTATTTTGGGAGATAATCCTTAGCATGAAAGAGTGTAATAACTTCTTTCTACTCAAATGCTCATAAAAATACACTTAATAAAAATATATATATATTAACAAAAAGTAGTTGGGCCCAAATTTTTTTTTACAAATGGTATACATTCTTTACATAATACAAAATATCATGTACAAAACTATCAAAATGGTGGACAGTGTAACCATTTCTCTCTGCTTGCAGACGTCCATCTGACCACATCCTCACCTATTTCCTGCAAAAACATAGAAAACAACGGGATGAGCATAAACAATGCTCAGTAAGTAAATTATCTACTTCGCTATCCCTGTGCTTCATTTCTTAGTTCTTTCCTTACTTTACTCTTTTTCTCCTTTCTCTTTCTCTCTTTGTTCTTTCTATTTTCTTTCTCTTCTTATTCTTTCTATTTTCTTTCTCTGTCTCTCTTTTTTTCACAACTCTCTTCTACTAATTCTCTCTCTCTGTTCTTTCTTTCTTTCTTTCTAATTCTTTCTTTCTCTCTTCTACTAATTCTCATAACTCATGATACAAATCATGATAACATGCATAAATGCAATGCACATGCAAAGATGCATAGATATGCATTTTCTTTCTTTTCTTCTGTTTTCTTATTCTATTTTCTTATTCTGTTTTCTATGCTTGCTTTTTATGGATTTCTTTTCTTTCTATTCTCTTCTTTTTCTTTTCTTTCTCATGCTTTCTCTTTTTTCTCATTCTTTCTCATTCTTATTCTTTCTCTTTCTATGCCGATTGGACTCGGTTATGCATGAATTCGGAACCCTTGGCCATGTGAGTGTATTCTCTCTCTAGGATATAGCCCTTATCCGCAAGCACTCTTACAGGCTATACCAATTCTTCTTCTTACTCTCAGGCCACTCACTGAAGGCAGCGTGCATGCGGGGAGAATTCTGCTCATCACTTAGGGGTTCCCCATCGCACAACATATTCTTTTCTCTTCTTTAGCACTTTTCTTTCTTTTATTCTCTAGTGCTTATTCTTTCTTTCTCTTTACTCTTAGAGTGCTTTATTCTTTCTTTCTTTAATCTTTCTCAAGTTATTGCATATATGCAAATATATGCATGTGGATGGCTCATGCTTATAATTCTTTCTTAGATGCACTCATGAAATGCAAATATGCAATGTTGCATGAAATTAAAGTTCTCTACTCATACTCATGCTTCTTTTAGGCATTTCATCAAACAATAAATATGCATACATAAACTCTACTTCTCTCTTTAACCATCCAAAATGGGAGTAGAACTCCCTTGTATCATCAAAATCCCTGTCAAGGAAAACCACTCCCAAAAGTTTACTCAAACTCTTCCAACTCCAACCAAACTTCAATCCATCATCATACAATCAAAAGCACTTCTCATAACTCAAATATATCCAACATCAAGCATAAGGAAGCACCCATCTCATCTCAATTTCTCAACAATCATAACATATACATACATAAAGAAATCTCTACTCAATTGATTTCTTAAACCTTAACTTGGGTTGGATTTACTACCTTATGCTTGAATAGTCCTCACTAAGGCTCTCTACACTTGTTGGACTCAAACTTTCTCTTTATTTCCTAAGCATAAACTTAGTAAGCATTCAACTCTTACACAAATAAATTTCATATCTAGAGCAAGGATTCTTACCTCTCATTGCTTAGGATCAACTCCTTATTAATTTCCAACCAAAACCCTTAAAAAATCCTTGGAAGGTTGAGTGAAGAGTTGAGAGAAAATGAAGGATGGAAGAGGCGGTGGAAGAAGAGAAATGAAGGGGTTTATAAGACTAAACCCTTATTATCTTATATTATAAGCACTCTTTCCCATTTTACCCTTACACTTTCTTGGAAATTCCATCTTTGACCTTTAATTCTTTGCACTCACACCCTCAACTCCAATGTATTCTCCATGAAATTTTCTTACATTTCACTCCCCACTTTTCCTGCTAATTAGGGGTAGAATGGTCACTTTGCCCCTATGAAAAATTCTCTAGAAACTTCGCCAAACATTTTAGTCGGCTCTTCGAAAAATTCTAGAACCTGCGGCGCCACGGCGAAGATTCTTCTTCGCCTCGGCGAATTCTGTAACTCAAAATTTCGCCAACTTTTTACCAATTTCAGGGCAACCACTCAACCTAACCAAAACACTAATTCAACTAAGGACCAACCAAACAATATTAACAACATATAAGCTTAATTAAGGGCAAATCGATCAACATATAGGCAATACAACATACTTTAGCTACATACTTTAAGTGGGCGTTACAAAGAGAGATGATTTCTTGACCTTATCAGATTAAGTTTAATAGCTTAAATAAGATTTGGAATCTTAATAGCACACTAAGAATTATTTTGGGACATAATCCCTATTGTAAAAGAGATATGATTTCTTGACCTTATCAGATCAAGTTTGATAGTTTGAGTAAGATTTGGAATCTTAGTAGAAGAGGAAATAGCATGGGATTCTGATTTCCTATTTATAGACTGTTGTAGGCTAATGGGCTGAAACCCAATTTAGCTTAACTTATAGGATAGTCCAACTCATAGAGTGGGTAGTTTACAAGGTGATTTTAAGCGTCGGCCCAGTCGGGATTGGGTTGAGGCCTTGGGCAGTAACATGTTTATTTTGTTATTGGGCCTCCTTAAGCCCAAGACGATTTTTGGCCCTAACAGTTAGCCCCCAACTCTCTAAGTTAAAAAGTATTTAGCTTAGAGAGTTGATTTAATCGAATGAGTGCAGACTGAGCGGATTAGTGATAGCAGCTCATTAGGTCGGATGGATCATTGTGTGGATTGGGTTGATGACTTGTCGATTTGAGATGCAAGTCCTTCAATCGGTCTGGGCCGATTGAATGTGTAAATCTATAAATCGGTTTGGGTTGATCGAAGGTGTCTACTTATGAATCGGTCTGGGCCAATCGAAGGTGTAAACTTGTGAATCAGTTTGGGATCGAAAGTGTAAACTTATGAATCTGTCTAGGCCGATCGAAGGTGTAAACTCATGAATCGGTCTGAGTTGATCGTAGGTGTAAACTCATGAATCGGTCCGGGTCGATTGAAGGTGTAAACTCATGAATCGGTCCGGGTCGATTGAAGGTGTAAACTTATGAATGGGTCTGAGCCGATTGAAGGTGTAAACTTATGAATCGGTCTTGGCCGATTGAAGGTGTAAACTTATGAATCGGTCTTGGCCGATTGAAGGTGTAAACTCATGAGCCGGTCTGGGCCGATTGAAGGTGTAAACTCATGAATTGGTCTACACCGATCGAAGGTGTAAACTCATGAATTTGTCTGTGCCGATCAAAGGTGTAAACTCATGAATCGGTCTAGGCCGATCGGAGGTGTAAACTCATGAATCGGTTTGAACCGATCGAAGGTGAAAACTCATGAATCAGTCCGGGCCGATCGAATGAATCGGTTTGAGCCAATCAAAGGTATAAACTCATGAATCGGTCTGGGCTGCTCGTAGGTGTAAACTTATGAATCGGTCTGAGCCGATTGAAGGTGTAAACTCATGAATTGGTCTGCGCCAATTGAAGGTGTAAGCTCATGAATTGGTCTGAGCTGATCGAAGGTGTAAACTCATGAATTGGTCTGGCCGATCGAAGATGTAAACTCATGAATCGGTCTGAGCCGATCGAAGGTATATGCCAAGTGGAGCTTGTATGGAGTTACAGTCGAGCCGGCGAAACCGACTTTGTAGTTGAAAACATTTGATTGAAGCTGGAGCAGTGACATGCATGTTTTAAGCAAATAGCCGAATGGAGAGTTAATATGCATGATATGCATGTGTTATGGACTGAATGAAGAGTGAGCTAAATGAAAAAATGGGCTACATGTATTTAAGTAATGGGTCGAATAGAGAAAGATTTAACCAAATAGAGTGGTAGTTAAAAGGAGATAATGACACATACCTTTTCCCTTCAAGTGCTGCCGCCCATGCTTGTTGGACCGAGTGGAGAGAGGGGTGTTACTTTCTATGTCGGAGTTGAACCAGTTGAAGTTGAGTGGGCACATGATTCACTTTTGGGCTGAACCGAATGGGCACATTGATATTGTATGTGCAGACCCAAATATCATTGAGTTGACTATTCGTGTTGTTTAGTGGTGCTGAGTTGCAGTGGGGAGTGGAAAGTTTGCAAATAATAGGGAGCGTGAGGGCTTTTGTGATAAGTGTGCTAGAGATTGTGATGTGAAGGTGGTTTGAGTTGATATGTATTGGTTGGGAAGGGGTGATGGTTCGAGTTTGGAATTTTGTAATACGTTGGGATAAGGAGATTACGTGAGAGTGGGGTGGCGTCACTTAAGCAGGTTTTGTTTGGGGGGTTTCTCTTCGTGTTTAGTAGATGACTTTAGGTGTTTTGAGAGGATTACTGCTGTGTTTTTAGGATTTAACTGTGTGATTAGAGAAGTTGTTAGGGCGATTTTAGGAGAACAGGTGGACGGGTTTTGGGTTTCAAAGTGGTGGAAAATCTCTGTGAAGTTGAATTGGGATTGGATCAAGGTTGGTCGAGTTTGAGTTACCTTCTAATGGAGTGAAGGTCTTGGAGATGCTGGCGTATTGCGGCATCTCTTGAATGAAAAAATTGACTGGTTTTATGGCGGGTGATGCATTGCAAAGCTCTGATGACGATGGCGGACCACCTGGTGGTTTGATGATTGAAGTGAAAAGGCGCGTGTAGAGAGATTAGAGACATAAGCTATTGCCTTATCTAAACAGAGTATTAGAGAAGAGAGATTGTTGAATCAAAGTCAATAAATCAAGTGGTTTAGGAACACCACTTTAAACTCTGACACATTATTATTCTATTATTAATTTAGAACAATAATATGAGCTTCAAGGTCTTATACTACTCGCTGAATGGATATAATATAAAATAACTTACGATATGTCGAATAGATATAATATGACATGTGAATAGATAAAACAAACGAAGAAAAATAAAGAAAAAAAAAATTCTTATCGAGATGGGATTTTCTGATTAACATTGTCAGTCAAAAAGAGTCCCGTGTTGCCTCCCATGTTGTAAGTCGTCGTTGGCAGATGATTGTCAGGGCCCCATGGTGGGCGCCGAACTGTAGATGCAAAAAATCTACTGTCATGAAAATAGGGTCTGATCTCGTGAGGTTGAGGCCACTAACAATCCGCTAGACCTGCACACATGAAAGGATAGGCGTGAAGCTTCCAGAAAACACTGGGGTGGTGTTTGCTGTAGACACTCCGACGCTCAAGTCAGCAAGGCTGAAAGAGATTATTTGATAAAAATTAAGGAGATGAAAAATTACCAAGAGTCTTGTCAGGAGCTAGGACTACGGTAGAGGCATCGGGTTCTTGGGAACAAGAACTTTAAAGGCAAATAGATGGTTTTGAGTAGTGTAGATTGATTATGGGAGATTATATACTTAATGAGAGGGCAAATATCTGTTTTTATAGTGAACTCAAGGGATTTGAATCCTAGTAGGACATCGAGTCCTCTTTTTTAGGAGATAACCCATATCAAGAAAGAAATATGATTTATTGACCTTATCAGATTAAGTTTAATAGTTTAAATAAGATTTGGAATCTTAGTAGGACACTAAGTCCTATTTGAGAGATAATCCCTATCATGAAAGAGAGATGGTTTCTTGACCTTATCAGATTAAGTTTAATAGTTTAAATAAGATTTGGAATCTTAGTAGGATACTAAGAACTATTTTGGGAGATAATCCATAATATGAAAGAGATATGATTTCTTGACCTTATCAGATACAGTTTGATAGTTTGAGTAAGATTTTGAATCTTAGTAGAAGAGGAAATAGAATAGGATTCTGATTTCCTATTTATAGACTGTTGTAGGCTAATGGGCTGAAACCCAGTTACCTTAACTTATAGGATAGCCCATCTCATAGAGTGGGTAGTTCACAAGATGATTTTAAGCGTAGGCCCAATCAGATTGGGTTGAGGCCTTGGGCCGTGACATGTTTATTTCGTTATTGGGTCTCGTCAAGTCCAAGACCATTTTTGGCCCTAACACAAGATACATAGGAAACAATAAATGAAAATGTGATAGAAATGACTCATGAAGAGCTGTACACATACTGTGTAATTGACTTCCGAGTCAATGAAGAGGAAGCTGTCAGAATTATGTGGATGTAAGAATTGAGAGAACACCATTTAATTAGGAGTATAGCAAGGAACGTGGTAAAATTATTGTTCAGAAACATTGTAGGGATGTCTAAAGGGTACCTTTGAAATTATATGGTTAACTAAACTTTAGAAACTACTAAGTTGAACCATTCTCTTTAGTTTTGGCATAAAATTTGGAGTAACTGATTTATTTTTTTCTTTTGTAAAGTCTGAGAATTAATTAATTTTGACTACTATAATTATAAATCGAACCATAATTATATTTTATTTTTTAAAGACGTAGCCAAGATTAAGTTACAATCGATAATATAGTTGTCAATGAAATTTAAACAGCAATATATTATATTGGGTTAAGAACGTAAAACATGGTTAAGAACCCCAATTCAAAATCGAAAGTGAGAGATCGTTCGCAATTCAGGAGAAATGAAAACCCAAAAAAACATCAATTACGAAGAAAGCCTAAAAAATTCAATAAAAAATCAAAAGAATACGAGAGAAAATGTGATGCAATTGGAAGAGGGAATGATACCCAATTCCTGAAATTACAGAAAAAGATTAAAAAAGAATGAAACTTACCAACCAAAACAAAGGATCTTGATTGATTGATAGTTGACACAGACCCTTTAATTGAATAAGACAGAGTAGAGTAGGTTCCAAGGAATAAACGCAAATTGATCTCCCTGCAGATAAAGTTTTATCATTTTTTTAATGATAATAAGAATACGAAGTGAAAAAGGGAGTAGAATTAATTAAAAAAAAATTAATAATATGATAAATCATGGCACGTTGTTTTCAGGAAAGGATCCCAAAACCACTAAACTCAATACCACTTTTCGCGCTACAGCCTACAAGTACAAATATAACAAAGCGGTTTTCAGACGAGGCATAGAGACTTTAGAAAGTCAACAGAAGTACTTCGTCAGTCGGTGGACTGTTTTGCCCTCTACATTTTTGTTTATTGTAAATTAATATTATTAATAGGATTTCCTTTTTTTTTTCTTTTTTCTTTTTATGTCAATTTTAAAACGAAGTTTTTAAATTATTGGTAGTAGGGGTAAGCACGGGTAGCAGGTAGAACCGAAACCTGCAGGTAGAACCAGAACTGGAACCTGTCCGAAACCGACACGGTGCACGTAGGTTTCGATTCCATTTTATTGGAACCGATAAGGTGCAATTCCAGCTCCGGTTCCTACAGGTTTCGAAACCAAAATTGGAACTTGAGAAAAGAACCTAAAGCGGGCCCCTGGCTTGGAACCTGCTTGAAACTTGTTTGCATTTTGGTTTTGATTGAGAAATTCTATGTGAATTGTAATGAATTGATTGAATTAAAGTGTTGCCTGGAGATTAGAGAATTTATGAGTCATATTGGACACAAATGAATGAGTAATCAAAAGTTGAAAACTACTAAATGTAGGTTTTCTTAATTTGTTAGGGGTGTATTTGTAAAATTTTAAGGTATTTTTATCATTTTTTAAACTAATAGGGGGTAATCGATTTTTTACAAGGTACTTGGGTAAGGAACCAGAACCTGCATTTTAGGTTCTGATTCCTTTTTTTGGGAACCTACACTGTGCAATTTCGATTTTAGTTTCCTCGAAAAATGTAGGATACCCAGAATCACTCACCCCTAATTGGTATTGGATAAAGATCAATTTATTTTTATCCAAATTTGTTTTTATATCTTTTATCAATAGCTAAGATATAATATAAGATTCTTTAAGATCTTTTTATATTTTATATTTTTGTGCATTTATTATTATTAATATCATATTATATTTGGACCAACTTACACGCAACTAATTCTCGGGGGAGATGCAAAAGAAGTAGATAACTAGCACTTGTCCTACCACACTCGAACTATCCATCGCTAACATATATGTATACAACTAAATGAAAAATATAAAATGATAATTAAATATGTAATATACACTATCATAGTCTAACAATTTCACGACATAGGACAAATGTAAATTCTAATACCCCCTTGTCGTAACGTGAAGCATAATGAGAGATAAATGCCAATTCTCTCTCATGTATAGCATGCAGAAAATTAAACATGTCAATCACATGTTATATATTGGGTTAAAGTCTAAACCTAATATGTCTTGCATCTAATATTATGCGTAAAATTCACTCTTAAAAACTAAAAAAAAAAAAAAACCGAGTATTCAAATAAAAGATATACACCATATATAAGACAAAAACAAATTTCTACGATAGTTATATTTAATATGATTCATTCCTTCGAAGTTCATTTAACTCTTGTGTAGAGTTCGTACCCAAGAAACATAATGTGCCTGCAAAAATTCTGACAAATGTATACTATTTCACTAATACAGTCAAACTTCTCCATAATCATAACAAGGGACTAACTAATTTTATTACTATAAAAAGGTTATAACTTAATAGAGGTATAGCTAAATATATTTATTATTTCAAAATTCATGTTTTAGTAGTACAATATTAAGATTTCAATTCATGTTTTAATAATATTAGGGTTTCAATTCAGTATTTCAATTGCCTATTTTTGAAACGGATAGAAGATCATATTTTGAAACCAACAAAGATAATTGTCCTTAATAGAATTGTAAATACAGTTACTATATGACAACTAACGTGAGTCATAGACAATTGTTAATTGTTTTAAGCATTACAAAATTAGGACCTCCAATATCGATGAATTGCAAGTTACAAATGCAGTGCAAGTTACTATGTGCAGGTAATTTTCCTTAAGATAAAAATTAGAAAAATTATAACTTATTATAATGTAGAGTTTATTCTTATTTATAATTATCTCAAATTAGGAATGTAATTTTTTATAAGTTTATTCCTATATAGAGCAAGGTTTTACTCCTTTGCAGGGTTTTAACGAGGTGGGATTATGGGAATGACATCACTCAAAAGGTCACTGCCTGATCCATAAGATGAAAAATATTGATCCCTCGTCATGAACGATGAAGAAGCTGATGCTGATTTTGATTTGCTGCTAGAATGCATGGAGGTGGATTCAGAAAATGTGGCATCAGTTTCTGGTATCATCTTCAGTATGGTTTCTAGCTCCCTCACTACATCTGACATGGATGGCCGTCGTTCTGTCTTGTCATGGCAACAATTGAGGGCCAAAGCTANGAAAACTTACCTTGTATATATCTTCGATCGGATTTTAAAGTATTCTAACAAATGCGCGTGAAAACTACTTTTATCATTGGACAAAATTATGGTGGAGACAGCAATGAATAATTGATTGAAATAATAAAGCAGATAACGTGTTCAATGTGCAAAAGGGTCAAGGTCTTGAGATATTTTCTTTTTGATTATCAAATTTTATGAATGTTGATAGCGTGTTCAATGGATAAAAAGTTTTCTTATTATATATTATTAAAATTCATAATAAATCCTATGAATAAATATCTCAATGTTTTATATCCTACGAATAAATTAATTAGGGGTATAGCAAGGAACGTGGTAAAATTGATGGTGAAATGGATGAGCATGTTTGTTTTGGGTTAGATGGGTTTTTTGTGTTGGGTGGTATCAACAATTTATGATGCTGCTATAGAGGAAGGTGATAGATCTTCGAGTATGGGTTTAGTGGTTGATGAATTTGGAGATTGAAGAAAGTGTTATTAATATGAATATGAATTAGATTGAAGAAAGTGTTATTAATATGAATTAGATTGTTTGAATTGAATTAGTATGGGTTTACTGTTGGTATAGTGTTATTAAATTGATGAGAAATTGAGTTGTTGTCAACTTCTGTGGTGAATTTAATTAAATTTTGAGTAATTGATTTGATTGTGGGGGTGTAACTGTAAAATATTAAAACTTCAAAAATTGTGGGGGTGTCATTGGAAGAACTGAAAATTGGAATGAAAAGTACCGGTACACACGGGTCCATCCATACCCGCATAGGGGAGAGTGCAGGTCCAATATTTTGGGCTTGTTTAGATCAACCTGTTTTGGGCTCGTACCTGTTTGGACCAGACCCATACCCAGTCCACTCCCCATTTTGCCTAAATCATAAGTTGTCATACTATAATATAATGTTATAATTAATTACATTTTTAATCGGTTGATTTCACTTGGCAGAGAGACAATTTCATACACATGAATCCCTAAAAGAATGCCCTCATAAGCAAATTTTGATGCAGAATCACGAACCCCAAAAAACATGAATTATGCAACTGCACATGATCTACAAGAAACACACCATTTATCTTCTAAAACAAACTACCAGAAAAATCAGGCGAAATCCCAAAAATATAAAGAATTTCGTTAACCCACTAAAAATCAGTGTGTGATGATTTCTCGAAATTGACAAAACACATTACAGCCACAACCCCAATTCAAAATCGAAAATGAGAGATCGTTCGCAATTCAGGAGAAATGAAAACCCAAAACCCAAAAAACCATCAATTACGAAGAAAGCCTAAAAAATTCAATAAAAAATCAAAAGAATAAGAGAGAAAATGTGATGCAATTGGAAGAAGGGGATGATACCCAATTCCTGAAATTACAGAAAAAGATTAAAAAAGAATGAAACTTACCAACCAAAACAAAGGATCTTGATTGATTGACAGTTGACACAGACCCTTTAATTGAATAAGACAGAGTAGAGTAGGTTCGAAGGAATAAACCCAAATTGATCTTCCTGCAGATAAAGTTTTATCATTTTTTTAATGATAATAAGAAGACGAAGTTAAAAAGGGAGTGGAATTAATTAAAAAAAAATTAATAATATGATAAATCATGGCACGTTGTTTTCAGGAAAGGATCCCGAAACCACCAAACTCAATACCACTTTTCGCGCTACAGCCTACAAGCACAAATATAACAAAGCGGTTTTTAGACAAGGCATAGAGACTTTAGAAAGTCAACAGAAGTACTTCGTCAGTCGGTGGACCGTTTTGCCCTCTACATTTTTGTTTATTGTAAATTAATATTATTAATAGGATTTCCTTTTTTTTTTTTTTTTTTTTTACTCTCAATTTTAAAACGAAGTTTTTAAATTATTGGTATTAGGGGTGGGCACGGGTAGCGAGTAGAACTATAACTTGTGGGTAAAATCAGAATCGGAATTGACACCTACCCGAAACCGACCCGGTGCAGGTAGGTTTCGATTCCATTTTATTGGAATCGACATTATGCGGTTCCAATTCCTATAGGTTTTGGAATTGGAACCTGAGAAAAGAATCTGAAGCAGGGACCCGGCTTGGAACCTGCTTGGAACTTGTTTGCGTTTTGGTTTTGATTGAGAAATTTTATGTGAATTGTGATGAATTGATTAAATTAAAGTATTGCCTAAAGATTAGAGGATTTATGAGTTACATTGGACACAAATGAATGAGTCATCAAAAGTTGAAAACTATTAAATGTAGGTTTTCTTAATTTGTTAGGGGTGTATTTGTAAACTTTTAATGTATTTTTATCATTTTTTAAACTAATAGGGGGTAATTGATTTTTTACAAGGTACCTGGGTAGGAACAAAACCTGCATTTTAGGTTTCGGTTCCTTGAATTTAAAAACTGAAACCGACAGGTTCCGGTTTCAGTTCCTTTTTTTGGGAACATGTATTGTGCGGTTTTGGTTTCGGTTCCCTGAAAAATGCAAGATACATAGAACTGCTCACCCCTAATTGGTATTGGATAAAGATCAATTTATTTTTGTCCAAATTTGTTTTTATATCTTTTATCAATAGCTAAGATATAATATAAGATTCTTTAAGATCTTTTTATATTTTATATTTTTGGGTATTTTATTTTATTTTTGTGTATTTATTATTATTAATATCATATTATATTTGGACCAACTTACACGCGACTAATTCTCGGGGGAGATGCAAAAGGAGTAGATATCCAGCACTTGGCCTACCACATTTGAACTATCTATCACTAATATATATATATAACTAAATGTAAAATATAAAATGATAATTAAATATGTAATATACACTATCTTAGTCTAACAATTTCACGACATAGCACGAATGTAAATTCTAATACCCCCTTGTCGTAACGTGAAGCGTAATGCAAAAGAAATGCTAATTCTCTCTCATGTATAGTGTTCAGAAAATTAAACATGTCAATCACGTGTTATATATTGGGTTAAAGTCTAAACCTAATATATCTTGCATCCAATATTATGCGTAGAACTCACTCTTAAAAAAAAAAAAAAAAAAAAAAAAAAAAAAAAAAGGGAAAACCGAGTATTCAAATAAAAAATATACACCATATATAAGACAAAAGCAATTTTCTTCGATAGTTAAATTTAATATGATTCATTCCTTGGAAGTTCATTTAACTCGTGTAGAGTTCAGTACTCAAGAAACATAATGAGCCTGCAAAAACAATAATGAATGTACACTGTTTCACTAATATATATAACTATTTCTTTCACAGGGTGGAATTTTAATGAAGGACAATATCCATGTTACGTATTCCTCATACTATAACTACTACTGCACATGAAACCATATTAAAACTCCTTTGGAGGGTGTTAACGAGGTGGGATAATGGGAATGACATCACTCAAAAGGTCACTGCCTGATACATAAGATGGAAAATATTGATCCCTCGTCATGAACGATGAAGAAGCTGATGCCGATGTTGATTTGATGCCGGAATGCATGGAGGTGGATTCAGAAAATGTGGCATCAGTTTCTGGCATCATCTTCAGTATGGTTTCTAGCTCCCTCACTACATCTGACATGGATGGCCGTCGTTCTGTCTTGTCATGGCAACAATTGAGGGCCAAAGCTACAAACCTCTCGATGCATTCAGATGGGTAAGACCCCATTCTATTGTCTATGACGGAGAACATCAAGCCTGATTCACGAGCTACATTCACCTGGATATAGGGTTCGTTTCCTCGTAAGAAAGGTATGCAACAGGGAATAGATATTCAGCAAAGAGTTCTCTGTGTTAGAAAGTACCTCGCGAACTATGTTTTTTCCATGCGATATTGGTGGCATACCTGTCAAGAGCTCCAGGAGTACAACTCCGAGGCTATAAACATCACTTTTATCTGTCAACTTGTGAGTTAGAAAATATTCTGGATCGAGGTAGCCCTGCATGTATAAGATTATTAAATATCTAACTTGAGGCAGGAATAAAAAATTGGCCAAGACTTACAATGAAGTTGGATATTTGTTGAGAAAGATTAATTTCGAAAAGCTTTATGATCCTTGAACATGTGAATGAACAATGTTAACAGATTCAAACTTACTGGTGTTCCCTTGACAATTGTGGAAACATGAGTTGGCATGGTTCCTTCATCATCTAGGACCGGAGCAAGTCGTGAGAGTCCAAAATCAGCAACTTTAGCAATAAACTTGGAGTCAAGAAGTATGTTGCTGGCTTTGATATCTCGGTGGATCACAGGTGGGTTTGCTTCAGTATGGAGGTAAAGAATCCCCTTAGCTGAATCTAATGCAATGCGGACCCTCATACCAAAATTATGGAGTGCTTTATCTTTACCTGCATTTGATATTCAAAAATCAAATTTTGAGCCCGGAAAATAACAAGAGAAGGGGTTAATAACCATGGATTCTGAAATTTTTCATACCCGAAAGCCAGTCTCTCAATGTGCCATTAGGCATGAACTCATACACCAGCATCTGCAGAAGTACCAAGAACACAAGCAGGTAGTTCATATGTGTGATTTAACAAATTTTTATAGACCTAATTTTTTCTTGGGTAAAACATCCATAAATCAGATATGTCTTGGCATCTAGAGAACATACCTGCTCCTCGTCTTCATCACAGTAGCCCAACAAAGAAACCAGGTTCCGATGATGTAACCTTGACAATAATTTTATCTCAGTCAAGAATTCATTTTGGCCCTGTAAAGATCCTTCTTCTGCTCGTTTTATGGCGACTACTGTATTGTCAGATAAAATGCCTTTGTAAACCTTTCCATAACCTCCTTGACCAACTTGAGTTGAGCGGTTAAAGTTGTCAGTTGCCGATGCCAATTCTTTGAACTTGAAGCCCTTCACTCCATCAATTTTCATTGAAACCTTTGTGGCTGCAAAGCATAAGGAACTTCACACTTCTTTCCCAATAGTATGTTAATATTGAAGAAATTGCAGAAATCAATATAGGTAGTTGTATTAGAAAACTCACACATGCGCCTTCTTGACAGGGAGCGCTGATTTCTGGCATGTCTTCTTGTCATCAGAAATGTTACAGCTGCAGATATTACCACAGCACTGTCAATTGCTGCTACTACAATTGCTGCCAAATCACCTTTACTAATACCTGTCCTTTGAGTCTCAGGATTTACTGTAGCAGTGAAGAAATCATAAGTATAAATTAAGACAGCATTTATCATTGCAACATGCAGAAAGGCAATTAAATATAAACAGAACTACTAAATCTATCAATTCCAAGCTCAGTGTATCCATGGTGCAACTTTGCCAGACATAATCCGATAAAGTCTACTTAAGGCTAAATTTTTTTTAGAACAGATTAAAGAGCAATGGCAGGCTTAGATACATACTACTGGCATAAGGTCCCAGGAGAGTGAAGTTGAGCAGCTCATAAGGTCCAAATAGGTCATCACCAGGAAATCTCCAGGATGTAAATATTTCTCTAATTCGCAGCACCTCACTTGTATTAAACATAGTTGAGTTGGCATGAGGAAACAGCTTCAAATACATCCTTAGACGAGGTCCTTTCTCCCAAGCAATTGAATCAACTGATAGTTGATAAATGCTTAAGTTGAGAGAACGAGTCTCGTATGCTTCAAAAAGGTTGGCATATGGACCGAAATAAGAGAAACTAGGACTTTTCAGCCGGTATCCAATTCTCAGAGGTGCTGCACAGCTACATAAATCACCAGATGCTGGGACATATTCGTAGAAAATATCTGTAGGACATGCCTCAATAGGACATTTTGAATTGGTGGATTTTGTAATTGTCTCATCGTCTTCTGCTTCAGAATCACAGAATTGGTCTATGTTTGGTATGTTTGCACTTGTGCAGATAGGATTGCCGCTGAGCCTAAAAATAAACCGCTAATATGGTAAGAAATGAGTGGCAAAATTAAGGACCAATATGCAGTATAGCTTTTCCATTAATAAAGTATTTGTAGTTTTCATGATGACCAGAATAACTGGAAAAAAAGTAGAAGATTAAACAGTAAAAAGGACAAAAATCAAAAAACAAATACACTAATTTTCTCCATGCATTTGCATGCCGTTTCCAGGACATTGAATAAAAAGAAATTATACCGGACTTTGAAAAGGAATACTTGCATGGTTCATTATTTGCCAGGGGCAAGCAAAAGCTTACAGCTATTTCTTAGTCAAGCAATAGTTATCTTGTCGCTACATCATACAATACTCAAACATTAGAAAAGCTAGTTGTATCATTTCCATCTCCATCGAGATATGCTTGTTTGCCTGTCCTATAGCAGGTCATTATGAGCAACAAATCTAACCACTATACAGAGGCATAAGTTTATAAATTTATCTATTTAAGCAGATTTTATATTAGATTATTAGTAGACAAACTGAGTCCTTGATTGTCGCACATGCAATGCATCAAGATAAAATCACTCAAGCTCAGAATCTTGAAATTGCCATATCATTAGTCTGGTTTTTATGAAAATGTCATACCTGCAAAGTCCAAGATGTCCAACCATGCAAAATCCTCATTCATGCAGTGTAATTAACTAGCAGAACATATAATGATGTATATAATAAGAAAGCAGCATACCTTAGTGTGACATTGTTTGGAGGATCTAGATCTCCTAAAACGCTTGAGAAATTATTGTTCCTCAGATCACTGCATTTTGAATGTACAAAGATAAATGATTGGCATGAGATATGGTTTACAGAGCCAGACTTTTAAAACCGATGAAGCTCACTCCAAAAATTAACAAATAAGAAAACTTAATTCAATTTCAGAATAATGGGTTGTCAATGAGCCGTTGTAAATCAGCAGGGAAACAGTGAAGCATAACAGCAAATAATAACTCAAAGTTTCTTTTTCGAGATCTTACAGTGACAGTATAGCACTTGAACTCAAGGACATGTTCTGCCATATGCTAGCCGGGATAGAACCATCCAAAAAATTGTTATCAAGTGACCTGAAGTAGAACATAATTTGAAAATCATATTTAGATTAGATAACTCAATCATCATTAAGAAATGGTCTAAATAATAATTCATAACTGTAATTCCAAAACAGGAAATGACAAGGAATAATTAGAAGTAAATATATTCTCACAGTCTCTGAAGAGAAGGAAGATCTGAGAAACTTGCTGGGATGGATCCATTAAGACTGTTTTCTGAAAGATCACTGCAATGACAAAGGTAAAATTACTCTGACATCCTCTCCATTTTACTTATCTATTTTGAACAAAATGAGTGACAAGTTTACGATGCCATTACATACATGGTTGTCATATTATCAGAAAGCTTATTTGATGGTATGGGTCCAGTAAGCTGATTCCCGCTAAGATCCCTGTCACATGAGCCCCGTAACAATTAAATATAAGTTAAATTTGGTAGTTATCTAGAATGGAAATAAATAAATCAAAACTCAAGAGTTAATGCATCCTACTGAAAGTGAAATACAAAAAAATCTGCAACAAAATTTGAACAATACTCAAACTTACAGATAGTATAGCGTTGGAATCCTGCTAAGATCAGTAACGGCTCCCTGCAAGCTGCAATGTCTTAGACTTCTGCCAATTTTGGGAGAGAAAAGTGAAGCAGCATCAGCATAGCATATTTTTTATGTATGGCAGAAACAAATTATCATTTTGATGCTGACAACAATAGTGACCAAGCAGTGCTAATTGCAACCTCAAGCATCAAGGTTCTCAAATATCAACCAGGGCCAATATTTGAGCATTGCAGAGGTACTTCGGGTTTCAAACTCAGACTGAAGTTAACTTTTAGTAGATCCTGCTTTTATAATCAATTCATAGAATGTCTTCTTTTGGAGTCCTTACAGGTTACAGTTGCGACCTCTACCAAATCAAGTTGAATTATTGATTCCTGTAACATTTCTAGGTATACTAAAGATTACCAATTAAAGAGACAAAAAGGAATAGAATTTAAAGTAAATATGTGGACCTAACATTCTGATGTTTCATGAAAACATTCTTTAAAGAGAGTCTCTGAACAAATGGCCGTATTTCCACAAGCTAATTTTCATTATCCGATAGATAAATCAAACAACAACTAAAGCAAGGTGATTGTATGTGCATTCAAAATTAACAATCAAAAATTTTTAAAAAGTTGGTTTGGACATCTGATTTATTCAAAATCAAGTTCGTAACTGTCTACAATCCTTCATCAAATAGCCAAAGATATTGCAACCTCAACGAGGTGAGTGTATCTGTCTTTCCTTCCAAGACTAATTCCTAGTACTGTTTTCTTTCTAAATCCAAGTAAGAGGTCTTTTAAAAAACATTAAATCTAAAGGCCAAACAACATGCATAATTATCTGTATATTAATGTAAAAACAGTGCGAAAGGTGAACAGTATTCAGTAGCACTTACAATTTAACTAAGCTGGAAAAGTTTCCATAAGTGGCTGGAATTTCTGTCCCACTAAAGTTATTGTTATCAAGTTGACTGCAGAGAGAAAAAAAGAAGAATAATGTCGTAAATAAAATAATTTTCAATATGATAAACCATGTTGCCTGTACACCTAACCCCATTAAGCGTGCCCTTAATGGGGTTAAAAATTCCTTCCATCAACGAAGCAAATACAATCAAGCCGATATAGTTTTAATCAATCGACCAAGGTGAATGGGGGTGGGGTGAGATGGATTTTGGTCAGGCTGAGGAGAGTATTTTTGTGGTGATGGGGAGGGTTGTTGACGCCGGCGGTTGTGAGGTCTGGCTGAAATCGATCTACGCTGGCGTTGGTTAGATCTGGCCAAAATCAGTTGATTTCGGCCAGATCTTGGATAGATTTTCTAGGGCATGGCTCAAGGGATGATTGAGATTGCATTCAGTGTGTCGGCATCGCCAACCAGTCGACGATCAATTGGTATTTGGGGTGTGTTTGCTAAGTTTTAAACCTGTAGGGACATATCATATTGGCAGGGGTGTATTTGCTAAATTTTAAAATTTTTGACACTTGGTTTGATGGGCCAGTTAAACCGGTCAACCCGGACCTGACAACTTTTATGGGTTTCTCCCCATGTTGGTTATTAAAACATTGCCTATGATAATACCTCCCTGTGTATGATAAGTTTTGGGCCCTTACTACAAACCCAGTTAATTAAGACGACAAGACAGCCTACCAAATTGCAGTTATGAATAGCAGGGCAGAGGAACATACAGTATGCGCAATGTTGGCAACTCTGAGTATTCTGGTGGGAGAGATCCAGTCAAGTTATTATTATCCACAAGCCTGCAAGCATGTGTTAATCAACTACAAAAAGTCCGAACAAGAAAATGTTACAGCAGAGAATATATAATAAAAGCAAAATCTGTATGAACTCACAAGTGAATAAGTCTGGATAAATTGAAAAGCTCAGGTGGAAGTTGACCAACAATTGAATTGTTGTTCAAGTGACTGCAATATTCAGATATATCAGTAGAACAAATATAACTGCCTTGCCGAATGGAACTAGCCTATGGATTGATGATCCACTTACAAGTGTCTCATACTGGTCATGTTAGCGAATGATTTTGGTATAGTGCCCGAGATATTGTTCTCGTCTACTTGGAGTCTGTTCAAGTTTGAAAGCTTGCCTAGCTCTTCCGGTAAAGATCCTGATAATCTGTTTCCATTCAAGAGTCGGCACACACATGTACATCAGTAATATTAAACCAACACAAAGTATATTGTTTCAAATAGTATCATATTGGACGTAAATAATTTAATAAACACCTGCATCTATAACTTACAAGAGTAGTAAGATGATATATTCCCTATCTCCTTTGGTATGCTTCCTGTCAGATCATTCCACATGAATTCCTGCCAGCGGCACAAATCGAGAAAAGCATTGCAACATTGCATTGATTAACTTGGAAGATACAAGATATAATTCAGTTTTCTCAAGATATCAACTTATGTAATTTTTGCCTCACAATATTCGAAGACGAGATAGCTGGCCAAGCTCAGGCGCTAAACTTCCCGAAAGATTCATGTTCAGGAGATGCCTGTATCGAAAATAGTGTTCATTATCATTAATTGTCACATCTTAGAATTAAAGATTTGAAAAATCATTGAAAGCAAGATAGCAAGCATGAAAAATGGTGAAAAGAGGTATGGAAAGGACATACAGATCCTGAACATGCAAGTAACCATCAGTCTCATTAATTGTGTCAAAACATAAAACTCCGCCAATTTGATAGGCATGGATCTCCCTCTTCCAGTTTCCGAGATGGTTCATAGATCAATTAATCTGCTCATGACTGCCACCAATGCGCTGACTGCAAATGGACATGAGCAATATAAAAATCATGGGATAAGGCATCTTCTAAATTCATACAGCCCAACTCCTAAATTCAATTCTCTTTTCATAAATGATTATCCTTGAATAAGATGTCACACTCACATACACTACTTATAGCAGTATGCCATCTTCTCGGACAAAACATTGAACTTCAATAAGACACTTAACACTATTTTACATATTTTCAATAACATTGAACTTCTTTGATGAGAAAAACTAGACAAAACTTAGTAGTGGGAGACATTGAAGAAAACTG
Organism: Pistacia vera; assembly: GCF_008641045.1. Lineage (NCBI taxonomy): Eukaryota > Viridiplantae > Streptophyta > Magnoliopsida > Sapindales > Anacardiaceae > Pistacia > Pistacia vera. The sequence continues at coordinate 386,208 of NW_022196020.1, read as the reverse complement.
AAAAGAAAACTATAAACTTGCAGTAAGATCCACCTTCTGAAGGATCTGTAATCTGAGCAACTGCAAAAAGCACCAAGTAACCATACAACCCCGCATAAACAAGTCCCAAAATCTCTTCCCCATCATCTTGATAATCTACAAAAGCAAGTGACCCAAAAAGCAGAAATAGCAAATGGTCAATGATAATTTGGCATTAACAGAACATTTACTTCCAACAAAAGAGTGAGCATTTGAACCCCAGAAGAACATTTGGCTGTAGGAAGCATGTTAAAGGGGAAAGTGAACAATCAACTCAAGTTTCCTATCAGAATGCTAAGTCTTATAGAATTACTTAGCTATCAGTAGTTGACTTGTCTTCTTCCTGAGTGCAAGATAAAGATAATTCTGGCCAAACATGAATCAATCAACTGGAAGATAATATCTTACTTGAGAAAGAGTCAATTAAAATATGTGAATCCGAAACCTTGAAGCATGAAGCCAAAACTCAATCAACTGAAGTCAAGGGATCCCGTGGGTGTTAAATGCTGAAAGCAAATTAACACATACCGAGCCACAAAAGTTTCTGGTAAAAATTTTTCGTCATGTATATCATCATAGACTTTTCTAAACTGAGGAAAAAAATGGTTTCTGGAAGGCACAGTCGTCATGGTTAGTTCATCTAAAAACCCCAAAAGATATTAAAACTCTCTGTTTTCTTCATCAAAAATATGCGACAGAGAAATTGGTCCTTTTGTTTTCATATTCGTGTGAGAAACGAGAAGCTTTTGCTTCAGTTTTTTTTTTACTGCTACAATGGATATGGACTTTATAAGTTTACGTGCTACACAAACCACAAGAACATAAATTATTATGAAAGAGGAGAGGGACGTATGGCGCGTGCTCTGAACGTGAATCATGAGTGGATCGTACTTTCATTCTTTCAGACATTGGATGTTGAAAGTACAAGTGTTGGGGCCACGTGGGGAGACAATTAACTTTTGTCTCAACGAGACCAAATTACTGAATTGGCCTTCCTAGCGGCCATATGATACAACCATGAAACATGATTAGCCCTCAAGTGATCAAGGTTGTATTTTTTTATCAGGGTTTTCAATGGAGTAAGTTTACTGTGATTTTTTCCGTGTAATGGTGGATATGGGTGTAAAGACTTCTTTAATATTGGAGGAATAACAACTATTTCATTTTATAGCTAGAAAGATATGTTGTTACGGAAACTAGCAATAATTAGACAATCAACCACAGTGGAATTGGATAGTATATGTTCATAATTATAAATAATCAGTTAGGAAAAAATTGGTGAATCCGTAATGCAAGAACACAAAAGACTTTTAAAATGGTTCGGCTGATTAGAACCAAGACTACGTCCACTATTATGTTATTGCATATGTTTGTTGTATACCCAAAGTGATTATAAGGAGGAAACACATAATAACGAGTTAAGATTTTCTCTCGGTTATTTCCTATGCTTGTATGAATAATAATCGATTGATCCCCTAAAACAGAGGTGAGACCTCCCTTTTATATACACTGTCTGACAATAGTTGGAGGTTGGTATTATGGGGTGGATTACATGTATAATCCCCTATAATCAAGATCTGAATCAATTCCAGCTCATGCTTAAGTCTAAACACCTATACTTAGTACTGTTGAGCTTGTTGGAGACGTCATCTGCTATAGGAGTGACACGCGGGACGATTCTGACCGCTAGATCTCTGTAGGGTTTATAAATGTTGGCATGAATTTGGCTCTTGGAAAATCATGCACAACAAGATAAATGTTTGAAAATTGTAATTGTTTTATATGAAGATAAATAACATGATGAGATGAAGATTAGTAACATGATAGAGACCAATTCCAATGCATGTGAAGCATTGATATCGAAATGATAACGACTTTCTTGAGAAAATATCATGTACCAATCTAGATTAGATCTAATAAACGTATTTTAAGTGAAGAACGATTCCATGAAACTTAATAAATCTGTATGGGATCGGATTGTTTTGTTCACAACAAATTTTTTTCTTAGTCCATGATAGTAACCCTTCTATAATCACCATTGGATGACCTGATGATAAAAGAATAAAAAGGTCCAATATGAGTTTCTGAGTTTAAGTCTCTCTAAACACTAATAGGGATGACCATTGAAGGGATTTACCTGGTCGTTCATTTCAAGGCCTCGAGGAATTAGTTAAGCCGTGCGTAAGCTAGCCCGGACACTCAGATCACCAAAAAAAAAAAAAAAAAACATTCTATGGTGGATACTAGTGCAAAGACTCCTTCCATATTGTTGGAAAAGCAACTAATTCGGTTAATAACTGAATTGATAAACGTTTAGACCTTGTGATTATTTTAGATGAAGATTCCGTATTAATAGTAATTTAATTTTCCAAATTAATATATTTTTCCAACAAATGATCAATTAATGCATTTTGAAAGAACATGGTGAGCCTCCATACCCTTGATTTGTCTACGATGAGCTCTAGTTTTTTTCCAATATTTTGATGATCTCAGAGGATTCAAAACTAATTTACCGGAATACTAAATTGTTATTTTAGTTTATGTTGTATTTTCTTTTAATTTTAGTGTTTTTAAATTAATATTAATTTTTATTTTGAGTTATTGTAGTTTAATATTTGCATTGAATAAAGTTTTGTTTTAATTTTTCATCATTTTTTGAATTAACATAAATAATAATCAAATTAACATAAATATAAATTAAAAAAATAAAATATATTTTATAATAGATAAATAGTATTACACCAAATCGGTGTGAATGAAAAATAATTATATGAAAACTTACCTTGTATATATCTTCGATCGGATTTTAAAGTATTCTAACAAATGCGCGTGAAAACTACTTTTATCATTGGACAAAATTATGGTGGAGACAGCAATGAATAATTGATTGAAATAATAAAGCAGATAACGTGTTCAATGTGCAAAAGGGTCAAGGTCTTGAGATATTTTCTTTTTGATTATCAAATTTTATGAATGTTGATAGCGTGTTCAATGGATAAAAAGTTTTCTTATTATATATTATTAAAATTCATAATAAATCCTATGAATAAATATCTCAATGTTTTATATCCTACGAATAAATTAATTAGGGGTATAGCAAGGAACGTGGTAAAATTGATGGTGAAATGGATGAGCATGTTTGTTTTGGGTTAGATGGGTTTTTTGTGTTGGGTGGTATCAACAATTTATGATGCTGCTATAGAGGAAGGTGATAGATCTTCGAGTATGGGTTTAGTGGTTGATGAATTTGGAGATTGAAGAAAGTGTTATTAATATGAATATGAATTAGATTGAAGAAAGTGTTATTAATATGAATTAGATTGTTTGAATTGAATTAGTATGGGTTTACTGTTGGTATAGTGTTATTAAATTGATGAGAAATTGAGTTGTTGTCAACTTCTGTGGTGAATTTAATTAAATTTTGAGTAATTGATTTGATTGTGGGGGTGTAACTGTAAAATATTAAAACTTCAAAAATTGTGGGGGTGTCATTGGAAGAACTGAAAATTGGAATGAAAAGTACCGGTACACACGGGTCCATCCATACCCGCATAGGGGAGAGTGCAGGTCCAATATTTTGGGCTTGTTTAGATCAACCTGTTTTGGGCTCGTACCTGTTTGGACCAGACCCATACCCAGTCCACTCCCCATTTTGCCTAAATCATAAGTTGTCATACTATAATATAATGTTATAATTAATTACATTTTTAATCGGTTGATTTCACTTGGCAGAGAGACAATTTCATACACATGAATCCCTAAAAGAATGCCCTCATAAGCAAATTTTGATGCAGAATCACGAACCCCAAAAAACATGAATTATGCAACTGCACATGATCTACAAGAAACACACCATTTATCTTCTAAAACAAACTACCAGAAAAATCAGGCGAAATCCCAAAAATATAAAGAATTTCGTTAACCCAATAAAAATCAGTGCGTGATGATTTCTCGAAATTGACGAAAAACATTATAGCCACAACCCCAATTCAACATCGAAAATGAGAGATCGTTCGCAATTCAGGAGAAATGAAAACCCAAAAAAACATCAATTACGAAGAAAGCCTAAAAAATTCAATAAAAAATCAAAAGAATAAGAGAGAAAATGTCAATCACGTGTTACAAAAGTCTAAACCTAATATGTCTTGCATCCAATATTATCTCTTAAAAGCTTTAAAAAAAAAAAAAAAAAAAACCCGAGTATTCAAATAAAAAATATACTGCATATATAAGACAAAAGCAAATTTCTACTATAGTTAAATTTAATATGATTCATTCCTTCGAAGTTCTTTCAACTCTTGTGCAGAGTTCAGTACTCAAGAAACATAATGAGCCTGCAAGAACTCTAATGAATGTACACTGTTTCACTAATATATATAACTATTTCATTCACAGGATGGAATTTTAAACAAGGACAAGATCCGTATTACATATTCCTCATGGTACAACTACTACTGCACATGAAAAACCATATTAAAACTCCTTTTCAGGGTGTTAACGAGGTGAAATGGTGGGAATGACACCACTCACGAGGTCACTGCCCAGTACATTACATGAAAAATATTGATCCCTCGTCATGAACGATGAAGAAGCTGCTGCTGATGTTGATTTGCTGCCAGAATGCATGGAGGTGGATTCAGAAAATGTGGCATCGGTCTCTGGTATCATCTTCAGTATGGTTTCTAGCTCCCTCACTACATCTGACATGGATGGCCGTCGTTCTGTCTTGTCATGGCAACAATTGAGGGCCAAAGCCACAAACCTCTCGATGCATTCAGATGGGCAAGACTCCATTCTATTGTCTATGACGGAGAACATCAAGCTCGATTCACGAGCTACATTCACCTGGATATAGATTTCGTTTTCTCGTAAGAAAGGTATGTATTGGATTATTAGCATAATCAGTTAATTAGTTTAGTTAGCTAGTTAATCTGTTAATCTGTTAATTAGTTAGTAATCTGTTAGTTAGTTGTTAATTAGTTGTTATGGTTAATTAATTGTGGTTGACTAACTATGGTTACTTGTATATATAAGCTTCTCTGCTTGTAAACTAATCCCTTAAGCTAAATAAAAATTCTTGTCTCTCAAATGCGAGATTTGTTCATGGTATCATAGCAGTGTTTTTCAACTGCAAAATTAGTAGCCTCAATTAAAGATTCAAGTTAGAATCAACTCTAGAATCAACTCTGTTTTTCCCTTTTCTTCTTCATCTCTCTAAAATCAGAATAAGTTCATCCAGCTGTTAGCTAAAATCTGTTGATTAATTCAACTGAATTTCTGCACAAAACTAAAACAAATTCATCTCAAAATGTCAAATGTTATTGACTCAAGTGCACCTCTCTACATACATCCATCAGATACGCCTGGTTCAGTCCTTGTTTCAGAGCAACTTACGGGAATGGAAAATTATGGGATTTGGAGTCGTGCAATGATTGTTTCTTTAAGAGCAAAAAACAAATTAGGGTTTGTTGATGGATCTTGTGAGAAGGTAAATTTCAATCAATCTTTGCATGCATAGTGGGAACGTTGTAATTCCTTGGTGTTAGCTTGGATTTTCAACACTGTTTCAAAGGAAATATTCAACAGTATTGTATACTCTAGTAGTGCGCGACAGGTTTGGCAAGATCTTCAAGAACAATTCCACAAGGTCAATGGCACAAGAGTCTTTGGTATCCACAGAGAGATAGTTAACATGATGCAAGGAACTCACTCGGTTGCAATATATTACAACAAGCTGAAAACTCTATGGGATGAACTCAGCTCATTGGTGAGTTTGCCACCACCTGACAGTGAATCAGCTAAAGCATATTTGGCACATCTTAACCAACAAAAACTTCTACAATTCCTTATAGGACTTAATGACTCATATGCATTGGTGCGAAGTCAAATCCTGTTAATGGTTCCCCTACCTTCTGTCAAACAGGCTTATTCAATTGTAAGTCAAGATGAAAGCCAAAAGGTCTTGACTGGATTTAATCAGAACACTGAAGTTAATACGGCTCTTTACTCACAAGGGAATCAAAGAAACCAGACTTAGAGCTCAAAATATAAAGGAAAAAAACCCTATGTTAAATGTGATTACTGCCACATAGCAGGACACAAGAAGGATAATTGTTACAAATTGCATGGATATCCGACAGATTTTCAGTTTACCAAGAATAAGTCAGGATCAAAAGCTAAAGCCAATCAAGTTCACTCAAGTCAAGAATCAGATTCACAAATTGAATCAACAACTGACAACAACAAAGGAGTTAGCTTAGGCAATGTTTTAACTCCACAGTAGTATACTCAATTGATTCAGTTACTAGGCAAGGAGAACTTGAGAACACCATCAGCTAACCTGGCAGGTAATATTGTTTCCCTATTTTCAAATTGTGGTGTTATTGATGATTGGATTCTTGACTCGGGAGCCACTGATCATATGACTCATAGTTTACTTATTATATATTATTAAAATTCATAATAAATCCTACGAATAAATATCTCAATGTTTTATATCCTACGAATAAATTAATTAACAAGTATATTTTTTTTTAATCATGACTTTAATCTTTTATTTATTCAAAAATGGTGTGGATTGAGGATTTCTGTTGAACGCCTTTGCCATTTCAATGTCAATCAAATTGTCAAGGGATACTATTGTCATTTCATGTACAAAATATATAGGAAACACTAAATGAAAATGTGATAGAAATGACTCATAATGAGTTGTAATTGACTTGTACACATACTCTGTAATTGACTTCTAAGTCAATGAAGAGGAAGTTGTCAGAATTATGTGGATGTAAGAATTGAGGGAACACTGTTTAATTAGGAGTATAGCAAGGAATGTGGTAAAATTGATTGTGAAATGGATGAGCATGTTTGATTTCCTATGCTTGTATGAATAATAATTGATCAATCCCCTAGGTGAGACCTTCCTTTTATATACACTGTTTGACAATGGTTGGAGGTTGGTATAATGGAGTGGATTACATGCATAATCTCTTATAATTAAGATCTGAATCAATTCTCGCTCATGCTTAAGTTTGAACACCTATACTTAGTACTATTAAGCTTGTTAGAGAAGTCATCTACTATAATAACGACACGTAGGATGATTCTGATTTTTTGAAAGTTGTAATTATTTTAGATGAAGATAAATAACATGATGAGATGAAGATTAGTAACATGATAGAGACCAATTCCAATACATGTGAAGTATTGATATCGACTTTCTTGGGAAAATATCACGCAGCAATTTAGATAAATGTTTGATTGATTGATAGTTGACAGAGACCCTTTAATTGAATAAGACAGAGTAGAGTAGGTTCCAAGGAATAAACCCAAATTTATCTTCTTGTAGATAAAGTTTCATCATTTTTTTTTTAAGGAAAATCACCATGAAGATGAAGATTGTGTATCAAATTTGTGTACTGAATAATGTGATAAAATCAATTAATATTAATTGATAATAAATCAATGATTAAAATTTTGTCACATTATTTAATATACAAATTTGATACACAATCTTCGATACCTCCAACATTACTCTTTTTTGAATGATAATAAGAACACAAAGGGAAAAAGAGTGTAGAATTAATTAAAAAAAGTTAATAATATGATAAATCATGGCACGCTGTTTTCAGGAAAGGATCCCAAAACCACCAAACTCAATACCACTTCTCGTGCTACAGCCTACAAGTACAAATATAACAAAGCGGTTTTCAGACAAGGCATAGAGACTTTGGAATGTCAACAGAAGTACTTCGTCAGTCGGTGGACCGTTTTGCCCTCTACATTTTTGTTTATTGTAAATTAATATTATAAATAGGATTTCCTTTTTCCTTTTTTTCTTTTTATCTCAATTTTAAAAAGATGTTTTTAAATTATTGGTATTTAGGGGTGAGCACGGGTAGTGGGTATAACTAGAACCTGCAAGTAGAACCAGAATCGGAACCTACCCGAAACCGACTCAATGTGGGTAGGTTCTGATTCCATTTTATTGGAACCGATACTATACGATCCCGGTTCTTGTTCCTATAGGTTTCGAAACCAAAACTGGAACCTGAGAAAAGAACCTGAAGCAGACACCCGACTTAGAACATGCTTGGAACCTGTTTGCGTTTTGGTTTTGATTAAAAAAATTTATGTGAATTGTGATGAATTGATTGAATTAAAGTGTTGTCTAGAGATTAGAGGATTTAGGAGTCACATTGGACACAAATGAATGAGTAATCAAAAGTTGAAAAACCACTAAATGTAAGTTTTCTTAATTTGTTAGGGGTGTATTTGTAAACTTTTAAGGTATTTTTTTTATTTTTTAAACTAATAAGGGGTAATTAATTTTTTACAGGGTACCTGGGTAAGGAACCGGAACCTGTATTTTAGGTTCCGATTCCTTTTTTTTGGGAACCTGTACCATGCGGTTTTGATTTTGGTTCCCCCGAAAAATGTAGGATACCCAGACTCACTCACCCCTAATTGGTATTGGATAAAGATCAATTTATTTTTATCCAAATTTGTTTTTATATCTTTCATCAATAGCTAAGATATAATATAAGATTCTTTAAGATCTTTTTATATTTTATATTTTTGGGTATTTTATTTTATTTTTGTGTATTTATTATTATTAATATCATATTATATTTGGACCAACTTACACGCGACTAATTCTCAGGGGAGATGCGAAAGAAGTAGATAACTAGCACTTGTCCTACCACACTCGAACTATCCATCGCTAATATATATGTATACAACTAAATAAAAAATAAAAAATGATAATGTATATGTAATTACACATCATGTCTAACAATTCACGACATAGGACAAATGTAAATTCTATACCCCCTTGTCGTAACGTGAAGCATATGAGAGAGAAATGCCAATTCCTCTCATGATAGCATGCAGAAAATTAAACATGTAATCAATCACATGTTATATTGGTTAAAGTCTAAACCTAATATGTCTTGCATCTAATATTATGCGTAAAATTCACTCTTAAAAACTAAAAAAAAAAAAAAACCGAGTATTCAAATAAAAGATATACACCATATATAAGACAAAAACAAATTTCACGATAGTTATATTTAATATGATCATTCTTCGAAGTTCATTAACTCTTGTGTAGAGTTCGTACCCAAGAACATAATGTGCCTGCAAAAATCATTGACAAATGTATCACTATTTCACAATACAGTCAAACTTCTACCATAATCATAACAAGGGACTAACTAATTTTTTACTATAAAAGTTATAACTTAATAGAGGTAAGCTAATTATTTATTTCAAAATTCATGTTTTAGTAGTACAATATTAAGATTCATTCATGTTTATAATATTAGGGTTTCAATTCAGTATTTCAATTGCCTATTTTTGAAACGGATAGAAGATCATATTTTAAACCAACAAAGATAATTGTCCTTAATAGAATTGTAAATACAGTTACTATATGACAACTAACGTGAGTCATAGACAATTGTTAATTGTTTAAGCATTACAAAATTAGGACCTCCAATATCGATGAATTGCAAGTTACAAATTCATGCAAGTTACTATGTGCAGGTAATTTTCCTTAAGATAAAAATTAGAAAAATTATAACTTATTATAATGTAGAGTTATTCTTATTTATAATTATCTCAATTAGGAATGTATTTTTTATAAGTTTATTCCTATATAGAGCAAGGTTTTACAACTCCTTTGCAGGGTTTTAACGAGGTGGGATATGGGAATGACATCACTCAAAGGTCACTGCCTGACCATAAGATGAAAAATATTGATCCCGTCATGAACGATGAAGAAGCTGATGCGATGTGATTTGCTGCAGAATGCATGGAGGTGGATTCAGAAAATGTGGCATCAGTTTCTGGTATCATCTTCAGTATGGTTTCTAGCTCCCTCACTACATCTGACATGGATGGCCGTCGTTCTGTCTTGTCATGGCAACAATTGAGGGCCAAAGCTAAAACCTCTGGATCATTCAGATGGGCAAACCCCATTCTATTGTCTAGTGGAGAGCATCAAGCCCGATTCACGAGCTACATTCACCTGGATATAGTTTCGTTTTCTCGTAAGAAAGGTATGCAACAGGGAATAGATATTCAGGAAAGAGTTCTCTGTGTTAAAAGTACCTCGCGAACTATGTTTTTTCCATCTGATATTGGTGTGCATACCCGTCAAGAGCTCCAGGAGTACAACTCCGAGGCTATAACATCACTTTTATCTGTCAACTTGTGAGTTAGAAAATATTCGGATCGGGTACCCTGCATGTACAAGATCATAAATATGTACTTGAGGCGGAATAAAAATTGCCAGACTTACAATGAAGTTGGATATTTGTTGAGAAAGATTAATTTCGAAAAGCTTTTGATCCTTGAACATGGTGAATGAACAATTGAACAGATTCAACATACTGGTGTTCCCTTGACAATTGTGGAAACATGAGTTGGCATGGTTCCTTCATCACCTAGGACCGAGCAAGTCGTGAGAGTCCAAAATCAGCACTTATCAATAAACTGGAGTCAAGAAGTATGTTGCTGGTTTGATATCTCGGTGGAACAAGTGGGTTTGCTTCAGTATGGAGGAAAGAATCCCCTTAGCTGTCTATGCAATGCGGACCCTCATACCAAAATTTGGGTGCTTAGCTTTACCTGCATTTGATATTCAAAAATCAAATTTTGAGCCCGGAAAATAAAATAGAAGGGGTTAATAACCGGATTCTGAATTTTTCATACCCGAAAGCCAGTCTCTCAAGTGCCATTAGGCATGAACTCATCACCCAGCATCTGCAGAATACCAAGACACAAAGCAGTGTGATTTACAAATTTTTATAGACCTAATTTTTTCTTGGGTAAAACATCCATAAATCAGATATGTCTGGCATCTAGAGAACATACCTGCTCCTCTTCTTCATCACAGTGCCCAACAAAGAACCAGGTTCCGATGATGTAACCTTGACAATAATTTTATCTCAGTCAAGAATTCTTTTTGGCCCTGTAAAGACCTTCTTCTTCTGCTCGTTTTATGGCGACTACGTATTGTCAGATAAAATCCTTTATAAACCTTTCCATAACCTCCTTGACCAACTGAGTTGAGCGTTAAAGTTGTCAGTTGCCGATGCCAATTCTTTGAACTTGAAGCCCTTCACTCCATCATTTTCATTGAAACCTTTGTGGCTGCAAACATAAGGAACTTCACACTCTTTCCCAGTATGTTGTTATATTGAGGATTTGCAGAAATCAATATAGGTAGTTGTATTAGAAAACTCACACATCGCCGCCTTCTGGGCAGGAGTGCTGTTTTCTGGCATGTCTTCTTGTCATCAGAAATGTTACGGCTGCAGATATTACCACAGCACTGGCATGGCTGTACTACAATTGCTGCCAAACACCTTTACAATACCTGCCTTTGAGTCTCAGGATTTACTGTAGCAGTGAGAAATCATAAGTATAAATTAAGACAGCATTATCATTGCAACATGCAGAAAGGCATTAAATATAAACAGAACTACTATATCTATCAATTCCAAGCTCAGTGTATCCGTAGTGCTTTGCCGACATAATCCTAAGTCTACTTAAGGCTAAATTTTTTTTAGAACAGATTAAAGAGCAATGGCAGGCTTAGATACATCACTCGCATAAGGTCCCAGGAAGTGAAGTTGAGCAGCTCATAAGGTCCAAATAGGTCTCCCCAGGAAATCTCCAGGATGTATATTTCTCTAATTCGCAGCCCCTCACTTGTATTAAACACAGTTAGTGGCATGAAAGGACAGCTTCAAATACATCCTTAGACGAGTCCTTTTCCCCAGCAATTGATCAACTGATAGTTGATAAATGCTTAAGTTGAGAGAACGAGTCCGTATGCTTCAAAAAGGTTGGCATATGGACCGAAATAAGAAAAACTAGGATTTTCAGCCGGTATCCAATTCTCAGAGGTGCTGCACAGCTACATAAACACCAGATGCTGGGACATATTCGTAAAATCTGTAGACATGCCTCAATAGGACATTTTGAATTGGTGGAATTTGTAATTGTCTCATCGTCTTCTGTTTTAGAATAACAGAATTGGTCTATGTTTGGTATGTTTGCACTTGTGCAGACAGGATTGCCGCGAGCCTAAAAAAAACCGCTAATATGGTAGAAATGAGTGGCAAAATTAAGGACCAATATGCAGTTAGCTTTTCCATTAATAAATATTTGTAGTTTTCATGATGACCAGAATAACTGGAAAGAAAGTAGAAGATTACACAGTAAAAGGACAAAAATCAATAAAAAATACACTAAAATTTTCTCCATGCTTTGCATGCCGTTTCTAGGACATTGAATAAAAAGAAATTATACCGGACTTTGAAAGGAATACTTGCATGGTTCATTATTTGCCGGGGCAAGCAAAGCTTACAGCTATTTCTTAGTCAAGCAATAGTTATCTTGACGCTACATCATACAATACAACATTAGAAAAGCTAGTTGTATCATTTCCATCTCCATAGAATATGCTTGTTGGCCTGTCCTATAGCAGGACATTATGAGCAACAATCTAACCACTATACAGAGGCATAAGTTTATAAATTTATTATTTAAGCAGATTTTATATTAGATATAGTTGACAAACTGAGTCCTTGATTGTCGTACATGATGCATCAAGATAAATCACTCAAGTTCAGAATCTTGAAATTGCCATATCATCATTCTGGTTTTTATGAAAATGTCATACCTGCAAAGTCAAAGATGTCCAACCATGCAAAATCCTCATTCATGCAGTGTAATTACTAGCAAACAATAATGATGTATATAATAAGAAAGCAGCATACCTTAGTGTGACATTGTTTGGAGGATTTAGATCTCCTAAAACGCTTGAGAAATTATTGTTCTCAGATCACTGCATTTTGAATGTACAAAGATAAATGATTGGCATGAGATATGGTTTACAGAGCCAGACTTTTAAAACCGATGAAGCTCACTCCAAAAATTAACAAATAAGAAAACTAATTCAATTTCAGAATAATGGGTTGTCAATGAGCCGTGTAAATCAGCAGGGAATCAGTGAAGCATAAAGCAAATAATAACTCAAAGTTTCTTTTTCGGATCTTACAGTGACAGTATAGCACTTGAACTCCAGGACAGTGTCTGCCATATGCTAGCCGGGATAGAACCATCCAAAAAATTGTTATCAAGTGACTGAATAGAACATAATTTGAAAATCATATTAGATTAGATAATCAATCATCATTAAGAAATGGTCTAAATAATAATTCATAACTGTAATTCCAAAACAGGAAATGACAAGGAATAATTAGAAGTAAATATATTCTCACAGTCTCTGAAGAGAAGGAAGATCTGAGAACTTGCTGGGATGATCCATTAAGACTGTTTCTGAAAGTCACTGCAATGACAAGGTAAAATTACTCTGACATCCCTCCATTTTACTTATCTATTTGAACAAAATGAGTGACATTTACGATGCCATTATACATGGTTTCATATTATCAGAAAGCTTATTTGATGGTATGGGTCCAGTAAGCTGATTCCCGCTAAGATCCCTGTCACATGACCCCGTAACAATTAATATAAGTTAAATTTGGTAGTTATCTAGAATGGAAATAAATAAATCAAAACTCAAGAGTTAATGCATCCTACTGAAAGTGATAAAAAAAAATCTGCAACAAAATTTGAACAATACTCAAACTTACAGAAGTATAGCGTGGAATCCTGCTAAGATCAGAACGGCTCCCTGCAGCTGCAATGTCTTAGACTTCTGCCAATTTTGGAGAGAAAATGTAGCAGCATCAGCATAGCATATTTTTTATGTAGGCAGAAACAAATTATCATTTTGATGCTGACAACAATATGACCAGCAGTCTATTGCAACCTCAACATCAAGGTTCTCAATATCAACCAGGCCATATTTGAGCATTGCAGAGGTACTTCAGGTTTCAAACTCAGACTGAAGTTAACTTTTAGTAGATCCTGCTTTTATAATCAATCATAAATGTCTTCTTTTGGAGTCCTTAGAAGTTACAGTTGCGACCTCTACCAAATCATTGAATTATTGATTCCTGAAACATTTCTAGGAATACTAAAGATGACCAATTAAAGAGACAAAAAGGAATAGAATTTAAAGATATATGTGGACCTACATTCTGATGTTTCATAAAACATTCTTAAAAAGAGAGTCTCTGAACAACAACTAAAGCAAGGTGATTGTATGTGCATTCAAAATTAACAATCAAAATTTTTAAAAAGTTGGTTTCGACATCTGATTTATTCAAAATCAAGTTCGAACTAAGTATACTGATCTACAATCCTCATCAAATAGCCAAAGATATTGCAACCTCAACGAGGTGAGTGTATCTGTCTTTCCTTCCAAGACTAATTCCTAGTACTGTTTTCTTTCAAATGCAAGGAGGTCTTTTAAAAAATATTAATCTAAAGGCCAAACACATGCAAATTATCTGTATATTAATGAAAACAGTGCGAAAAGTGAACAGTTTCAGTAGCACTTACAATTTAACTAAGCTGGAAAAGTTTCCATAAGTGGCGGATTCTGTCCCACTAAAGTTATGTTATCAGTTACTGCAGAGAGAAAAAAGAAGAATTGTCGTAAATAAAATAATTTTCAATATGATAAACCATGTTGCCTGTACACCTAACCCCATTAGCGTGCCCTTAATGGGGTTTAAATTCCTTCCATCAACGAAGCAAATACAATCAAGCCATATAGTTTTAATCAATCGACCAAGGTGAAGGGGGTGGGGTGAGATGGATTTGGTCAGGCTGAGGAGAGTATTTTCGTGGTGATGGGGAGGGTTGTTGACGCCCGGGCTGAAATCGATCTACGCTGGCGTTGGTTAGATCTGGCCAAAATCAGTTGATTTCGGCCAGATCTTGGATAGATTTTCTAGGGCATGGCTCAAGGGAGGATTGAGATTGCATTCAGGGTGTCGGCATCGCCAACCAGTCGACGATCAATTGTATTTGGGGTGTGTTTGCTAAGTTTTAAACCTGTAGGGACATATCATATTGGCAGGGGTGTATTGCTAAATTTTAAAAGTTTTGACACTTGGTTTGATGGCCAGTTAAACCGGTCAACCCGGACCTGACAACTTTTATGGGTTTCTCCTCCATGTAGTTATCAAAACATTGCCTATGATAATACCTCCCTGTGTATGATAAGTTTTGGGCCCTGCTACAAACCCAGTTAATTAAGACGACAAGACAGCCTACCAAATTGCAGTTATGAATAGCAGGGCAGAGGAAAATACAGTATGCGCAATGTTGGCAACTCTGAGTATTCTGGTGGAGAGATCCAGTCAAGTTATTTACCACAAGCCTGCAAGCATGTGTTAATGAACTACAAATCTCTCTGATCAGATAACAGCTTTAACCAGAAAAATCGTCCAACAAGAAATGTTACAGCAGAGAATAACAATAAAAGCAAATCTGTATGAACTCACAAGTGATAAGTCTGGATAAATTGAAAAGCTCAGGTGGAAGTTGACCAACAATTGAATTGTTGTTCAAGTGACTGCAATATTCAGATATATCATAGAACAAAATAACTGCCTTGCCGAATGGAACTAGCCTATGGATTGATGATCCACTTACAATTGTCTCATACTGCATGTTAGCGAATGATTTTGGTATAGTGCCCGAGATATTGTTCTCGTCTACTTGGAGTCTGTTCAAGTTTGAAAGCTTGCCTAGCTCTTCCGGTAAAGATCCTGATAATCTGTTTCCATTCAAGAGTCTGCACACGCATGTACATCACGTAATATTAAACCAACACAAATATATTGTTTCAAATAGTATCATATTTGATGTAAATAATTAATAAACACCTGCATCTATAACTTACAAGAGTAGTAAAGATGATATATTCCCTATCTCCTTTGGTATGCTTCCTGCAGATCATTCCACATGAAATTCCTGCCAGCGGACAAAATCGAGAAAAGCATTAGCAACACTGCATTGATTAACTTGGAAGATACAATATAATTCAGTTTTCTCAAGATATCAACTTATGTAAATTTTGCCTCACAATATTCGAAGACGAGATAGCTGGCCAAGCTCAGGCGCTAAACTTCCCGAAAGATTCATGTCAGAGAATGCCTGTATCGAAAATGTTCAGTATCATTAATTGTCACATCTTTAGAATTTAAAGATTGAAAAATCATTGACAGCAAGATAGCAAGCATGAAATGGTGAAAAGGGTATGGAAAGGACATACAGATTCTGAACATGCAAGTAACCTCAGTCTCATCAATTGTGTCAACATAAAACTCCGGTCCAATTTGATAGGCATGGATCTCCCTCGTTCCAGTTTCCGAGATGGTTCATAGGATCAATTAATCTGCTCAGACTGCTCCCAATGCGCTGACTGCAAATGGACATGAGCAAATATAAATCATGGGATAAGGCAACTTCTAAATTCATACAGCCCAACTCCTAAATTCATTCTCTTTTCATAATTGATTATCCTTGAATAAGATGTCACACTCACATACACTAGTTAAGCAGTATGCCATCTTCTCGGAGCAAAACATTGAACTTCAATAAGACACTTAACACTATTACATATTTTCAATAACATTGAACTTCTTTAGATGAGAAAACTAGATATCAAAACTTAGTAGTGGGAGACATTGAAGAAAACTGAAAAGAAAAAACTATAAACTTGCAGTAAGATTCACCTTCGAAGGATCGTAATCTGAGCAACTGCAAAAAGCACCAAGTAACCATACACCACGCATAAACAAGTCCACAAAATCTCTTCCCCATCACTTGATAATCTACAAAAGTGACCAAGCAAAAAGCAAATGCAAGTGACAATATATTTGGATTACAGACATTTACTTCCAACAAAAGAGTGAGCATTTGAACCCCAGAAGTGTAGGAAGCCTGGAAAGGGGAAAGTGAACAATCAACTCAAGTTTCCTATCAGAATGCTAAGTCTTATAGAATTACTTAGCTATCATTAGTTGACTTGTCTCCTTCCTGAGTGCAAGATAAAGATAATTCTGGCCAAACATGAATCAGTCAACTGGAAGATAATATCTTACTTGAGAAAGAGTCAATTAAAATATGTGAATCCGAAACCTTGAAGCATGAAGCCAAAACTCAATCAACTGAAGTCAAAATGTTTCTTAATGTTATAAATAATATTTAATCATTTTAAAATGCATCAGTTTCTATTAAAAGAATTATTCATTTATATACTTTTAAAATGTTCGTTTCTTTTTTCTTTACTTTTTTAATTTCTAGTTAAAGTTCTTAATTATTATTTGGTACAAGTTTTAATTTTAATTCAATATTCTAAACATATTAAATATAAAACAATATGATTTTATGTAATAAACAAAAGACAATATTAGTTTATATTTAGTGCAGTATTATCTCATTATCTCGTTAAATTGTAAATTTATATTAACGTGTGATAAATCCTTCCAATGATGTGAGTTTATTTGAATGATAAAAGCAGATAATAAAGCAGATAACGTGTTCAATGTGCAAATGGGTCAAGGTCTTGAGATATTTTCTTTTTGATTATCAAATTTTATGAATGTTGATAGCGTGTTCAATGGATAAAAAGTTTTCTTATTATATATTATTAAAATTCATAATAAATCCTATGAATAAATATCTCAATGTTTTATATCCTACAAATAAATTAATTCACAAGTATTTTTTTTTTTAATCATGACTTTAATCTTTTATTTATTCAAAAATGGTGTGGATTGAGGATTTTCCTAGAACGCTTTTGTCATTTCAATGTCAATCAAATTGTCAAGGGATACTGTTGTCATTTCATGTACAAGATATATATGAAACACTAAATGAAAATGTGATAAAAATAACTCATAATGAGCTGTATGCATACTCTGTAATTGACTTCTAAGTCAATGAAGAACACTAAATGAAAATGTGATAAAAAAGACCTATAATGAGCTGTATATATACTCTGTAATTGACTTCTAAGTCAATAAAGAGGAAGCTGTTAGAATTATGTGGATGTAAGAATTAAGAGAACACCGTATAATTAGGAGTATAGCAAGGAACGTGGTAAAATTGATGGTGAAATGGACAAGCATGTGAAGATTAGTAACGTGATAGAGACCAATTCCAATACATGTGAAGCATTGATATCGACTTTCTTGAGAAAATATCACGTACCAATTTAGATAAATGTTTGATTGATTGACAGTTGACACAGACCTTTCAATTGAACGAGACAGAGTGGAGTAGGTTCCAAGGAATAAACCCAAATTGATCTTTCTGCAGATAAAGTTTTTATCATTTTTGTAAGGAAAATCATAAAGCCATCGAAAGGTTATGTACTAAATCTGTATATCGAATGACATAGTAAATAGATTAATATTAGTTGATAATAAATTAATAATCAGAATTTTATCATCTTATTTAATGTACAAATTCAATGTATAATCTTTGATAACTATAACATTACTCTTTTTTTAATAATAATAAGAACGTGAAGTGAAAAAGAGTGTAGAATTAATTAAAAAAAATTAATATTATGATAAATCATGGAATGCTGTTTTCAGGAAAGGATCCCAAAACCACCAAACTCAATACCACTTCTCGTGCTACAGTCTATAAGTACAAATGAGTAATGTTATGTACACTAACTAAATTGTACTAATCCAAGTACTAACAATTGAAATTTTGAAATTTTTTATTTTTATTTTTGGGGGGAACTGACGTGGCAATAAAGAGGTATGTCAAGTCAGTTAGTACTTGGGTTGTATGGTTTTTTGTTAGTGCACATAACATTATCCAGTACAAACATAACAAAGCGGTTTTCAGACAAGGCATAGAGACTTTAGAAAGTCAACAGAAGTACTTCGTCATTTGGTTAATCGGTGGACCGTTTTGCCCTCTACATTTTTGTTTATTGTAAATTAATATTATTAATAGGATTTCCTTTTTTTTTTTTTTTTTCTTTTTATGTCAATTTTAAAACGAAGTTTTTAAATTATTGGTAATAGGGGTGAGCACGGGTAGTGGGTATAACTGGAACCTGCGAGTAGAACCAGAATTGGAACCTACCCGAAACCGACTCAATGCGGGTAGGTTCCGATTCCATTTTATTAGAACCGATACTGTGCGATCCCGGTTCTGATTCCTATAGGTTTCGAAACCAAAACTGGAACCTGAGAAAAGAACCTGAAGCGGGCACCCGACTTGGAACCTGTTTGCGTTTTGGTTTTGATTAAGAAATTTTATGTGAATTGTGATGAATTGATTGAATTAAAGTATTATCTAGAGATTAGAGGATTTATGAGTCACATTGGACACAAATGAATGAGTAATCAAAAGTTGAAAAACTACTAAATGTAGGTTTTCTTAATTTGTTAGGGGTGTATTTGTAAACTTTTAAGGTGTTTTTTTTCATTTTTTAAACTAATAGGGGGTAATTAATTTTTTACAGGGTACTTGGGTAAGGATTCGAAACCTGTATTTTAGGTTCTGATTCATTTTTTTGGGGAACCTGTACTGTGCGGTTTCGATTTTGGTTCCCCTGAAAAATGTAAGATACCTAGACTCACTTACCCCTAATTGGTATTGTATAAGATCAATTTATTTTTATCCAAATTTGTTTTTCATCTTTTATCAATAGCTAAGATATAATATAAGATTCTTTAAGGTCTTTTTATATTTTATATTTTTTGGTATTTTATTTTATTTTTGTGTATTTATTATTATTAATATCATATTATATTTAGACCAACTTACACGCGACTAATTATCAAGATAAATGCCCCCTTGTCATAACGTAAAGTATAATGCGAGATAAATGCGACATATTAGGTTAAAGTCTAAACCTAATATGTCTTGCATCCAATATTATGGAGAGAACTCACTCTTAAAAGCTAAAAAAAAATCGAGTATTCAAATAAAAAATATACACCATATATAAGACAAAAGCAAATTTCTACGATAGTAAAATTTAATATGATTCATTCCTTCGAAGTTCATTTAACTCTTGTGTGGAGTTCAGTACTCAGGAAACATAATGAGCCTGCAAAAACTCTAATGAATATACACTGTTTCACTAATATATATAACTATTTCAGAATGGAATTTTAAACAAGGGCAAGATCCAAGTTACATATTCCTCATGCTAAAACTACTACTGCACATGAAAAACCATATTAAAACTCCTTTTCAGGGTGTTAACGAGGTGAAATGGTGGGAATGACACCACTCACAAGGTCACTGCCTAGTACATTAGATGAAAAATATTGATCCCTCGTCATGAACGATGAAGAAGCTGATGCTGATGTTGATTTGCTGCCAGAATGCATTGAGGTGGATTCAGAAAATGTGGCATCAGTTTCTGGTATCATCTTCAGTATGGTTTCTAGCTCCCTCACTACATCTGACATGGATGGCCGTCGTTCTGTCTTGTCATGGCAACAATTGAGGGCCAAAGCTAAAAACCTCTGGATGCATTCAGATGGGCAAGACCCCATTCTATTGTCTATGATGGAGAGCATCAAGCCCGATTCACGAGCTACATTCACCTGGATATAGGTTTCGTTTTCTCGTAAGAAAGGTATGCAACAGGGAATAGATATTCAGGAAAGAGTTCTCTGTGTTAGAAAGTACCTCGCGAACTATGTTTTTTCCATGTGATATTGGTTGCATACCCGTCAAGAGCTCCAGGAGTACAACTCCGAGGCTATAAACATCACTTTTATCTGTCAACTTGTGAGTTAGAAAATATTCTGGATCGAGGTAGCCCTGCATGTACAAGATCAATAAATATGTAACTTGAGGCAGGAATAAAAATTGGCCAAGACTTACAATGAAGTTGGATATTTGTTGAGAAAGATTAATTTCGAAAAGCTTTATGATCCTTGAACATGTGAATGAACAATGTTAACAGATTCAAACTTACTGGTGTTCCCTTGACAATTGTGGAAACATGAGTTGGCATGGTTCCTTCATCATCTAGGACCGGAGCAAGTCGTGAGAGTCCAAAATCAGCAACTTTAGCAATAAACTTGGAGTCAAGAAGTATGTTGCTGGCTTTGATATCTCGGTGGAACACAGGCGGGTTTGCTTCAGTATGGAGGTAAAGAATCCCCTTAGCTGAATCTAATGCAGTGCGGACCCTCATACCAAAATTAAGGCATGCTTTAGCTTTACCTGCATTTGATCTTCAACATCAAATTTTGAGCCCGGAAAATAAAAATAGAAGGGGTTAATAACCACAGATCCTGAAAATTTTCATACCAGAAAGCCAGTCTCTCAAGGTGCCATTAGGCATGAACTCATACACCAGCATCTGCAGAAGTACCAAGAACACAAGCAGGTAGTTCATATCTGTGATTTAACAAATTTTTATAGACCTAATTTTTTCTTGGGTAAAACATCCATAAATCAGATATGTCTTGGCATCTAGAAGAACATACCTGCTCCTCTTCTTCATCACAGTAGCCCAACAAAGAAACCAGGTTCCGATGATGTAACCTTGACAATAATTTTATCTCAGTCAAGAATTCTTTTTGGCCCTGTAAAGATCCTTCTTCTGCTCGTTTTATGGCGACTACTGTATTGTCAGATAAAATGCCTTTATAAACCTTTCCATAACCTCCTTGACCAACTTGAGTTGAGCGGTTAAAGTTGTCAGTTGCCGATGCCAATTCTTTGAACTTGAAGCCCTTCACTCCATCAATTTTCATTGAAACCTTTGTGGCTGCAAAGCATAAGGAACTTCACACTTCTTTCCCAATAGTATGTTAATATTGAAGGAGTTGCAGAAATCAATATAGGTAGTTGTATTAGAAAACTCACACATCCGCCTTCTTGACAGGGAGCGCTGATTTCTGGCATGTCTTCTTGTCATCAGAAATGTTACGGCTGCAGATATTACCACAGCACTGGCAATGGCTGCTACTACAATTGCTGCCAAAACACCTTTACTAATACCTGTCCTTTGAGTCTCAGGATTTACTGTAGCAGTGAAGAAATCATAAGTATAAATTAAGACAGCATTTATCATTGCAACATGCAGAAAGGCAATTAAATATAAACAGAACTACTAAATCTATCAATTCCAAGCTCAGTGTATCCATAGTAAAGTCTACTTAAGGCTAAAGTTTTTTTTAGAACAAATTAAAGAGCAATGGCAGGCTTAGATACATACTACTGGCATAAGGTCCCAGGAGAGTGAAGTTGAGCAGCTCATAAGGTCCAAATAGGTCATCACCAGGAAATTTCCAGGATGTAAATATGTCTCTAATTCGCTGCACCTCACTTGTATTAAACGTACTTGAGTTGGCATGAGGAAACAGCTTCAAATACATCCTTAGACGAGGTCCTTTCTCCCAAGCAATTGAATCAACTGATAGTTGATAAATGCTTAAGTTGAGAGAACTAGTCACGTATGCTTCAAAAAGGTTGGCATATGGATCGAAATAAGAGAAACTAGGACTTTTCAGCCGGTATTCAATTCTCAGAGGTGCTGCACAGGTACATAAATCACCAGATGCTGGGACATATTCGTAGAAAATATCTGTAGGACATGCCTCAATAGGACATTTTGAATTGGTGGAATTTGTAATTGTCTCATCGTCTTCTGCTTCAGAATCACAGAATTGGTCTATGTTTGGTATGTTTGCACTTGTGCAGATAGGATTGCCGCCGAGCCTAAAAATAAACCGCTAATATGGTGAGAAATGAGTGGCAAAATTAAGGACCAATATGCAGTATAGCTTTTCCATTAATAAAGTATTTGTAGTTTTCATGATGACCAGAATAACTGGAAAGAAAATAGAAGATTAAACAGTAAAAAGGACAAAAATCAATAAACAAATACACTATAAATTTTCTCCATGCATTTGCATGCCGTTTCTAGGACATTGAATAGAAAGAAATTATGCCGGACTTTGAAAAGGAATACTTGCATGGTTCATTATTTGCCAGGGGCAAGCAAAAGCTGATAGCTATTTCTTAGTCAAGCAATAGTTATCTTGTCGATACATCATACAATATTCAAACATTAGAAAAGCTAGTTGTATCATTTCCATCTCCATAGAGATATGCTTGTTGGCCTGTCCTATAGCAGGTCATTATGAGCAACAAATCTAACCACTATACAGAGGCATAAGTTTATAAATTTATCTATTTAAGCAGATTTTATATTAGATTGTTAGTAGACAAACTGAGTCCTTGATTGTCGCACATGCAATGCATCAAGATAAAATCACTCAAGTTCAGAATCTTGAAATTGCCATATCATTAGTCTGGTTTTTATGAAAATGTCATACCTGCAAAGTCCAAGATGTCCAACCATGCAAAATCCTCATTCATGCAGTGTAATTAACTAGCAGAACATATAATGATGTATATAATAAGAAAGCAGCATACCTTAGTGTGACATTGTTTGGAGGATTTAGATCTCCTAAAACGCTTGAGAAATTATTGTTCCTCAGATCACTGCATTTTGAATGTACAAAGATAAATGATTGGCATGAGATATGGTTTACAGAGCCAGACTTTTAAAACCGATGAAGCTCACTCCAAAAATTAACAAATAAGAAAACTTAATTCAATTTCAGAATAATGGGTTGTCAATGAGCCGTTGTAAATCAGCAGGGAATCAGTGAAGCATAACAGCAAATAATAACTCAAAGTTTCTTTTTGGAGATCTTACAGTGACAGTCTAGCACTTGAACTCACGGACATGTTCTGCCATATGCTAGCCGGGATAGAACCATCCAAAAAATTGTTATCAAGTGACCTGAAGTAGAAGATAATTTGAAAATCATATTTAGATTAGATAATTCAATCATCATTAAGAAATGGTCTAAATAATAATTCATAATTGTAATTCCAAAACAGGAAATGACAAGGAATAATTAGAAGTAAATATATTCTCACAGTCTCTGAAGAGAAGGAAGATCTGAGAAACTTGCTGGGATTGATCCATTAAGACTGTTTTCTGACAGATCACTGCAATGACAAAGGTAAAATTACTCTGACATCCTCTCCATTTTACTTATCTATTTTGAACAAAATGAGTGATAAATTTATGATGCCATTACATACATGGTTGTTATATCATCAGAAAGCTTATTTGATGGTATGGGTCCAGTAAGCTGATTCCTGCTAAGATCCCTGTCACATGAGCCCCGTAACAATTGAATATAAGTTAAATTTTGTAGTTATCTAGAATGGAAATAAATAAATCAAAACTCAAGAGTTAATGCATCCTACTGAAAGTGAAATACTCAAACTTACAGATAGTAAAGCCTTGGAATCCTGCTAAGATCAGGAACGGCTCCCTGCAAGCTGCAATTTCTTAGACTTCTGCCAATTTTGGGAGAGAAAAGTGAAGCAGCATCAGCATAGCATATTTTTTATGTATGGCAGAAACAAATTATCATTTTGATGCTGACAACAATAGTGACCAAGCAGTGCTAATTGCAACCTCAGGCGTCAAGGTTCTCAAATATTGTTGATACTTGATTTTGACACCGACTAAACGCACATGGGAAATGCTAAGTTGACTTAGAAAACACATGTGTATGGGAGATTGAAATGAGTAAAAGATGAAGAAACAATATTTAAAGTGGTTCGGATGCTTAAATAAGCGAATCCTATGTCCACTAGTATTGTATTAATATATGAGGTCAGGTCACGCTCGGTGAGCTGACTAACAAGTGATTACAAAAGAGAGAGAGAGAGAGAGAGAGAGAGAGAGAGAGAGAGAGAACATGTATGCTATTCCAGAGAGAAATTAGCTAATCCCACAAACGGGAGAGGAGCCCTCTATTTATAGTGGGATGAATCAAGGTGATGATTACTGGATCTGGGAGTGGGTTAGGCTGCTGTGCAAATCCTTTCTTGTGTCTCGTTGCTCACCTGTTCAAGTGATTTACTCAACATGTGCAAGGATTAGACACGTGGAGCACCTCCAGCCTTTCGTTATTCTGGCGCACACCCGCTGCACTGGTAGGAGCATGTTGCTCATGTCAGCACGCAATGTGACTGCGTTTGAATGGCTACAAGATTTACCTAAGCTCTGACTGCTTATGTTGACAGGGCTCTGTGTCAGCCCTACTTTTTCAAGCATAACAGAAGTCCTCCAGTTTTTAAGGTTTGAGAATCGAACCTTGGAAACTACGTAATTATGCCTTGATCTGATGTGTCGAAGAGATGCTGGTCGATCCGACCTGGTTGCAAAGAGATTGAGAAAACATTTTCATGCAGGTGACCTGGAATGATCTTTACTCAAGCGTCAACGACCTGCTTTTTAGACCTTATCCAGTGCCATAATGGTGATTTCGACCTAAGCCGAAGTTCAAGACCTGTTTACACTAGCAGGATTTTTATTGATGGCAAAGGATCACGTTGCTTTGCAATTGATATATGTCGAGTCACGTCACCTTGTGATTGATGCAAGACGAGATCGAAGAGTCACGTCGCCTCTCGACTGACATGAGACGAGATCGAAAAATCACGTTGCTTCGCGACTGACACGAGATGAGGTCGAAGAATCACGTCGCTTCACGACCGATACGAGATGAGTTCGAAGAATCACGTTGCTTCGCGACTGACATAAGGTGAAGAGTGTTTTATGTAACGACCTCTTCAGATATTATCCGTTGCACTTTTGTAACTGATGCATTGATGGAACACCTTTTGTTTTGACAGACGTGTCTTGTGCGCAATAAGTGCCAATCATGTGCATTAAATGCGAGCCATGCTGAAACGACATTCCCTATCAGCCCATTAAATGCGGTCATGGGCGCATTTAATGTGGAGGAGGGAAACGAGCCATCGCTTGAGTGTTTCAATGAAAGAGAATGACGATTTGGTTTTTCGAAGTGTGACGGTCACTCTTCTTTGCTTATTCGTGACACGTGGTCGCGATCAATGGTCAGATGCGTTTTCTACCCAAACGTCATCTGACTTCGGGAAACCAAAGCGCCACTTCCTTCACTATAAAACCCTAAGCTCACTTCAGGCAATGTCACAATACTCACCTTCTCAGAGAGAGCAAGAAACTTTCATGAGCCTTGGTTCTTTGTCTTTTAGAATGGTGCGCTTTTGATATTCGAAGCAGGAGGATTAATGTTCTCATTTCAAGAGGCAAGGATGGTCCCTTTGCCACTTTTACTATTATTTCGTGTTTTTAATAGTTGCCATGCGATGACAGGTTACCGGTAGTTGATCGTAGATGAAACATTCTCCTTGGGTTTGAGCCATTGATGGTGGCTCTAAAATATTCTGTTAGGGTTTTTTTTCTAGGGTTTAAAGGAGGAAGCTTTTATTTTTTCCTCCACGTCATCATACGAAAAAGTGTACGACGACTGAGTGATTCCTGCATGTCGCTTTTTTCAGACCATAGAGGAATGGACTCCCCAATGACCAGAACCGAGGAGGGAACCAGCTCGCCTATGCAAGATGCTCTAGCAGGCGCCCCTCAAGAGATTTTCTCAATGATTAATGCTGAGGAGATTCAAAAGGTGGTAGACCAATACGCTTTCAGCTTGGAGGTCTTCCATCATAGGTCATACACAGCTTGGAACCCGCCAAAAGGAATGGCGATGATCTCCGAGAATATCTTTAAGAGTGGAGGGTTGATCCATTTCTACCCTTTTGTCAAGTCAGTCTTTGATCATTTTGGGATCACACCGCTGTAGCTCACGCCAAACGCGTACATGATAGTCGTGGCTATGTACATCTCGTGTGGCAAAAACAGATTAGGCAAGCTAACCGCGTTGGAGCTTGGTTGCTCGTACACCTTGAAGAAAAGTAAGGACATAGACTCCTTTTACCTTTCCAAGCATCCTACGATGGAAGCCGGAATACATAGTTACCCGAGCAACGTAGGATCGTACGAGACGAAGTTCTTTTTCTTTTGATACGTGTCATTTCCCATTTTCGGGAGCCGAGTAGGTTGTCCTTCCTTTTTGAGTTTGCGAACTTACTTTTGTTCTTCGCTAACGAGCTCTTTGTTTCTTCGTAGTTAACAAGATGACTAGGTTATCGATCCTCGAGGATCTAGACAGAATCACTACCTTTGGTTTTTCTGCCCGAAGAGAGTCGCGATGCAAGGCTGCTCGTGACAACCGCAAATTTGTGGAAGTATAGTTTCTTCAAACCCAAAGTGACCTTAGAGACCACATCGAGTAAGCTTCTTAACCTTAGCCTGTTTTTTGATTCTTCACACAGTAAACTGTTTTGCTAACGATGTTCGCATGTAACAACCATGCCTCCCAAGATGCCCAGATCGCAGCAACCAAGGCAGTTCTCGTTCCCCCGACTAGCATCACCGGATTGGTTGGAGCAGCTCCCTGTGGTCCCCCCATTGGAGGGACACCGATGGGTTCTCCTATTTGACCTGCAGGCACTTCCCAGCTTTCGGTTGCTCGCTCGAAGTAGAAGACAACGACCCAAAGGCCCGAGAAGATGAGGCAACTTTAGATCGAGGAGTCGGAATTCGAAACCGAGGGTCTGGGCATCCAGCTCGAGAGGTCATAGCCTTACCAAGCGTTCCACTTGGGAGGGCCATCCAAGGGCACAACCGGCATCTCTATTGCCCCTAAGGGTCCGCGATCAAGGCAAAGGGAGGCCGTAGGTCCAGGAAGGAAGTCGGGCAAGGAGCCCGAGGGGGAGACTCTACCTGCTGCAGGCATGGGTACGCCCATGTTAGACTCGATGGGCTAACTTTCATAACACCTACAGCTGGTAGTTTTCACACTGCTGGAGTGTGGTGCAACACCCCACTTGAGGTACGTAGCTAAGTTATGGTGTATTTCTATGAGTATCCTAGTATGAAGCAGTTATTACATTATATAGAATATATATTATATATATATATATATATATATATATATATATAATATATATATATATAATATATATATATATTATATATATATATATAATATATATATATATATATATATATATATATATATATATATATTATATATATATAATATTATATAATATATATGTATGTATATATATACATATACATATGTATATATATATATGTATATATATATATATATGTATATATATGTTTATGATTTTGAGAATTTTTGATGAAATTGATGAATTATTGATGAGTTTGATGATTATTGATGAATAGAATTTAGCCATGAGAAGTGGTTTTGGTTGTATGATGATTAATTGAAGTTTGGTTAAAGTTATTTTGAGAAAAATGTAATAACTGCTTCATACTAGGATACTCATAGAAATACACCATAACTTAGCTACGTACCTCAAGTGGGGCGTTACATGTGGGCTCGCGGAGGCATTCGAGCAGTTCGTGGCCTCCAACCCCATAGACCTGATATCCACATCCTTCCAGCACCTAAGCCAGGTAAAACGAGCTGTCCTCAGCGAGGACTTATATTTGCTTTTTCAGTAGAAAATAAACTAACTCTTTATTCTTTTCGTTGTGCAGCCTACTCTCTATGCACTTGTCCTTGCAGAAAGTCCAGTTGGGGGGCTGCGGAGGGACTAATCGAGTTGCAGGAAGAGAATGTGCGGCTCACGTAGGAATTAGAAGCCGTATGAGCAGAGAGGGACTCGTCGACCGTTCAGGCGAACCAGTATTTTTCTGAAAAGAACGCTGCTCTTTGCACGGTAGACTTTCAAAAGGCCGGGCTGGAGAAGCACGTAAAGGAAGTGAAGGAGCTCCAGAGGATGATGGCCAGACTCATCAGGGAGGTTGGCAAGAGAAAGCAAGAGCTGCAAGCTAACTCCAAGCGGGCCTTATGAGCAGAGCGGGAAAGGGGCGAGTTGTGGGAGACCACTGAGAAGCAGCGATGAGCACTTGAGGCCGAGCTCCAATACACTTAGGGCCGTGTCACTTTGCTAATTGCGGAGATGCAACAGTAGGAGTCGAAGCTCGAGAGCAGGGTTACTGAATGGACGATTCAGTCCATCTTCACCCTTCGGTCAAAGAACCCATAGATCAATCTGTTTGACTTTCTCGATGAGTACTAGGATGCTCTTGCTACCATGGCGCGAGTCGAGGATGAGGAAGCAACTCAGTGACCTGACCCGGAAGAAGGGCATCCAGAATATGTCCCAAAGGAGCCCGCACCCGAACAGGTGGTCGGCGACTAGCCCGAGATGTTGAGGTCGCCCCTCCGGGACTTGGGGACGAGGACCAGTGATCCGCTCTTGTAGTCTTTTTCCTGGTTGCTTATGTATTTTCCCTTTTTAATAAATAAAGACATGGCTTTCTTAATCTGGAGCACTTACAATTTTCATAGCCTATATATATTACACATGAGATCGCATTCTAACTATTTACAATAACATTGGTAGAAGTCTATGCGAACAGAATTATATATGTAAAAATGATTACAAAAGAACTTGTCTTATTTACAAGGATTAAGAAAATTAAAATTTTTACAAGGAAAAATTGAGTTCGGAATTACTGATAATATGGTCGAAGGTGCTCAGCATTCCAAGCTCGCAATACTTCGGAACCATTTACCCTTTTAAGATGATAAATCCTCGATCTTATCACTTTGGCAATGCGGCATGGGCCTTCCTAGTTCGGCCCCAAAACTCCCGTACTTGGTTCTCTTATACCAAGAAGGGCTTCTTTTAGAACGAGGTCGCTGACCTGGAAGTCTTTTCTTCTGACCTTAGAGTCAAAGAACCTTTTCGCGCATTGCTGAGAGGCTACTATTTTTAGCTGAGCCTTGCTGCGATGTTCTTCAACTAAATCTAGACTTACGTGCATAAGCGCCTCGTTGTCTGTCTCATTGTACAGGTCTCTCCAAAGTGAACTGGTTCTTACCTCCACAGGGATCATTGCTTCGTAGCCATATGCTAGCGAAAAAAGGGGTTTCTAAGATAGAGGTTCTCAGAGTTGTCCTGTATGCCCATAGAACTTTAGGAAGGTCATCGGCTCAATTCCCCTTGGTTGTGCCAAGTTTGGCCTTCAGAGTGTGCTTGATGGTTTTGTTGACAGCTTCAACCTGACCATTTGCTTGCGGTCTTGTGACTGAGGCAAACTTTTTATAGATACCCAGTTCATCGCAAAACTGTTTGAATTCCTCGTTATCAAACTGTTTACCATTTTCTGAGATGAAGGTATGAGGAATCTCATATCGGCACACAATGTTCTTGAAGACGAAGTCCTTAAGCTTTTTGGTAGTGATCTCAGCTAATAGTTCTGCTTCAACTCACTTGGTGAAGTAATCTACCGCGACCACCACATATATGAATCCCCTTTTACCAACTGGCATGGGACCAATGAGATTGATTCCCTACATATAGAATGACCAGGGGCTTGTCATGGTTATTAGCTG
The DNA here is from genome assembly GCF_008641045.1 of Pistacia vera. Lineage (NCBI taxonomy): Eukaryota > Viridiplantae > Streptophyta > Magnoliopsida > Sapindales > Anacardiaceae > Pistacia > Pistacia vera. The sequence continues at coordinate 355,897 of NW_022196020.1, read as the reverse complement.
GTGGGAAGGAGCTCGCAGTATGTTTGAGAACTGCTGGCACTTGTACACCTTTTGACAAAGTCTTCTTGGATCAGGGGCCAATAATACCCTTGACAAGCAACTTTTTTTGCAAGAGATCATGCAGCTATGTGATTACCGTAGATCCCTTCATGTATCTTCCTCATAATATAGCATGCTTCTTCATTGGTTACACATCAGATGAGAGGGGCGCTGAACCCTCGCTTATATAGTTGGTCTCCGATAAGTGTGTAACGAGCAGTTCTTGTTCGTAAGGTCCTTACTTCGACCTCGTCGTTGATACTGAATGATGGTGATCATCTACGAAACTGATTCTGCCATATTTATGGCCTGTTCGGTCGAGCTGACATTGGGGGCCTCTATGAATCGAACATGAATGCTTTTTGGCATATCTGAATCTAGCGATGAGACTATCCTTGCCAAGGTATCTGCCAAAGAATTGCTATCTCTAGGAATTTGTGTGATCGTGAAGTGCTTGAACGGCTCGAGTGTGGCCTTAGCTTTCTTCAGATAGCTGATTATATTTTCTTTCTTGGCTTGGTATTCTCCCAAAATCTGGTTGATGACCAACACGGAGTCGCTGTGGATGGTGATCGCAGTTGATCCCATTTCTCTGGCCAATCTCAACCTAGCTAGCAGAGCTCCATACTCAGCCTCATTGTTGGTCACTTTGAACCCAAATCGGAGGATGCCGTGAATACGAGTCCCTTCGGGACTTAAGAGGAGAAGACCTATCCCGAACCTTTTCTTGTTTGATGATCCATCGACGTACAGGCTCCAGGTCGACAGGTTCTGAACAATTTCCTGAGTGACTTCGCTAGCTTGTTGCTCAGATTCCTTGATCAGATGATATAAAACTTCTGAGATGAAATTGACAACAGCCTACCCTTTGATGGTTACTTTCGGTCTGTACTATAGATCAAATTAACTCAGTTCCATGGCCCACTTGAGTAATTTACCCGATGCCTCTAGCTTTTGGAGGACTTGCTTGAGCAGGTAGTTGGTCATTACATGAATTGTGTGGGCGTGGAAATAAGGTCGCAACTTTCTCGAAGCGATTAGCAGGGCATAAACTAATCGCTTCATTTTTAGATATCGCTTCTCGAGATCTAACAGACGTTTACTCGCGTAATACACTTGCCATTGAACCTTGTTCTCTTCTTGAACTAATGCTGCACTAACCGTGTACTGAGAGACAAACAGATATAGGAGGAAAATTTCTTAGAGAAGAGGTTTGGACAGAAGGGGTGGCTTTCCGAGGTACTCTTTAATGCTCTAGAATGCCTATTCGCACTTGGGAGTCCACTTAAACTTTTTATTGGCCTTGAGGATGTTGAAGAACGACAAGCAGCGATTTGTTACCCTTGATATAAAGCGACCAAGTACCGCTCTTCGCCCATTGAGGCTCTAAACTTGCTTTCAGTTGGTTGGGCTCTTCATCTCGAGGAGAGCTTAGATTTTCTCACGGTTAATCTCTATTCCCCTATTATTAACCATATAGCCTAGGAATTTCCCCGAAAAAACTCCGAAGGAACATTTAAGGGGTTTAGCTTCATTATGTACTTCCAGAGGATGTCGAATATCTCAACGAGATGTTCTATGTGATTTAAAGCGACATGTAACTTGACTAGCATGTCATCAACGTAGACTTCTATCGACTTCCCAATCTACTCGGAAAACATTCGGTTAACCAGCCACTGGTAAGTTGCGCCAGCATTCTTTAGGTCGAAGGGCATGGCTCTGTAGCAATATAGCCTCTGATCTATAACAAAGGAGGTATGCTCTTCGTCCGACGCATACATCAGAATTTGATTGTATCCCGAGTATGCGTACATAAAGCTCAGCAGCTTGTGCCCGGAGGTGGTATCCACGAGCTGGTTGATTCTTGGTAGGGGAAAACTATCTTTTGGGCATGCTTTGCTGAGGTCAGTGAAGTCAACACAGGTTCACCATTTGCCGTTGGACTTCTTGACTAGAACTGGGTTGGCAACCCAGCTCGGGTAGAGCGCCTCCTGGATAGATCTATTCTGAAGGAGATTATCTACCTCAATTTTCAAGGCAGCATATCGCTCCAGATCCATCGCGCTTCTCTTCTGACGGACCAGTCTGGCCTTACTATCAATATTCAGGGCATGGCAAATGACATCCAAGCTGATCCCAACCATGTCAGCATGCGTCCATGCGAACACATCGATGTTTTTTCTGAGAAAGTTGGTCAGGTCATTGGCGAGTTGGGGGTTGAGATTGCTTCCAATCCTTAAGACTCGACTTGGCTCACCCTGGTCGACCGACACTGCAGATAAATTCTCAACTAGCCCACTGGAAGGGCATTCCTGGATACGAGGATCCATATTATCCTTAGCTCGACCAGGCTGTGGCTTGATCCGACTAATTGTCATTGCCTGCTCGGGAATACCATATGGGATGCCTTTCCCTTTGCACGCCATCTGCACTGCCCTTACATAGCAGTTGCGAGATACGCGTTGAGATTCGCTTACTTCCCCTATCCCCATCGGGGTGGGAAACTTCATCTTAAGATGGTAGATCGAAGTGACCACCTTAAAGTTTCTTAGTAGAGGTCGCTCTAGGATGCCATTGAAAGCGGACGGGCAGTCTACTACTAAAAATTCAGTGATCTTGGTTACCTTGTTAGAGTCACCCAGCGTGACTGGAAGCGAGATCGTTCCCTTGGGGATTAGGTGATCTCTTGTAAAACCATACAAGGGGATAGAGGCGGGCTTTAGGTCGGCCTCATCCAACTTCATTCTCTCGAAAGCTTGTTAGAACAGGATGTTCACAACACTTCCATTGTCCACCAACATTCTATGGACGTCGCAACACCCTATTTGTGGTGTAATGACGAGGGCATCATCGTGGGGATGATGTAATCAAACTGCGTTTTTTTCAGAGAAGGTGATTTCCTTCTCTCTGCAAACCTTTAGTGGTCGTTGCGTTGTGTTCATCACACTGATGGGATCATGATGGGCCGTGCGAGCATATCTTTCCTGGGCACCTCGTGAATTCCCTGTGAGGTGTGGTCCCCTAAATATAACTCCTACGCTGTAAATACCCTTACGACCACGATGCTTCTTGCTCGGTTCCTTCTGATTTTTCTCTCTCGAGGGAGCAGAGTCATCAATATGCTCTTTGAAATGCCCCTGCTTGATAAGATCCTCGATTGCCTGTTTGAGAGCTTCGCACTCATCGGTGTGATGCCCATTATCCCGATGATAGCGATAATATTTTTTACTGTTTCTGGCTAAAGGGGGATTTTTCATGGGCTTAGGCTTTCCGAGCATGCCGGCCTCTTCTGATTTGTCAAGAATGGTTTCTTTTCTTTTCGCTGATCATCATTAGCCCATTTGCGATTGTGACGAGGAATTGGAGCATAAGATTTTTTGGGCTCAAACTTTGGTTTCTTTTCTTTTCGCTGATCGTCATTAGCCCATTTGCTATCAGCCCTCCTGTTTTCCCCCTGACTAGGTGCAGTACAGAAGTGCCGAGGTTGTGGCGGTGGAGTGCCGCCATAGAATTCTCAATATGGAGTATTTCTCCGCAAGACTGTAGAAGCAAGTGAGGGAAACATCATCCTCTGACTGTAGCTCTTTCCACAGATCCGTCTGCGGACGAACTCTCACGATGATGAGAGTCTGCACAGATTGCTTGAGAGTGTGTGCTACTTTATGGAGCTCTCTGTGGAATATGTCAATGTAAGACTAGAGGGATTCATCCCTCTCTTGCCTTATGTTGCTGAGGTAGCTCAAAGGCATTGAAAACTTTCTATTTGCTTGCAAGTGTCTCAGGAACGTCAGGCTCATCTAAGGCCATGAGCTGATCTATCCCGCTGGGAGTGACCTGAACCATTGCTTAGCATGTGCAATTAGAGTTACTACCAAGCAACGGTACTTTGCCAAGTCAGAAACTTGATGAAGTTCCATCAGGTCATTGAATTCATACAAATGATCCTGCGGATCAGAATTTCCATCGAGCGCCTACATATCAGGCATTTTGAACCTTGATGGGAGAGGGGCGGCTAATACTGCTGGAGAAAAGGGAGACACCTTTGGGACCTACCCTCGCTCATTTTGCTAAGCCTTTAGCTGATCTAGAGCTCGCTGCAGCTTCTCAATCTGAGGTAGCGGAGCTACCTATGGATCACTTTCCTTAACGTAGGTTCGACCCTTATGGTTATGGTTGACGAATGACCGTAGGTCGGATTCCTCCTTTCCTCTGTCGACAATTCTGGCCAATCTAGACACACACTGGTTAGAGCCGTGTGATGGCACTACATGATTCAGGGAGCTTTCTCGACCTCTACGGTGTTGCGAATTGACCCGCGGATTGTGGGAATTTCCTGCACGATGATCGGAATCATCATTTCGGCGATAATGAGAATCTCCCTGCCTTGCACTTTTCTGGGAGTGTTCGCGTGACATGGCACGTGATGACTCAGGTCACGATATGTCACCGAGCCTTAATGCCACAGGTTTTCTACCAGGGGCGCGGTCGGTGTTCACTGGCCCTTCGAAGCGTCTAGGCCTGTTGTTCGCCACTTGCTTTTCCTTTCTTTGACACGCTACAGTGCGCGTGGCATGGGCTATTGCCCTTTTCCACGCTTTCGTGCGACCTGCATGCGTTTTTTGCGGTAGCACCGCATCATTTGATTCGGGTGGTGTGACCCGATCCAACCGGTCTAACCTTTGGTTGACTGTTTGGAGAGTATTGTCGAACCTCTCCAGGAAACTCATGATGGTTGGGTCAAGTCGCGAGCTTGAAGGGATATCCCCCACTGTATTTTGTGGGACTGAGGGCAACTCGGGAGAGATGTCCTCTTATACCTGGGGGATCTCTTCGTTACCATGATTGGTTCGCTTAGACTCGAATCAGCAAGCCATTTGCTATTATGGGACCGATTAGTCAGCGATTCTCCTGATGAATGATGAATACTAAATCAGACTCTTCTTCTAACGCCAAATTGTTGATGCCTGATTTTGACACCAACTAAACGCATGTGGGAAATGGTGAGCTGGCTCAGAAGAAATACGTGTATGTGGGATTGAAATGAGTAAAAGATGGAGAAACAATGTTTAAAGTGGTTCGGATGCTTAAGTAAGCGAATCCTATGTCCATTGGTATTGTATTAATATATGAGGTCAGGTCGCGCTCAGTGAGTTGACTGACAAGTGATTACAAGAGAGAGAGACAGAGAGCATGTATGTTATTCCAGAGAGAAATTAGCTAATCCCATAAACGGGAGAGGAGCCCTCTATTCATAGTGGGATAAATTAAAGTAATGATTACTGGATCTGGGAGTGGGTTAGGCTGCCGTGCAAATCATTCCTTGTGTCCCGTTGCTCACTTGCTCAAGTGATTTACTAGACGTGTGCAGGGATTAGACACGTGGAGCACCTTCAGCCTTTCGTTATTCTAGCGCACACTCGCTGCACTGGCAGGAGCATGCTGCTCATGTCAGCACATGATGTGGCTGCATTTGAATGGCTACAGGATTTACCTAAGCTCTAACTGCTTATGCTGACAGGGCTTTGCGTCAGCCCTACTTTTTTAGGTATAACAAATATCAACCAGGGCCAATATTTGAGCATTGCAGAGGTACTTCAGGTTTCAAACTCAGACTGAAGTTAACTTTTAGTAGATCCTGCTTTTATAATCAATTCATAGAATGTCTTCTTTCGGAGTCCTTACAAGTTACACTTGCGACCTCTACCAAATCGAGTTGAATCATTGATTCCTGTAACATTTCTAGGTATACTAAAGATGACCAATTAAAGAGACAAAAAGGAATAGAATTTAAAGTAAATATGTGGACCTAACATTCTGATGTTTCATAAAAACATACTTTAAAGAGACTCTCTGAACAAATGGCCGTATTTCCACTAGCTAATTGTCATTATTCGATAGATAAATAAAACGACAACTAAAGCAAGGTCATTATATGTGCGTTCAAAATTAACAATCTAAATTTTTAAAAAAGTTGGTTTGGACATCTGATTTATTCAAAATCAAGTTCGTAACTAAAGTATACTGATCTACAATCCATCATCAAACAGCCAAAGATATTGCAACCTCAATGAGGTGAGTGTATCTCTCTTTCCTTCCAAGACTAATTCCCAGTACTGTCTTCTTTCTAAATCCAAGTAAGAGGTCATCTGACTAGATTTAAACAATCACAGGTCTTTTAAAAAAATATTAGATCTAAAGGCCAAACAACATGCATAATTATCAGTAGAACAATGTAAAAACAGTGCAAAAGGTGAACAGTATTCAGTAGCACTTACAATTTATATAAGCTGGAAAAGTTTTCGTAAGTGGCTGGAATTTCTGTCCCACTAAAGTTATTGTTATCAAGTTGACTGCAGAGAGAAAAAAAGAATTTTCAATATGATAAACCATGTTGCCTGTACACCTAACTCCATTAATGGGGTTTAAAATTCCTTCCATCAAAGAAGCAAATACAATCAAGCCGATATATGGGAATGAAGATGAAGTAAAAATAAAAATTACGACTATGTGGGGCAGAGGAACATACAATATGTGCAATGTCGGCAACTCTGAGTATTCTGGTGGGAGAGATCCAGTCAAGTTATTATTATCCACAAGCCTGCAAGCATATGTTAATGAACTACAAATCATCCGAACAAGAAGCAGAGAATATATAATAAAAGCAAAATCTGTATGAACTCACAAATGAAGAAGTCTGGATAAATTGGAAAGCTCAGGTGGAAGTTGACCAACAATTGAATTGTTGTTCAAGTGACTGCAATATTCAGATATATCAGTAGAAAAAATGAGTGGAACAAATATAACTGCCTTGCCGAATGGAACTAGCCTATGGATTGATGATCTACTTGGAGTCTATTCAAGTTTGAAAGCTTGCCTAGCTCTTCCGGTAAAGATCCTGATAATCTGTTTCCATTCAAGAGTCTGCACACACATGTACATCACGTAATATTAAACCAACACAAAGTATATTGTTTCAAATAGTATCATATTTGGATGTAAATAATTTAATAAACACCTGCATCTATAACTTACAAGAGTAGTAAAGATGATATATTCCCTATCTCCTTTGGTATGCTTCCTGTCAGATCATTCCACATGAAATCCCTGCAAGCAGACAAAATCGAGAAAAGCATTGATTAACTTGGAAGATAAAAGATATAATTCAGTTTTCTCAAGATGCCAACTTATGTAAATTTTGCCTCACAATATTCGAAGACGAGATAGCTGGCCAAGCTCAGGCGCTAAACTTCCCGAAAGATTCATGTTCAGGAGATGCCTGTATCGAAAATAAGTGTTCAGTATCATTAATTGTCACATCTTTAGAATTTAAAGATTTGAAAAATCATTGACAGCAAGATAGCAAGCATCAAAATGGTGAAAAGGGGTATGGAAAGGACATACAGATTCTGAACATGCAAGTAACCATCAGTCTCATCAATTGTGTCAAAACATAAAACTCCGGTCCAATTTGATAGGCATGGATCTCCCTCGTTCCAGTTTCCGAGATGGTTCATAGGATCAATTAATCTGTTCTTGACTGCCACCAATGCGCTGACTGCAAATGGACATGAGCAAATATAAATATAAAAATCATGGGATAAGGCAACTTCTAAATTCACACAGCCCAACTCCTAAATTCAATTCTCTTTTCATAAATGATTATCCTTGAAATAAGATGTCACACTCACATACACTACTTATAGCAGTATGCCATCTTCTCGGAGCAAAACATTGAACTTCAATAAGACACTTAATACTATTTTACATATTTTCAACCTAAAACAAATGGAATAAACATAAATTAGTAGATTAATTTTTCACTGTTGCACTTTTTCTCACGGAAATTTAATGTAGTGCTGTTATATATTTTCAAAATTTGATCTCATCTATCATCTGCTGTAGAATTTGGTCAAGATTTATGGAAGTTAAATTAGAATATTTTAGAAACAAGATATTCCAAGAATAGACAGAACATAATGAAGCAACATATTTATTGGTATGCCTTCAAACATTTGACTGAATAGTGCAGCAAAATTGGCGGCTGCCATTTTCATCTGGTATTCAAGATAAAAAGTGGAATAGTGCAGCAAAATCAAAAAGAAAATTAATACATATCTGGGAAAAGAAATTGCGTATTATAAATGCATTAAGAACTTCTTTAGATGAGAAAAACTAGATATCAAAACTTAGTACTGGGAGACATTGAAGAAAACTGAAAAGGAAAAACTCTAAACTTGCAGTAAGATTCACCTTCTGAAGGATCTGTAATCTGAGCAACTGCAAAAAGCACCAAGTAACCGTACAACCCCGCATAAACAAGTCCACAAAATCTCATCCCCGTCATCTTGATAATCTACAAAAGCAATTGACCAGAAAGCAGAAATAGCAAATGGTCAATGATAATTTGGCATTAACAGAACATTTACTTCCAACAAAAGAGTGAGCATTTGAACCCCAGAAGAACATTTGGCTGTAGGAAGCATGTTAAAGGGGAAGGTGAACAATCAACTCAAGTTTCCTATCAGAATGCTAAGTCTTATAGAATTACTTAGCTATCATTAATTGACTTTTCTTCTTCCTAAGTGCAAAATAAAGATCATTCTAGCCAAACATGAATCAACCTTGATGCTTGAATCCAAAACTCAATCAACTGAGGCCAAGGGGTCCTTGGGTGTTAAAGCTGAAAGCAAATTAGCACAAACCGAGCCAAAAAAGTTTCTGATAAAATGTTGTTGTCATGTATATCATCATAGATTTTCGTGAACTGAGGAAAAAAATGGTTTCTGGAAGGCACAGTCGTCATGGATAGTTCATTTAAAAACCCCAAAAGATATTAAAACTCTCTGTTTTCTTCATAAAAAATATGCGACAGAGAAATTACAATAAAATAAGCAACAGTTGGCCCTTTTGTTTTCATATTCGTGTGAGAAATGAGAAGCTTTTGCTTCAGTGTTTTTTTTACTGCTACAATGGATGTGGACTTTTTATAAGTTTACCTGCTACACAAACCACAAGAACATAAATTATTATGAAAAGAGCAGAGGGACGTATGGCGCGTGCTCTGAACGTGAATCATGAGTGGATCGTACTTTCATTATTTCAGACATTGAATGTTGAAAGTACAAGTGTTGGGGCCACGTGGGGAGACAGTTAACTTTTGTCTCAAATTACTGAATTGGCCTTCCTGGCGGCCATATGATACAACCACGATTAGCCCTCAAGTGATCAAGGTTGTATTTTTTTTATCAGGGTTTTCAATGGAGCAAGTTTCAAGTACTCTGTTAATTACGTTGAAAAAGGAAGAAATTGTCAAAGACCAATCCTTCAGATTTGGTTCCCAGTAAACATGATTTGAGTGAACCGCGATTATGTAAAGTTCAAAAGTAAATCTGTGCAACGAGACTCAAGTCTATTCAATTGGACTCCCATTGTAACAATCGCTACACATAAAGCGAGAATTTTCTAACTTTACTGTGACTTTTGCCATGTAATGGTGGATATGGGTGTAAAGACTTCTTTTATATTGGAGGAATAACAACTAATTCATTTTATAGCTAGAAAGATATGTTGTTACGACAACGGGCAATAATTAGACAATCGACCACATTGAGATTGAGTAGTATGTGTGCATAATTATAAATATTCAGTTATGAAAGAATTGGTGAATCTGTAATGCAAGAACACGAAAAATTTTTAAAATGGTTCGGCGGATTAGAACCAAAACTATGTCCACTATTATATTATTGCTTATGTTTGTTGTATACCCAAAGTGATTATAAGAAGGAAACACGTAATAACGAGCTAAGATTCTCTCTCGGTGATTTCCTATGCTTGTATGAATAATAATCGATCGATCCCCTAAAACGGAGGTGAGACCTCCCTTTTATATATACTGTCTGATAATGGTTGGAGGTTGATATTATGGGGTGGATTACATGCATAATCCCCTATAATCAAGATTTGAATGAATTTCCGCTTATACTTAAGTCTGAACACCTATACTTAGTACTATTGAGCTTGTTGGAGAAGTCATCTGCTATAGGAGCGACACGCAGGATGATTCTGACGCTAGATCTCGGTAGGGTTTATAAACAGTTGGCATGAATCTAGCTATTGGAAAATCATGCACAACAAGATAAATGTTTGAAAATTGTAATTATTTTAGATGAAGATAAATAACATGATGAGATGAAGATAGTAACATGATAGAGACCAATTCCAATACATGTGAAGTATTGATATCGAAATGATAACAACTTTCTTAAGAAAATATCACGTATCAATTTAGATTAAATCTAATAAACATATTTTAAGTGAAGAATGATTCCATGAAACTTAATAAATCAGTATGGGATCGGATTGTTTTGTTCATAGCAAATTTTTTTCTTAGTCCATGATAATAACCCTTCTATAGCACAATTAGATGACCTGATGATAAAAGAATAAAGAGATCCAATATGAGTTTCTGAGTTTAAGTCTCTCCAGAAACTAATAGGGATGACCATTGAAGGGATTTATCTGGTCGTTCATTTCAAGGTCCCGAGAAATTAGTTAAGCCGTACGTAAGCTGATCTGAACATCCAGATCATAAAAAAAAAAAAAAAAAGAAAAAAAAAGACCATTCTATGGTGGATACTGGTGCAAAGACTCTTTCCATATTGTTGGAAAAGCCACTAATTCACTTAATAACTGCATATCCATTAATTATACATGTACCCAGTTGGCCATTTCTTAAAAGCTCCTGTTCTTGGTGCACATAAAGTCAAGTCTACAGATTTTATAGCCACTCAAATGGTGGCCATTTATGGTGTGACCTTTCTGAAAAATGGTGGCATAAAAATATTAATGTGTAATTAGTTTATTAATTTTTAATTATTTTTATATCCTTTAAATTTATTAATTTTATAAATACCTTAAAAAAATTTAAAAATTAATAAAAACACCCTTATCAATCCATACTTGTCAGATTTTGGCAACCGTCATCGGTGGTAGTCAGAATCTATCATAACGGCATATACCACAGTTGAAACTGATCGATAATTCATCGATCTGGTATTTTCTGACCAAATCCATAGTGGATCCGGTAGGAAAAGGCCAGATCTGGTCGTTAATGACGGTCATATCTTTGGCCATTGCTAATGGGCAAAGATGGGCTTTTACGGCTGTCGACAGCCACATCTAGTCGTAGATCTGGCTGGAAAATGTCATATCGACGTCATACCTGCCAAATTCGACCAGTATGTGTCGTTATACAATTTTTCGGCTAGATTCCGACGGTGGTGGCCGAAATCTAGCACTATGGGTGGTGGGATGTTTTTGTCATTTTATAAAATTTTTATATATTAGGGTGTTTAGTTAAATTAGCAAACCTAGGGGGTACTGTTATCATTTCATATACAAGATATATAGGAAACAACAAATGAAAATGTGATAGAAATGACTCATGATAAGTTGTACACATACTATGTAATTGACTTCGGAGTCAATGAAGAGGAAGCTGTCATAATTATGTGGTTGTAAGAATTGAGAGAACACCATTTAATTAGGAGTAATGATATTATTATTTATTATATTATTATATTCTTTGTAAATAATATTTAAGGAACCTAAAACATGGTTAAGATAGTTCACAAATGAACATTTTATTTAGCTAACACAAAAAGTAAAGTATTTTTTAAATTAGACCATAACATAAGTATTTTTTAAATTAGACTATAACATAAATCCAACGAAATAAATATCTCAATGTTTTGTACTCTACAAAATAAATTAGTTCACAAGTATTTTTTTTAATTACCTGTGTTTTTGTTTATTGAAGAATCTTCATTAATTTGTCCATGGTTGATGGTTATGTTGCTCGTGAGATGGGGTGATTTTCTTTTGATTATTTAAGCTGGGATTTTTTGGATTTTTTGTTATTGCATAGTTATGTTGGTTTACTGTTGGTATAGTGTTATTAAATTGATGAGAAATTGAGTTGTTGTCAATTACGAATAAAGCCTAAAAAATTCAATAAAGAATCAAAAGAATACGAGAGAAAATGTGATGCGATTAGTGTTAGTAAACGGTCCCGTATATGTAGCGGAACAAAAATAATATAACAAGATCGTTTACATGAGCCAAAATCAAGGGTATAATTTTACAATTCATATTAAATAAAATCTGCAGGAAAAATACAGATGAGTTTAAAGAAAACAAACGCACGTTGGAGGCTCCTCCAAATTTGTCGACGAATGTTTTGCTACCGATCCAAGTGTAGGATCAAACCTGTGTAGTCCACATGAAGACAATCTCAAAAAGAATCAAAGAGAGATTTGCTAGATCCTCTTTGGCTTTAAGATTAAGAAGAAAACAAATCAATTGAATTGATTTTTGATAAAAAATGTTTCTGCCGTGGGAGTGTTTTGGAGTGGCTGCTGTGTGTTTTTAATTTCAAAAAGAAATCAATTAAATTATTAATTAACACACACACTTTTCTTTTTATAGTTAATCAATTTGCCTTAATCCCATACAAAATAGGCTTGGGGTCCAACCCAAACGTCCTATGTTGTCAAACACTCCCAATTAGTATTTTATTTTTCTATCATTATCTCAATTAAAATCAATTAATATATATTTAAATATATATATTAACATTTAACAATAATGATAATATATTTAAATATGTACGAACACATATTTAAACGTAATTTCACTTATTTATTTTTTTTTAACAAATTAAATAAAGGCTACGACCTTAGCAAATTTAATTGCACTGTAAAATTACCAAAATACCCCTTCGCCTTAAAAGACGAAAACGCAATTCTTTCTTCTTGGATCTTAAATTGTCTTCTATGTGTGTGACCCATAGGCTCCTCATCATATCGGCAGTGTATAGTATCGTGATTAACACCAATCAATCATATCACTAATACATAGACCAAGATTGGCCCCTAGCAAGGCATCATGACCACTCGATAGATTCGGATTCAGCAAAGTAGCTACCTGTCAACGATATGGTTACCGTATAATTCGATCATTTCATCATACGTTATCTCGACGAGACGAAGGCATAGAAATAGTGTCAACCTTCGGTTACTCTCGATATTATTTATTCAGTTTCTGGACCAATGACCCGTATTATAAACTGGATAGAGCAACAACTCAATCCCACTGTGGCCACAGTTTTAATGTCATTGCCATATACTGAATTGCGCCGTGAGATAACTTTCTCCCTTACCCGGGAGTGATGAATCCTTTGTCAATCCACCATAGTCTTGATACACTCCTTGATGCAGCCAATCACCACCGTATTGACAGCTCTGAAAAGAACTGCCTTAGGCTAGTGTCAAACTACACCAATCGGTGCACAAGACACTTCGGTGATCTCAAGTGTAAGGATCACATGCACCATCATTCGTTAGAGGATTTGTTCCCTAGACATTAGGGTTACCATCCATATGAAATACTTTGGTGGGTCAGTCTAGTGAACTTGCTGCGGTGTAATCGTCTACAGCAAGTACCCATGTGTTGCACCAGGTTGTCACCAAACAACCTTAACAAGGGAGATCAGTCACTGTATTTTGATAGGATCGTTCAATACTATGATACCTTTACCGTATTATCTGTGCCCTTATTTCAGAATAATATTAGGGCTACGGACGTTTTTAGAATGGCCATCATATGTGCTCATAGGGTTCTCATTATCAAGATTTGAAATACGTGATATCTTCGTTACGGTTCTATTATTTTAAGGATATATATTAATACATATTGCAATAATAATGATTTTTAGAATAAAATATCGTTTATTGATTAATAAATATTATTATAAAAAATCAATTGACGGTATCTCCTCTGACAATCAGAAGATGTGGATGATGCCCATTCCTGAAGTTACAGAAAAAGATTAAAAAAAAGAAGAGTAAACGACATATTGCCATCCAAGGTTTGATGAAATCTCAAGTGAGTACCACAAGTTCTATTTATTCCAGATCCCCACCCTTAAAGTGACGGAAAAACGTTTGATATAACGATAAAGGGGCAAATTGGTCATTTTACATGGGCGGTGCACGTTAGCAGACCACTGCCGATAAATTTTTTCGCTCTTTTTCCGCCGATTTTTCCACCCAAAATCACCCTTGTCACCACCATTTGACTCCTCCAATCCTCCCCTACAAAACCCCTAACCTTTTCAGCCACGGCAGCTCACCGTTTGCCGTCCACCGCTTCATCGAAAAACGGCCGAAGAACACGAACTCTCGGTCGGCGAATGACGATGAGACGGCTGCTGGGGACATGGGGATTTTATAGATCTAGATACGGTGGTTTCATTGGTGGTGTCCAATTGGATTTTCACCGCCGGAATCGACCGGAATCTGGTGAAGAACATCAAAACCCTAAGTCTAACGGTGCTGGCGATTGGAGGGGCAAATGAGTCGGGAATTAGAGGGGTTTTGGACGATGGAATACGGGGAAGGTGATGGAGTGACCAGGACGTTCGACGTCGTCGGAAACAGCCCAGATCGGGCTGTTTCCGATGAGGGTGTGTAATGACTGAGGGTGTTTTGGATATAATTTGAAAATAAAATGGTAAGTTTTATAATTCTAATAAATTAGGGGTTAAAACATAATTTATTAATTTAGGATTAGGGGCATTATGGTAATTACACGTCTTAAACCCTAAAAGTTTATAACACTGTTACTTTAAGGGTGAGAATCTGAAATAAATAGAACCTGTGGTACTCACCTGGGATTTCGTCAAACCTTGGGTGGGAATATGTCGTTTACTCTAATGAAACCTACCGACCATAACAATTGATCTTGATTGATTGATATTTGACAGAAACCCTTTAATTGAATAAGACAGATTAGAGTAGGTTCCAAGGAATAAACCCAAATTGATCTTCTTGTTGGAGATAAGATTTTATAATATTTTTAATGATAATAAGAACCCCAAGTTTTGACTACGGACGGTAGTTATCGAAATCTGATATGGGTCGGTGGAAATATTTTTATTAATTTTTAAATTTTTTTTAAAAGTATTTATAAAATTAATAAATTTAAAAGTTTTAAAAATAATTAAAAAAATATAATAATATTTTTTAAATAATATGTCGAATAATATTTGAAAAGTGAGTAAAAAGAGTAAATAAGGATAGCATTACCGAAGAAATAATAGGACAGCAATGAATTTCATTTTGACAGAAGAAAAAAGAAGAAGACAAAGTACAAACAACCTTTATAATTTCAATGACCCACCATGTTCCTTGCCGAATTAAAGAGACGATGGAATTCAGGAGCTGCCAAGAAACCAGTGCTCTCAATAATTTGAAGTGTTCAATGTGCAAAAGGGTCAAGGTCTTGAGATATTTTCTTTTTAATTATCAAATTTTATGAATGTTGATAGCGCGTTCAATGGATAAAAAGTTTACTTATTATATATTATTAAAATTCATAATAAATCCTACCAATAAATATCTGAAGGTGCGCTTGGATCTATATTCTTACTCATATTCCCCATCATACTCTCCGAATATTGTTTGACACATTATTTGAGAAATATTATTATTTTTTAATTATTTTAGACTCTTTAAGTTTGTTAATTTCATAAATACCCCTAGAAAAAAGTTTAAAAATTAACAAAAACACCCCCACCAATCCATACTTGAAAGATTCCGGCAATCACCGTCGGTGATAGTCAGAATATGTCACAACAGCATATACCACGAACGAAACTGGCCAATAATTCGCTGATCTGGCCTTTTTTGACCAGATCCATAGTGGATCTGGCCAAAAAAGGCCAGATATGGCTGTCGTTGACGGTCAACGACGGTCAAATCTTGGCCATCGTTAACTGACAACGACGGCCAAAGATGGACTTTTGCGGTTGTCGACAGCCACATCTGGCCATATCGACACCATACCTGCCATCGACCGGTATGTGTCGTTATGCAATTTTTCGGCCAGATTTCGACAATGGTGGCCGAAATCTGGCACTACAGGTGGTGGGGGTGTTTTTGTCATTTTACAAATTTTTTATAAATTAGAGTGTTTAGTTAAATTAGAAACCCTAGAGAGTTTGTTTATAAATTTTTAAATTTTACCTTGTAATACTCTCCTATTCAACTACCCAATATTATTCCCAAAATAATAAAACAAACGGACCCTCAATGTCTTATATCCTATGAATAAATTAATTCACAAATATTTTTTTTTAATCATGACTTTAATCTTTTATTTATTTAAAAATGGTGTGGATTGAGGATTTCTGTAGAGTGCCTTTGCCATTTCAATGTCAATCAAATTGTCAAGGGATACTGTTGTCATTGCATATACAAGATGTAGATGCAAAAAAATCTATCGTCATGAAAATAGGGTATGATCTCGAGAGATTGAGGCCACTGACAATCCGCTAGACCTGCACACATGAAAGTACAAACGTGAAGCTTTCGGAAAACATTGGGGTGGTGTTTGTCGTAGGCACTCCGACGCTCAAGTTAGCAAGGCTGAAAGAGATTATTTGATAAGAATTAAGGAGATAAAGAGTTACCAAGAGTCTTGTCGGGCGCGAGGACTAAGATGGAGGCATCGGGTTCTTAGGAGCAAGAACTTTAGGGGTAAATAGATGGTTTTGAGTAGTGTAGATTAACTATGGGAGATTACATACTTAATGAGAGGGCAAACCTTTGTTTTTATAGTGAACCCAAAGGGTTGGAATCCTAGTAGGACAGTGAGTCCTCTTTTTTGGGAGATAATCCATATCAAGAAAGAAATATGATTTCTTGACCTTATCAGATTAAGTTTAATAGTTTAAATAAAATTTGGAATTTAAGTAAGACACTAAGTCCTATTTTGGGAGATAATCCCTAGCATGAAAGACTGTAATAACTTCTTTCTACTCAAATGCTCATAAAAATACACTTAATAAAAATACATGTATATTAACAAAAAGTAGTTGGGCCCAAATTTTTCTTTACAAATGGTATACATTCTTTACATAATGCAAAATATCATGTACAAAACTATCAAAATGGTGGACAGTGTAACAATTTCTCTCCGCTTGCAGATGTCCATCTGACCGCATCCTCACCTATTTCTTGCAAAAACATAGAAAACAACGGGATGGGCATAAACAATGCTCAGTAAGTAAATCCTCTACTTCGCTATCCCTATGCTTCATTTCCTAGTTCTTTCCTTACTTTACTATTTTTCTCCTTTCTCTTTCTCTCTTTGTTCTTTCTATTTTCTTTCTCTTCTTATTCTTTCTATATTCTTTCTCTGTCTCTTTTTTTTTTTTTTCACAACTCTCTTCTACTAATTCTCTCTCTCTGTTCTTTCTTTCTTTCTGTTTCTTTCTTTCTTTCTAATTCTTTCTTTCTCTCTTCTACTAATTCTCATAACTCATGATAGAAATCATGATAACATGCATCAATGCAATGCACATGCAAAGATGCATAGATATGCATTTTCTTTCTTTTCTTCTGTTTTCTTATTTTGTTTTCTATGCTTGCTTTTTATGCATTTCTTTTCTTTCTATTCTCTTCTTTTTCTTTTCTTTCTCATTTTTATTCTTTCTCTTTCTATGCCGATTGGACTCGGTTATGCATGGATTCGGAACCCTTGGTCATGTGAGTGTATTCTCTCTCTAAGGTATAGCCCTCATCCGCATGCACTCTCATGGGCTATACCAATTCTTCTTCTCATTCTCAGGCCGCTCACTGAAGGCGGCATGCATGCGGGGAAAATTCTGCTCATCACTCACGGGTTCCCCATCACACAACATATTCTTTTCTCTTCTTTAGCACTTTTCTTTCTTTTATTCTCTAGTGCTTATTCTTTCTTTCTCTTTACTCTTAGAGTGCTTTATTCTTTCTTTCTTTAATCTTTCTCAAGTTATTGCATATATGCAAATATATGCATGTGGATGGCTTATGCTTATAATTCTTTCTTAGATGCACTCATGAAATGCAAATATGCAATGTTGCATGAAATTAAAGTTCTCTACTCATACTCATGCTTCTCTCAGGCATTTCATCAAACAATAAATGTGCATACATAAACTCTACTTCTCTCTTTAACCATCCAAAATGGGAGTAGAACTCCCTTGTATTATCAAAATCCCTGTCAAGGAAAAACACTCCCAAAAGTTTACTCAAACTCTTCCAACTCCAACCAAACTTCAATCCATCATCATACAATAAAAAACACTTCTCATAACTCAAATATATCCAACATCAAGCATAAGTAAGCACCCATCTCATCTCAATTTCTCAACAATCATAACATATACATACATAAAGAAATCTCTACTCAGTTGATTTCTTAAACCTTAACTTGGGTTGGATTTACTTACCTTATGCTTGAATAGTCCTCACTAAGGCTCTCTACACTTGTTGGACTCAAACTTTCTCTTTATTTCTTAAGCATAAACTTAGTAAGCATTCAACTCTTACACAAATAAATTTCA
Organism: Pistacia vera; assembly: GCF_008641045.1. Taxonomy (NCBI): domain Eukaryota; kingdom Viridiplantae; phylum Streptophyta; class Magnoliopsida; order Sapindales; family Anacardiaceae; genus Pistacia; species Pistacia vera. Next base: position 337,410 of record NW_022196020.1, on the reverse strand, counting down.
TATCTAGAGCAAGGATTCTTACCTCTTATTGCTTAGGATCAACTCCTTATCAATTTCCAACCAAAAGCCTTAAAAAATCCTTGAAAGGTTGAGTGAAGAGTTGAGAGAAAATGAAGGATGGAAGAGGCGGTGTAAGAAGAGAAATGAAGGGGTTTATAAGACTAAACCCTTATTATATCATATTATAAGCACTCTTTCCCATTTTGCCCTTACACTTTCTTAAAAATTCCATCTTTGACCTTTAATTCTTTGCACTCACACCCTCAACTCCAATGTATTCTCCATGAAATTTTCTTACATTTCACTCCCCACTTTTCTTGCTAATTAGGGGTAGAATGGTCACTTTGCCCCTACAAAAAATTCTCTAGCAACTTTGCCAAACATTTCAGTCGGTTCTTCGCCGTGGCGAAGGCTTTTTCTTCGCCCCGGCAAAAATTTCTAGAACCTGCGGTGCCACGGCGAAGATTCTTCTTCGCCCCGACGAACTTTGTAACTCAAATTTTTGCCAACTTGTTACTAATTTCAGGACAACCACTCAATCGAACCAAAATACTAATTCAACTAAGGATCAACCAAACAATATTAACAATATACAAGCTTAATTAAGGGCAAACCGATCAACATATAGGCAATACAACATACTTTAGCTACGTACCTCAAGTGGGCGTTACAAAGAGAGATGATTTCTTGACCTTATCAGATTAAGTTTAATAGCTTAAATAAGATTTGGAATCTTAGTAGGACACTAAGAATTATTTTGGGATATAATCCCTATTGTGAAAGAGATATGATTTCTTGACCTTATCAAATCAAGTTTGATAGTTTGAGTAAGATTTGGAATCTTAATAGAAGAGGAAATAGCATAGGATTCTGATTTCCTATTTATAGACTATTGTAGGCTAATGGGTTGAAACCCAGTTTAGCTTAACTTATAAGATAGTCCAACTTATAAAGTGGGTAGTTCACAAGGTGATTTTAAGCGTCGGCCCAATCGGGATTGGGTTGAGGCCTTGGGCAGTGACATGTTTATTTTGTTATTGGGCCTTCTGAAGCCCAAGATGATTTTTGGCCCTAACAGTTAGCCCCCAACTCTTTAAGTTAAAAAGTATTTAGCTTAGAGAGTTGATTTAATCGAATGAGTGCAGACTGAGCGGATTAGTGATAGTAGCTCGTTAGGTCGGATGGATCGTTGTGTGGATTGGGTCGATGACTTGTCGATTTGATATGCAAGTCCTTCAATCGGTCTGGGCCGATTGAATGTGTAAATCTATAAATTGGTTTAGGCCGATCGAAGGTGTCTACTTATGAATCGGTCTGGGCCGATCGAAGGTGTAAACTTGTGAATCAGTTTGGCCCGATCGAAGGTGTAAACTTATGAATCTATCTAGGCCGATTGAAGGTGTAAACTCATGAATCGGTCTGAGTTGATCGTAGGTGTAAACTCATGAATTGGTCCAGGTTGATTGAAGGTGTAAACTCATGAATCAGTCTGAGCCGATTGAAAGTGTAAACTCATGAATCGATTTGGGCCGATTGAAGGTGTAAACTCATGAGCTGGTCTGGGCCGATCGAAGGTGTAAACTCATGAATCGGTCTGGGCCAATCGAAGGTGTAAACTTATGAATTGGTCTGTGCCGATCAAAGGTGTAAACTCATGAATCGGTCTGGGCCAATCGAAGGTGTAAACTCATGAATCGGTTTGAACCGATCGAAGGTGAAAACTCATGAATTGGTCTGGGCCGATCGAACGTGTAAACTCATGAATCGGTTTGAACCGATCGAAGGTGTAAACTCATGAATTGGTCCGGGCCGATCGAATGAATCGGTCTGAGCCAATCAAAGGTGTAAACTCATGAATCGGTCTGGGCTGATCGAAGGTGTAAACTTATGATTCAATCTGAGCCGATTGAAGGTATAAACTCATGAATCAGTCTGCGCCAATTGAAGGTGTAAGCTCATGAATCAATCTGAGCCGATCGAAGATGTAAACTCATGAATTGGTCTAGTCAATCGAAGGTATAAACTCATGAATTGGTCTAAGCCGATCGAAGGTGAATGCCAAGTGGATAGCCTAAAAAATTCAATAAAAAATCAAAAGAATAACAGAGAAAATGTGATGCAATTGGAAGAAGGGAATGATACCCAATTCCTGAAATTACAGAAAAAGATTAAAAAAGAATGAAACTTACCAATCGAAAAAAGGATCTTGATTGATTGATAGTTGACACAGACCCTTTAATTGAATAAGACAAGAGTATAGTAGGTTCCAAGGAATAAGCCCAAATTAGATAAAGTTTTATCATTTTTTTAATGATAATAAGAACACGAAGTGAAAAAGTGGGTAGAATTAATTTAAAAAAAATTAATAATATGATAAATTATGGCACATTGTTTTCAGGAAAGGATCCCAAAACCACCAAACTCAATACCACTTTTCGCGCTATAGCCTACAAGTACAAATATAACAAAGCGGTTTTCAGACAGGACATAAAAGACTTTAAAAGTCAACAGAAGTGCTTCGTCAATCGGTGGACCGTTTTGCCCTCTACATTTTTGTTTATTGTAAATTAATATTATTAATAGGATTTCCTCTTTTTTTTATTTTTTTTTATTTTTTTTTATCTCAATTTGAAAACAAAGTTAATAAATTATTGGTAATTTAGGGGTGAGCATGGATAGTGGGTAGAACCAGAACCGGAATCAGAACCTACTTAGAATCGACATGATGCGGGTATGTTCTAGTTCCATTTTGTTAGAACCGACATTGTGCGGTTTCGGTTCCTACATATTTCAGAATTGGAATTGGAACTTGGGAAAAAAACTTGAAGCGGGCACCTTGCTTAGAACATGTTTGTGTTTTGGTTTTGATTAATAAATTTTATGTGAATTGTGATGAATTGATTGAATTAAAGTGTTGCCTAGAGATTAGAGGATTTATGAGTCACATTGTACACAAATGAATGAGTAATCAAAAGTTGAAAACTACTAAATGTAGGTTTTCTTAATTTGTTAGTGGTGTATTTGTAAACTTTTAAGGTATTTTTGTCATTTTTTAAACTAATAGGGGGTAATTAATTTTTTACATGATACTTTGGGTAAGGAATCGGAGTCTGCATTTTAGGTTCTGATTCCTTGAATTTAAGAACCGGAACCTATTGGTTCCAATTTTGATTTCTTTTTTTGGGAACCTACACTGTGTAGTTTTGGTTCCGGCTCCCTTGAAAAATGCACTGGACCCAGAACTGCTTACCCCTAATTGATATTGGATAAAGATCAATTTATTTTTATCCAATTTTTTTATTTTTTTATCAATAGCTAAGATATAGTATAAGATTCTTTAAGATCTTTTTTATATTTTATATTTTTGGTTATTTTATTTTATTTTATTTTTGTGTATTCATTATTATTATTATCATATTATATTTGGGCCAACTTACATGCGACTAATTCTCGGGAGAGATGCAAAAGAAGTAGGTAACTAGCACTGGTCCTACCACACTCGAACTATCCATCGCTAACATATATGTATACAACTAAATGAAAAACATAAAATGATAATTAAATATGTAATATACACTATCGTCGTCTAACAATTTCATGACGTAGGACAAATGTAAATTCTAATACCCCCTTGTCGTAACGTGTAGAGTAATGCGAGATAATTGCTAATTCTCTCTCATGTATAGTGTGTAGAAAATTAAATAGGTCAATCACGTGTTACATATTGGGTTAAAGTCTAAAGCTAAGGGTCCGTTTGTTTTATTATTTTGGATAGGATTTTAGAAATAATATTGGGTAGTTGAATAGGGTGAGTATTACGAGATAAGATTCAAAATTCACAAAAAAACCCCTTAGGTTTGCTAATTTAACTAAACACCCTAATATATAAAAATTTTGTAAAATGACAAAAACACCCCCACCTACCCACAGTGCCAGATTCTGGCCATCACCGTTAGAATCCGACCAAAAAATAGCGTTATGATATAGACCGGTCGGATCTGGCCGGTCGTGCGTTGATATGACATTTTTCAACCAAATCCACCGCTGATCTAGCTAGAAAAGGCTAGATTTGACATTTGATGGCCGCAAAAGATTAGATTTGATTGTTAGCAATGACCAAAGATATGGCCGTTGTTGTCGGTCAACAATGGCCATTTATTTGGCCGTCAGATCTGACCTTTTTTCGGCCAAAGAAAAACAATACTGAATGTACACTGTTTCACTAATATATATAACTATTTCTTTCACAGGGTGGAATTTTAATGGACAATATCCATGTTACGTATTCCTCATACTATAACTACTACTACTGCACATGAAACCATATTAAAACTCCCTTGGAGGGTGTTAACGAGGTGGGATGATGGGAATGACATCACTCACAAGGTCACTGCCTGATACATAAGAATATAAGATGAAAAATGTTGATCCCTCATCATGAACGATGAAGAAGCTGATGCTGATGTTGATTTGCTGCCAGAATGCATGGAGGTGGATTCAGAAAATGTGGCATCAGTTTCTGGTATCATCTTCAGTATGGTTTCTAGCTCCCTCACTACATCTGACATGGATGGCCGTCGTTCTGTCCTGTCATGGCAACAATTGAGGGCCAAAGCTACAAATCTTTCGATGCATTCAGATGGATAAGACCCCATTCTATTGTCTATGACGGAGAACATCAAGCCCGATTCACGAGCTATATTCACCTGGATATAGGTTTCGTTTTCTCGTAAGAAAGGTATGCAACAGGGAATAGATATTCAGGAAAGAGTTGTGTGTGTTAGAAAGTACCTCGCGAACTATGTTTTTTCCATGTGATATTGGTTGCATACCCGTCAAGAGCTCCAGGAGTACAACTCCGAGGCTATAAACATCACTTTTATCTGTCAAATTGTGAGTTAGAAAATATTCTGGATCGAGGTAGCCCTGCATGTATAAGATCAATAAATATGTAACTTGAGGCAGGAATAAAAAATTGGCCAAGACTTACAATGAAGTTGGATATTTGTTGAGAAAGATTAATTTTGAAAAGCTTTATGATCCTTGAACATGTGGATGAACAATGTTAACAGATTCAAACTTACTGGTGTTCCCTTGACAATTGTGGAAACATGAGTTGGCATGGTTCCTTCATCATCTAGGACCGGAGCAAGTCGTGAGAGTCCAAAATCAGCAACTTTAGCAATAAACTTGGAGTCAAGAAGTATGTTGCTGGCTTTGATATCTCGGTGGAACACAGGTGGGTTTGCTTCAGTATGGAGGTAAAGAATCCCCTTAGCTGAATCTAATGCAATGCGGACCCTCATACCAAAATTATGGAGTGCTTTAGCTTTACCTGCATTTGATATTCAAAAATCAAATTTTGAGCCCGGAAAATAAGAATAGAAGGGGTTAATAACCACGGATTCTGAAATTTTTCATACCCGAAAGCCAGTCTCTCAAGGTGCCATTAGGCATGAACTCATACACCAGCATCTGCAGAAGTACCAAGAACACAAGCAGTGTGATTTAACAAATTTTTATAGACCTAATTTTTTCTTGGGTAAAACATCCATAAATCAGATATGTCTTGGCATCTAGCAGAACATACCTGCTCCTCTTCTTCATCACAGTAGCCCAACAAAGAAACCAGGTTCCGATGATGTAACCTTGACAATAATTTTATCTCAGTCAAGAATTCTTTTTGGCCCTGTAAAGATCCTTCTTCTGCTCGTTTTATGGCGACTACTGTATTGTCAGATAAAATGCCTTTATAAACCTTTCCATAACCTCCTTGACCAACTTGAGTTGAGCGGTTAAAGTTGTCAGTTGCCGATGCCAATTCTTTGAACTTGAAGCCCTTCACTCCATCAATTTTCATTGAAACCTTTGTGGCTGCAAAGCATAAGGAACTTCACACTTCTTTCCCAATAGTATGTTAATATTGAAGGAGTTGCAGAAATCAATATAGGTAGTTGTATTAGAAAACTCACACATCCGCCTTCTTGACAGGGAGTGCTGATTTCTGGCATGTCTTCTTGTCATCAGAAATGTTACGGCTGCAGATATTACCACAGCACTGGCAGTGGCTGCTACTACAATTGCTGCCAAAGCACCTTTACGAATACCTGTCCTTTGAGTCTCAGGATTTACTGTAGCAGTGAAGAAATCATAAGTATAAATTAAGACAGCATTTATCATTGCAACATGCAGAAAGGCAATTAAATATAAACAGAACTACTAAATCTATCAATTCCAAGCTCAGTGTATCCATAGAAAAGTCTACTTAAGGCTAAAGTTTTTTTTAGAACAAATTAAAGAGCAATGGCAGGCTTAGATACATACGGAGAGTGAAGTTGAGCAGCTCATAAGGTCCAAATAGGTCATCACCAGGAAATTTCCAGGATGTAAATATGTCTCTAATTCGCTGCACCTCACTTGTATTAAACGTACTTGAGTTGGCATGAGGAAACAGCTTCAAATACATCCTTATACGAGGTCCTTTCTCCCAAGCAATTGAATCAACTGATAGTTGATAAATGCTTAAGTTGAGAGAACTAGTCACGTATGCTTCAAAAAGGTTGGCATATGGACCGAAATAAGAGAAACTAGGACTTTTCAGCCCGTATCCAATTCTCAGAGGTGCTGCACAGGTACATAAATCACCAGATGCTGGGACATATTCGTAGAAATTATCTGTAGGACATGCGTGAATAGGACATTTTGAATTGGTGGATTTTGTAATTGTCTCATCGTCTTCTGCTTCAGAATCACAGAATTGGTCTATGTTTGGTATGTTTGCAGTTGTGCAGATAGGATTGCCGGCGAGCCTAAAAATAAACCGCTAATATGGTAAGAAATGAGTGGCAAAATTAAGGACCAATATGCAGTATAGCTTTTCCATTAATAAAGTATTTGTAGTTTTCATGATGACCAGAATAACTGGAAAGAAAGTAGAAGATTAAACAGTAAAGAGAACAAAAATCAATAAACAAATACACTAGAAATTTTCATTTGCATGCCGTTTCTAGGACATCATACATCAATTTACATCATCTTTATTCTGCTTATCAGTTTTCATGTGACTTAGAAAAGGAATACCTGCATGGTTCATTATTTGCCAGGGGCAAGCAAAAGCTTACAGCTATTTCTAGTCAAGCAATAGTTATCTTGTCGCTACATCATAAAATATTCAAACATTAGAAAAGCTAGTTGTATCATTTCCATCTCCATAGAGATATGCTTGTTGGCCTTTCCTATAGCAGGTCATTATGAGCAACAAATCTAACCACTATACAGAGGCATAAGTTCATAAATTTATCTATTTAAGCAGATTTTATATTAGATTATTAGTAGACAAACTGCGTCCTTGATTGTCGTACATGCTATGCATCAAGATAAATCCACTCAAGTTCAGAATCTTGAAATTGCCATATCATTAGTCTGGTTTTTATGAAAATGTTATACCTGCAAAGTCCAAGATGTCCAACCATGCAAAATCCTCATTCATGCAGTGTAATTAACTAGCAGAACATATAATGATGTATATAATAAGAAAGCAGCATACCTTAGTGTGACATTGTTTGGAGGATCTAGATCTCCTAAAACGCTTGAGAAATTATTGTTCCTCAGATCACTGCATTTTGAATGTACAAAGATAAATGATTGGCATGAGATATGGTTTACAGAGCCAGACTTTTAAAACCGATGAAGCTCACTCCAAAAATTAACAAATAAGAAAACTTAATTCAATTTCAGAATAATGGGTTGTCAATGAGCCGTTGTAAATCAGCAGGGAAACAGTGAAGCATAACAGCAAATAATAACTCAAAGTTTCTTTTTCGGGATCTTACAGTGACAGTATAGCACTTGAACTCAAGGACATGTTCTGCCATATGCTAGCCGGGATAGAACCATCCAAAAAATTGTTATCAAGTGACCTGAAGTAGAACATAATTTGAAAATCATATTTAGATTAGATAACTCAATCATCATTAAGAAATGGTCTAAATAATAATTCATAACTGTAATTCCAAAACAGGAAATGACAAGGAATAATTAGAAGTAAATATATTCTCACAGTCTCTGAAGAGAAGGAAGATCTGAGAAACTTGCTGGGATGGATCCATTAAGACTGTTTTCTGACAGATCACTGCAATGACAAAGGTAAAATTACTCTGACATCCTCTCCATTTTACTTATCTATTTTGAACAAAATGAGTGACAAGTTTACGATGCCATTACATACATGGTTGTTATATTATCAGAAAGCTTATTTGATGGTATGGGTCCAGTAAGCTGATTCCCGCTAAGATCCCTGTCACATGAGCCCCGTAACAATTAAATATAAGTTAAATTCGGTAGTTATCTAGAATGGAAATAAATAAATCAAAACTCAAGAGTTAATGCATCCTACTGAAAGTGAAATACAAAAAAATCTGCAACAAAATTTGAACAATACTCAAACTTACAGATAGTAAAGCGTTGGAATCCTGCTAAGATCAGGAACGGCTCCCTGCAAGCTGCAATGTCTTAGACTTCTGCCAATTTTGGGAGAGAAAAGTGAAGCAGCATCAGCATAGCATATCATATTTTTTATGTATGGCAGACAACAATAGTGACCAAGCCAATATTTGAGCATTGCAGAGGTACTTCAGGTTTCAAACTCAGACTGAAGTTAACTTTTAGTAGATCCTGCTTTTATAATCAATTCATAGAATGTCTTCTTTTGGAGTCCTTACAAGTTACAGTTGCGACCCCTACCAAATCAAGTTGAATTATTGATTCCTGTAACATTTGTAGGTATACTAAAGATGACCAATTAAAGAGACAAAAAGGAATAGAATTTAAAGTAAATATGTGGACCTAACATTCTGATGTTTCATAAAAACATTCTTTAAAGAGAGTCTCTGAACAACAACTAAAGCAAGGTGATTGTATGTGCATTCAAAATTAACAATCAAAATTTTTTAAAAAGTTGGTTTGGACATCTGATTTATTCAAAATCAAGTTCGTAACTAAAGTATACTGATCTACAATCCATCATCAAATAGCCAAAGATATTGCAACCTCAACGAGGTGAGTGTATCTGTCTTTCCTTCCAAGACTAATTCCCAGTACTGTTTTCTTTCTAAATCCAAGTAAGAGGTCTTTAAAAAAATATTAAATCTAAAGGCCAAACAACATGCATAATTATCTGTATAATAATGTAAAAACAGTGCGAAAGGGGAACAGTATTCAGTAGCACTTACAATTTAACTAAGCTTGAAAAGTTTCCGTAAGTGGCTGGAATTTCTGTCCCACTAAAGTTATTGTTATCAAGTTGACTGCAGAGAGAAAAAAAGAAGAATAAAATAATTTTCAATATGATAAACCATGTTGCCTGTACACATAACCCCATTAAGCGTGCCCTTAATGGGGTTTAAAATTCCTTCCATCAACGAAGCAAATACAATCAAGCCGATATATAGTATGCGGGGCAGAGGAACATACAGTATGCGCAATGTTGGCAACTCTGAGTATTCTGGTGGGAGAGATCCAGTCAAGTTATTATTATCCACTAGCCTGCAAGCATGTGTTAATGAACTACAAATCTCTCTTGATCAGATAACAGCTTTTAACACAGAAAAATCGTCCGAACAAGAAAATGTTACAGCAGAGAATATATAATAAAAGCAAAATCTGTATGAACTCACAAGTGAATAAGTCTGGATAAATTGAAAAGCTCAGGTGGAAGTTGACCAACAATTGAATTGTTGTTCAAGTGACTGCAATATTCAGATATATCAGTAGAACAAATATAACTGCCTTGCCGAATGGAACTAGCCTATGGATTGATGATCCACTTACAAGTGTCTCATACTGGTCATGTTAGCGAATGATTTTGGTATAGTGCCCGAGATATTGTTCTCGTCTACTTGGAGTCTGTTCAAGTTTGAAAGCTTGCCTAGCTCTTCCGGTAAAGATCCTGATAATCTGTTTCCATTCAAGAGTCTGCACACACATGTACATCACGTAATATTAAACCAACACAAAGTATATTGTTTCAAATAGTATCATATTTGGATGTAAATAATTTAATAAACACCTGCATCTATAACTTACAAGAGTACTAAAGATGATATATTCCCTATCTCCTTTGGTATGCTTCCTGTCAGATCATTCCACATGAAATCCCTGCCAGCAGACAAAATCGAGAAAAGCATTCAGCAATACTGCATTGATTAACTTGGAAGATACAAGATAAAATTCAGTTTTCTCAAGATATCAACTTATGTAAATTTTGCCTCACAATATTCGAAGACGAGATAGTTGGCCAAGCTCAGGCGCTAAACTTCCCGAAAGATTCATGTTCAGCAGAAGCCTGTATCGAAAATAAGTGTTCAGTATCATTAATTATCACATCTTTAGAGTTTAAAGATTTGAAAAATCATTGAAAGTAGGATAGCAAGCATGAAAATGGTGAAAAGAGGTATGGAAAGGACATACAGATTCTGAATATGCAAGTAACCATCAGTCTCATCAGTTGTGTCAAAACATAAAACTCCGGTCCATTTTGATTGGCATGGATCTCCCTCGTTCCAGTTTCCGAGATGGTTCATAGGATCAATTAATCTTCCCATGACTGCCACCAATGCGCTGACTGCAAATGGATATGAGCAAATATAAAAATCATGGGATAAGGCATCTTCTAAATTCATACAGCCCAACTCCTAAATTCAATTCTCTTTTCATAAATGATTATCCTTGAAATAAGATGTCACACTCACATACACTACTTATAGCAGTATGCCATCTTCTCGGAGCAAAACATTGAACTTCAATAAGACACTTACACTATTTTACATATTGTCAACCTAAAACAAATGGAATAAACATAAATTAGTAGATTAATTTTTCACTGTTGTACTTTTTCTCACGGAAATTTAATGTAGTGCTGTTATATATTTTCAAAATTTGATCTCATCTATCATCTGCTGTAGAATTTGGTCAAGATTTATGGAAGTTAAATTAGAATATTTTAGAAACAAGATATTCCAAGAATAGACAGGACATAATGAAGCAACATATTTATTGGTACGCCTTCAAATATTTGACTGAATAGTGCAGCAAAATTGGCGGCTGCCATTTTCATCTGGTACTCAAGATAAAAAGTGGAATACTGCAGCAAAATCAAAAAGAAAATTAATACATATCTGGGAAAAGAAATTGCGTATTATAAATGCATTAAGAACTTCTTTAGATGAGAAAAACTAGATATCAAAACTTAGTACTGGGAGACATTGAAGAAAACTGAAAAGGAAAAACTCTAAACTTGCATTAAGATTCACCTTCTGAAGGATCTGTAATCTGAGCAACTGCAAAAAGCACCAAGTAACCATACAACCCCGCATAAACAAGTCCACAAAATCTCATCCCCGTCATCTTGATAATCTACAAAAGCAATTGACCAGAAAGCAGAAATAGCAAATGGTCAATGATAATTTGGCATTAACAGAACATTTACTTCCAACAAAAGAGTGAGCATTTGAACCCCAGAAGAACATTTGGCTGTAGGAAGCATGTTAAAGGGGAAAGTGAACAATCAACTCAAGTTTCCTATCAGAATGCTAAGTCTTATAGAATTACTTAGCTATCAGTAGTTGACTTGTCTTCTTCCTGAGTGCAAGATAAAGATAATTCTGGCCAAACATGAATCAATCAACTGGAAGATAATATCTTACTTGAGAAAGAGTCAATTAAAATATGTGAATCCGAAACCTTGAAGCATGAAGCCAAAACTCAATCAACTGAAGTCAAGGGATCCCGTGGGTGTTAAATGCTGAGAGCAAATTAACACAAACCGAGCCACAAAAGTTTCTGATAAAATGTTGTCGTCATGTATATGATCATAGACTTTTCTGAACTGAGGAAAAAAATTGTTTCTGAGATGGCACAGTCGTCATGGTTGGTTCATCTAAAAACCCCAAAAGATATTAAAACTCTCTGCTTTCTTCATAAAAAATATGCGACAGAGAAATTACAATAAAATAAGCTTTTGCTTCAGTTTTTTTCACTGCTACAATGGATATGGACATTTTATAAGTTTGCCTGCTACACAAACCACAAGAACATGAATTATTATGAAAAGGGCAGAGGGACGTATGGCGCGTGCTCTGAACGTGAATCATGAGTGGATCGTACTTTCATTATTTCAGACATTGGATGTCGAAAGTACAAGTGTTGGGGCGACGGGGGAGACAATTAACTTTTGTCTCAACGAGGCCAAATTACTGAATTGGGCTTCCTGGCGGCCATATAATACAACCATGATTAGCCCTCAAGTGATCAAGGTTGTATTTTTTTATCAGGGTTTTCAATGGAGTAAGTTTCAAGTACTCTATTAATTACGTTGAAAAAGGAAGAAATTGTCAAAGACCAATCCTTCAGATTTGGTTCCCAGCAAACATGATTTGAGTGAACCGCGATTATGTAAAGTTCAAAAGTAAATCTGTGCAACGAGACTCAAGTCTATTCAATTAGACTCCCATTGTAACAATCGCTACACATAAAGCAAGAATTTTCTTACTTCACTGTGATTTTTGCCATGTAATGGTGGATATGGGTGTAAAGACTTCTTTCATATTGGAGGAATAACAACTAATTCATTTTATAGCTAGAAAGATATGTTGTTACGAAAACGGGCAATAATTAGACAATCGACCACGGTGGGATTGGGTAGTATGTGTGCATAATTATAAATAATCAATTAGGAAAGAATTGGTGAATATGTAATGCAAGAACACAGAAGACTTTTAAAATGGTTCGGCGGGTTAGAACCAAGACTACGTCCACTATTATATTATTGCTTATGTTTGTTGTATACCCAAAGTGATTATAAGGAGGAAACATGTAATAACGAGCTAAGATTCTCTCTTGGTGATTTCCTATGCTTGTATGAATAATAATTGATCAATCCCCTAAAATAGAGGTGAGACCTCCCTTTTATATACACTGTCTAACAATGGTTGGAGGTTGGTATTATGGGGTGGATTACATGCATAATCCCTTATAATCAAGATCTGAATCAATTCTCGCTCATGCTTAAGTCTGAACACCTATACTTAGTATTGTTGAGCTTGTTGGAGAAGTCATATGCTATAGGAGCGACATGTGGGATGATTCTGACCGCTAGATCTCGGTAGGGTTTATAAACAGTTGGCATGAATCTGGCTATTGGAAAATCATGCACAACAAGATAAATGTTTGAAAATTGTAATTATTTTAGATGAAGACAAATAACATGATGAGATGAAGATTAGTAATAAGATAGAGACCAATTCCAATACATGTGAAGTATTGATATCGAAATGATAATAACTTTCTTTAGAAAATATCACGTACCAATTTAGGTTAGATCTAATAAACGTATTTTAAGAGAAGAACAATTCCATGAAACTTAATAAATCTGTATGGGATCGGATTGTTTTGTTCACAACACATTTTTTTCTTAGTCCAAGATAGTAACCCTTCTATAATCACCATTGGATGACCTAATAATAAAAGAATAAAGAGGTCCAATATGAGTTTCTGAGTTTAAGTATCTCCAAACACTAATAGGGATGGTCATTGAAGGGATTTACCTGGTCGTTCATTTCAGGGCCCCGAGGAATTAGTGATAATCCGTGGATTATACAGTTTTCATTAGACTTTTTATTCGGATTTCAGATACTTTCTGGTGCATTTTGACCTGAATTGTTGCTTAATTCTTTACAATTCGTGTTTCAGGTTAGAATGGGCATTTTTGAGCAAATGAGGACACAATTGGTTATTTGTGACTCAGAAGTTAGCGGATCTCAGAAGTTAAGTGAGTTCTGAAGCAGGATAAAGCACGATGAGGCTTGTTCCAAAGGGAGANAGTCGTCATGGATAGTTCATTTAAAAACCCCAAAAGATATTAAAACTCTCTGTTTTCTTCATAAAAAATATGCGACAGAGAAATTACAATAAAATAAGCAACAGTTGGCCCTTTTGTTTTCATATTCGTGTGAGAAATGAGAAGCTTTTGCTTCAGTTTTTTTTAACTGCTACAATGGATGTGGACTTTTTATAAGTTTACCTGCTACACAAACCACAAGAACATAAATTATTATGAAAAGAGGAGAGGGACGTATGGCGCGTGCTATGAACGTGAATCATGAGTGGATCGTACTTTCATTATTTCAGACATTGAATGTTGAAAGTACAAGTGTTGGGGCCAAGTGGGGAGACAATCAACTTTTGTCTCAACGAGACCAAATTACTGAATTGGCCTTCCTGGCGGTCATATGATACAACCACGATTAGCCCTCAAGTGATCAAGGTTGTATCTTTTTATCAGGGTTTTCAATGGAGTAAGTTTCAAGTACTCTATTAATTACGTTGAAAAAGGAAGAAATTGTCAAAGACCAATCCTTCATATTTGGTTCCCAGTAAACATGATTTGAGTGAACCGCGATTATGTAAAGTTCAAAAGTAAATTGTTGCAATGTAATGGTGGATATGGGTGTAAAGACTTCTTTTATATTGGAGGAATAACAACTAATTCATTTTATAGCTAGAAAGATATGTTGTTACGACAATGGGCAATAATTAGACAATCGACCACATTGAGATTGAATAGTATGTGTGTATAATTATAAATATTCAGTTATGAAAGAATTGGTGAATCTGTAATGCAAGAACACGAAGGATTTTTAAAATGGTTCAGCGGATTAGAACCAAAACTATGTCCACTATTACATTATTGCTTATGTTTGTTGTATACCCAAAGTGATTATAAGAAGGAAACACGTAATAACGAGCTAAGATTCTCTCTCGGTGATTTCCTATGCTTGTATGAATAATAATCGATCGATCGCCTAAAACGAAGGTGAGACCTCCCTTTTATATATACTGTCTGATAATGGTTAGAGGTTGATATTATGGGGTGGATTACATGCATAATCCCCTATAATCAAGATTTGAATGAATTTCCGCTCATACTTAATTCTGAACACCTATACTTAGTACTATTGAGCTTGTTGGAGAAGTCATCTGCTATAGGAGCGACACGCAGGATGATTCTAACCGCTAGATCTCGGTAGGGTTTATAAACAGTTGGCATGAATCTAGCTATTGGAAAATCATGCACAACAAGATAAATGTTTGAAAATTGTAATTATTTTAGATGAAGATAAATAACATGATGAGATGAAGATAGTAACATGGTAGAGACCAATTCCAATACATGTGAAGTATTGATATCGAAATGATAACAACTTTCTTGTGAAAATATCACGTACCAATTTAGATTAAGTCTAATAAACATTTTTTAAGTGAAGAATGATTCCATGAAACTTAATAAATCAGTATGGGATCGGATTGTTTTGTTCACAGCAACATTTTTTCTTAGTCCATGATAGTAACCCTTCTATAATCACCATTGGATGACCTAATGATAAAAGAATAAAGAGGTTCAATATAAATTTCTAAGTTTAAGTCTCTCTAGACACTAACATGGATGACCATTGAAGGGATTTACCTGGTCGTTCATTTCAAGGTCCCGAAGAATTAGTTAAACTGTACGTAAACTGGTCCGAACACTTAGATCATAAAATTAAAAATTAAAAATTAAAAAAATTAAAAAATTAAAAAAACCATTCTATGGTGGATACTGGTGCAAAGACTCCTTCCATATTGTTGGAAAAGCCACTAATTCACTTAATAACTGCATTGATAAACGTTTAGACCTTGTGATTATTTTAGATGAAGATTAACAAGACCGACACCTATAAATTTAAGTTTTGTTATTGAAAACTGAGGACTTTTATCAAACTGATGTCACAGTTTGATGAATTTATTTTTTAATGGGTGAAAATGAGAGATAACTAGGAGCTGTCAATGAAGTGCCTTCTACGAATTCATATGCAGCTATTTAGATATAAATTGACAATTTCCTTTCATAATTTATGCATATCCATTAATTATACATGTACCCAGTTGGCCAGTTTTTAAAACCTCCTGTTCTTGGTGCACATAAAGTCAACTCTACAGATTTTATAGCCACTCAAATGGTGGCCATTTATGGTGTGACTTTTCTGAAAAATGGTGTCATATAAATATTAATGTGCAATTATTTTTATATATTTTAAGTTTATTAATTTCATAAAAATTTTAAAAAAATTAAAAAATTAAAAAAAACACTCTCATCGACCTATACTTGTCAGATTCCAACAACCGTCACCGGTGGTAGTCAGAATCTATCACAACGGCTTATACCACAACCAAAACTGACCGGTAATTTATCGATCTGGCCTTTTCTGACCAAATCCACAGTGGATCTGGCCGAAAAAAGCCAGATCTGGTCGTCAATGATGGCCATAGCTTTGGCCATTGCTGCCGGGCAAAGATGGGCTTTTACGGCTGTCGACAGCCACATCTAGTCATAGATCTGGCTGGAAAAGGTCATATCGACGCCATACCTGCCAAATTCGACCAGTATGTGTCATTACGTAATTTTTCTGCTAGATTCCAACGGTGGTGGCCGGAATCTAGCACTGCGGGTGGTGAGATGTTTTTGTCATTTTACAAAATTTTTATATATTAGGGTGTTTAGTTAAATTAGCAAACCTAGGGGGTTTTTTTAATAAATTTTTAAATTTTACCTCGTAATACTCCCCTATTCAACTACTCAATATTATTCCTAAAATCCTATCTAAAATAATAAAATAAACGGACCCTCAATATTTTATATCCTACGAATAAATTAATTCACAAGTATTTTTTTAATCATGACTTTATTCTTTTATTTTTTTTTTAAAAATGGTGTGGATTGAGGATTTCTGTAGAGCACCTTTGCCATTTCAGTGTCATTCAAATTGTCAAGGGATACTTTTATCATTTCATATACAAGATATATAGGAAACAATAAATGAAAATGTGATAGAAATGACTCATGATAAGTTGTACACATACTATGTAATTGACTTCGGAGTCAATGAAGAGGAAGCTGTAAGAATTATGTGGATGTAAGAATTGAGAGAACACCATTTAATTAGGAGTAATGATATTATTTTTTATTATATTACTATATTCTTTGTAAATAATATGTTTATAATAATATTTAAGGAACGTAAAATATGGTTAAGATAGTTCACAAATGAACACTTTATTTAGCTAACACAAAAAGTAAAGTATTTTTTAAATTAGACCATAACATAAATCCAACGAAATAATTATCTCAATGTTTTGTAGTCTACAAAATAAATTAGTTCACAAGTATTTTTTTTAATTACCTGTGTTTTTGTTTATTGAAGAATCTTCATTAATTTGTCCATGGTTGATGGTTATGTTGTTCGTGAGATGGGGTGATTTTCTTTTGATTATTTAAGCTGGGATTTTTTGGATTTTTTGTTGTTGCATAGTTATGTTGGTTTACTGTTGGTATAGTGTTATTAAATTGATGAGAAATTGAGCTGTTGTCAATTACGAAGAAAGCCTAAAAAATTCAATAAAGAACCAAAAGAATACGAGAGAAATGTGATGCGATTAGAAGATGGGAATGATACCCCATTCCTGAAGACTGAAGTTACAGAAAAAAGATTAAAAAAAAGAATGAAACCTACCAACCATAACAATTGATCTTGATTGATTGATATTTGACACAAACCCTTCAATTGAATAAGACAGATTAGAGTAGGTTCCAAGGAATAAACCCAAATTGATCTTCTTATTGGAGATAAGATTTTATAATTTTTTTAATGATAATAAGAACCCCAGTTTTCGACTACCACAGTAAGTATGGGTTGGTAGAAATATTTTTATTAATTTTTAAATTTTTTTAAAAAGTATTTATAAAATTAATAAATTTAAAAGGTCTAAAAATAATTAAAAAATATAATAATATTTTTTAAATAATGTATCAAATAATATTTGAGAAGTGAGTAGGAGAGTAAGTAAGACTAGTATTACTCGAATAAATAATAGGACAGCAGTGAATTTCAACAACCTTTATAATTTCAATGACCCACCATGTTCCTTGCCGAATTAAAGAGACAAACAACCTATATAATTTGAAGTGTTCAATGTACAAAAGGGTCAAGGTCTTGAGATATTTTCTTTTTAATTATCAAATTTTATGAATGTTGACAGCGCGTTCAATGGATAAAAAATTTACTTATTATATATTATTAAAATTCATAATAAATCCTATCAATAAATATCTCAGGGTGTGCTTGGATCTATATTCTTACTCATATTCCCCATCCTACTCCCCAAATATTGTTTGGCATATTATTTAAGAAATATTATTATTTTTTAATTATTTTTAGACCCTTTAAGTTTATTAATTTCATAAATACCTCTAAGAAAAAGGTTAAAAATTAACAAAAACACCTCTACCAACCCATACTTACCAGATTCCGATAACCACCGTTGGTGGTAGTTAGAATATGTCACAACGGTATATACCACGAATGAAATTGGCCAGTAATTCACTGATCTGGCCTTTTCCGACCCGATCCACAGTGGATCTGGCTAAAAAAGGCCAGATATGGCTGTCGTTGACTAACAACGACGGCCATATCTTTGGCTGTCACTGACGGCCAAAGATGGACTTTTACGGCTGTCGACGGCCACATCTGGCCATAGATCTGGCCAGAAAAGGCCATATCGACACTATACATGCCAAATCCGATCGGTATGTGTCGTTATGCAATTTTTCGGTTAGATTTCGGTACCATTGCCGAAATCTGGCACTACAGGTGGTGGGGGTGTTTTTGTCATTTTACAAAATTTTTATATATTGGAGTGTTTAGTTAAATTAGCAAACTTAAAGGGTTTGTTTATAAATTTTTAAATTTTACCTCGTAATACTCTTCTATTCAACTACCTAATATTATTCCCAAAATCTTTTCCAAAATAATAAAACAAACGGACCCTCAATGTCTTATATCCTACGAATAAATTAATTCACAAATATTTTTTTTAATCATGACTTTAATCTTTTATTTATTTAAAAATGGTGTGGATTGAGGATTTTTGTAGAGCGCCTTTGCCATTTCAATGTCAATCAAATTGTCAAGGGATACTGTTGTCATTTCATATACAAGATGTAGATGCAAAAAAATCTACCATCATGAAAATAAGGTTTGATCTCGTGAGGTTGAGGCTACTGACAATCCGCTAGACCTGCACACATGAAAGGACAGGCGTGAAGCTTCCGGAAAACATTGGGGTGGTGTTTGTTGTAGGCACTCCGACACTCAAGTTAGCAAGACTGAAAGAGATTATTTGATAAGAATTAAGGAGATAAAGAGTTACCAAGAGTCTTGTCGGGTGCGAGGACTACGTCGGAGGCATCGGGTTCTTGGGAGCAAGAACTTTAAGGGTAAATAGATTGTTTTGAGTATTGTAGATTAACTATGGGAGATTACATACTTAATGAGAGGGCAAGCCTTTATTTTTATAGTGAACCCAAAGGGTTGGAATCCTAGTAGGACAGTGAGTCCTCTTTTTTGGAAGATAATCCATATCAAGAAAAAAATATGATTTCTTGACCTTATCAGATTAAGTTTAATAGTTTAAATAACATTTGGAATCTTAGTGGGACACTAAATCTTATTTTGGGAGATAATCCCTAGCATGAAAGAGTGTAATAACTTCTTTCTACTCAAATGCTCATAAAAATACATTTAATAAAAATACATGTATATTAACAAAAAATAGTTGGGCCCAAATTTTTCTTTACAAATGGCATACATCATTTACATAATACAAAATATCATGTACAAAACTATCAAAATGGTGGACACTGTAACCATTTCTCTCCACTTACAGACGTCCATCTGACTGCATCCTCACCTATTTCCTGCAAAAATATAAAAAACAACGGGATGAGTATAAACAATGTTCAATAAGTAAATCCTTTACTTCGCCATCCCTGTGCTTCATTTCTTAGTTCTTTCCTTACTTTACTCTTTTTCTCCTTTCTCTCTCTCTTTGTTCTTTCTATTTTCTTTTTCTTCTTATTCTTTCTATTTTCTTTCTCTGTCTCTTTTTTTTTTCACAACTCTCTTCTACTAATTCTCTCTCTCTGTTCTTTCTTTCTTTCCGTTCTTTCTTTCTCTCTCTCTTCTACTAATTCTCATAACTCATGATAGAAATCATGATAACATGCATAAATGCAATGCACATGCAAAGATGCATAGATATGCATTTTCTTTCTTTTCTTCTGTTTTCTTATTCTGTTTTCTATGCTTGCTTTTTATGCATTTCTTTTCTTTCTATTCTCTTCTTTTTCTTTTCTTTCTCATGCTTTCTTATTTTTTCTCATTCTTATTCTTTCTCTTTCTATGCCGATTGGACTCGGTTATGCATGGATTCGGAACCCTTGGCCATGTGAGTGTATTCTATCTCTAGGATATAACTCTCATCTGCATGCACTCTCACGGGCTATATCAATTCTTCTTTTCATTCTCAGGCCGCTCACTGAAAGCGGCATGTATGCGGGGAAAATTCTGCTCATCACTCACGGGTTCCCCATCGCAAAACATATTCTTTTCTCTTCTTTAGCACTTTTCTTTCTTTTATTCTCTAGTGCTTATTCTTTCTTTCTCTTTACTCTTAGAGTGCTTTATTATTTCTTTCTTTAATCTTTCTCAAGTTATTTCATATATGCATGTGGATGGCTCATGCTTATAATTCTTTCTTAGATGCACTCATGAAATGCAAATATGTAATGTTGCATGAAATTAAAGTTCTCTACTCATACTCATGCTTCTCTTAGGCATTTCATCAAACAATAAATGTACATACACAAACTCTACTTCTCTCTTTAACCATCCAAAATGGGTGTAGAACTCCCTTGTATCATCAAAATCCCTGTCAAGGAAAAACACTCCCAAAAGTTTACTCAAACTCTTCCAACTCCAACCAAACTTCAATCCATCATCATACAATCAAAAGCACTTCTCATAACTCAAATATATCCAACATTAAGCATAAGTAAGCACCCATCTCGTCTCAATTTCTCAACAATCATAACATATACATACATAAAGAAATCTCTACTCAATTGATTTCTTAAACCTTAACTTGGGTTGGATTTATTTACCTTATACTTGAATAGTCCTCACTAAGGCTCTCTACACTTGTTGGACTCAAACTTTCTCTTTATTTCCTAAGCATAAACTTAGTAAGTATTCAACTCTTACCCTAAGCATAAACTTAGTAAGTATTCAACTCTTACACAAATAAATTTCATATCTAGAGCAAGGATTCTACCTCTTATTGCTTAGGATCAACTTCTTATCAATTTCCAACCAAAAGCCTTAAAAAATACTTGGAAGGTTGAGTGAAGAGTTGAGAGAAAATGAAGGATGGAAGAAGCAGTGGAAGAAGAGAAATGAAAGGGTTTATAAGACTAAACTCTTATTATCTCATATTATAAGCACTCTTTCCCATTTTGCCCTCACACTTTCTTAAAAATTCCATCTTTGACCTTTAATTCTTAGCACTCACACCCTCAACTCCAATGTATTCTCCATGAAATTTTCTTACATTTCACTCCCTACTTTTCCTGCTAATTAGGGGTAGAATGGTCACTTTGCCCCTATGAAAAATTCTCTAGAAACATCGCCAAACATTTCAGTCGGCTCTTTGCCGCAGTGAAGGCTTTTTCTTCGCCCCGGCGAAAAATTCTAAAACTTGCGGTGCCATGGTGAAGATTCTTCTTCGCCCCGGCAAATTCTGTAACTCAAATTTTCGCCAACTTTTTACCAATTTCAAGGCAACCACTCAACCTAACCAAGATACTAATTCAACTAAGGACCAACCAAACAATATTAACAACATACAAGCTTAATTAAGGGCAAACCGATCAACATATAGGCAATACAACATACTTTAGCTACGTACCTCATGTGGGCGTTACAAAGAGAGATGATTTCTTGACCTTATCAAATTAAGTTTAATAACTTAAATAAGATTTGGAATCTTGGTAGGACACTAAGAATTATTTTTGGGACATAATCCCTATTGTGAAAGAGATATGATTTCTTGACCTTATCAGATCAAGTTTGATAGTTTGAGTAAGATTTGGAATGTTAGTAGAAGAGGAAATAGCATGGGATTTTGATTTCCTATTTATAGACTGTTGTAGGCTAATGGGCTAAAACCTCAGTTTAGCTTAACTTATAGGATAGTCCAACTCATAGAGTGGGTAGTTCACAAGGTGATTTTAAGCGTCGGCCCAATCGGGATTGGGTTGAGGCCTTGGGCAGTGACATGTTTATTTTGTTATTGGGTCTCCTTAAGCCTAAGACGATTCTTGGCCTTAACAGTTAGCCCCCCACTCTCTAAGTTAAAAAGTATTTAGCTTAGAGAGTTGATTTAATCAAATGAGTGCAGACTGAGTGGATTAGTGATAGCAGCTCGTTAGGTCGGATAGATCGTTGTGTGGATTCGGTCGATGACTTGTCGATTTGAGATGCAAGTCCTTCAATCGGTCTGGGTTGACTGAATGTGTAAATCTATAAATCGGTTTGGGTCGATCGAAGGTGTCTACTTATGAATCGGTCTGGGCTGATCGAAAGTGTAAACTTGTGAATCAGTTTAGGATCGAAGGTGTAAACTTGTGAATTTGTCTAGGCCGATCGAAGGTGTAAACTCATGAATCGGTCTGAGTTGATCGTAGGTGTAAACTCATGAATTGGTCCGGGTCGATTGAAGGTGTAAACTCATGAATCGGTCTGAGCCGATTGAAGGTGTAAACTCATGAATCGGTCTAGGCCGATTGAAGGTGTAGACTCATGAGCCGGTCTGGGCTGATCGAAGGTGTAAACTTATGAATTGGTCTGCACCAATCAAAGGTGTAAACTCATGAATTGGTCTATGCCGATCAAAGGTGTAAACTCATGAATCAGTCTGGGCCGATCGAAGGTGTAAACTCATGAATCGGTTTGAACTGATCGAAGGTGAAAACTCATGAATCGGTCTGGGCTGATCGAATGAATCGGTCTAAGCCAATCAAAGGTGTAAACTCATGAATCGGTCTGGGCTAATCGAAGTTGTAAACTTATGAATCGGTCTGAGTCGATTGAAGGTGTAAACTCATGAATCGGTCTGATCCAATTGAAGGTATAAGCTCATGAATCGGTCTGAGCCGATCGAAGGTGTAAACTCATGAATTGGTTTGGCCGATCGAAGGTGTAAATGCCAAGTGAAGCTTGTATGGAGCTTACAGTCGAGTCGGCGTAACCGACTTTGTAGTTGAAAACATTTGATTGAAGCTGGAGTAGTGACATGCATGTTTTAAGCAAATAGCCGAATGGAGAGTCAATATGCATGATGTGCATGTGTTATGGACTGAATGAAGAGTGAGCTAAATGGAAAAATGGGCTGCATGTATTTAAGTAATGGGTTGAATAGAGAAAGATTTAACCAAATAGAGTGGTAGTTAAAAGGAGATAATGACACATACCTTTCCCCTTCAAGTGTTGCCGCCGATGCTTGTTGGACCGAGTGGAGAGAGGGGTGTTACTTTCTATGTCAAAGCTGAACCAGTTGAAGTTGAGTGGGCACGTGATTCACTTTTGGACTGAACCGAATGGGCACGTTGATATTGTATGTGCAGACCCAAATATCATTGAGTGGACTACTCATGTTGTTTAGTGGTGCTGAGTTGCAATGGGGAGTGGAAAGTTTGCAAACAATAGGGAGCGTGAGGGCTTTTGTGATAGGTGTGCTGGAGATTGTGATGTGAAGGTGGTTTGAGTTGATATGTATTGGTTGGGAAGGGGCGATGGTTCGAGTTTGGAGTTTTGTAATACGGTGAGGTAAGAAGATTAGGCGAGAGTGGGGCGTCGTCACTTAAGCAGATTTTGTTTGGGGGGTTTCTCTTCGTGTTTAGTATATGACTTTGGGTGTTTTAAGAGGATTACTGCTGTGTTTTTAGGATTTAACTGTGTGATTAGAGAAGTTGTTAGGGCGATTTTAGGAGAACAGGTGGACGGGTTTTGGGTTTCAAAGTGGTGGAAAATCTTTGTGAAGTTGAATTGGGATTGGATCAAGGTTGGTTGAGTTTGAGTTACCTTCTAATGGAATGGAGGTCTTGGAGATGCTGGTATATTGCGGCATCTCTTGAATGAACAAATTGACCGGTTTTATGGCGGGTGATGCATTGCAAAGCTCTAATGATGGTGGCGGACCACCTGGTGGTTTGATGATTGAAGTGAAAAGGCGCGTGTAGAGAGATTAGAGACAGAAACTATTGCCTTATCTAAACAGAGTATTAGAAAAGAGAGATTGTTGAAGCAAAGTCAATAAATCAAGTGGTTTAGGAACACCACTTTAAACCTTGACACATTATTATTCTATTATTAATTTAGAACAATAATATGAGCTTCAAGGTCTTATACTACCCGCTAAATGGATATAATATAAAATAAATTACGATATGTCGAATAGATATAATATGGCATGTGAATAGATAAAACAAACGAAGAAAAATAAAGAAAAAAATTCTTATCGAGATGGGATTTTCTGATTAACATTGTCAGTCAAAAAGAGTCCTGTGTTGCCTCCCATGTTGTAAGTTGTCGTTGACAGATGATTGTCAGGGCCCCACGGTGGGCGCCGAACTGTAGATGCAAAAAATCTACCGTTATGAAAATAGGGTCTGATCCCGTGAGGTTGAGGCCACTGACAATCCGCTAGACCTGCACACATGAAAGGATAGGCGTGAAGCTTCCAGAAAACACTGAGATGGTGTTTGCTCGCTCAAGTCAGCAAGGCCGAAAGAGATTATTTGATAAAAATTAAGGAGATGAAGAATTATCAGGAGTCTTGTCGGGAGCTAGGACTACGGTAGAGGCTTCGGGTTCTTGAGAACAAGAACTTTAAGGGCAAATAGATGGTTTTGAGTAGTGTAGATTGATTATGGGAGATTATATACTGAATGAGAGGGCAAATCTGAGAATTAATTAATTTTGACTACTATAATTATAAATCGAACCATAATTATATTTCATTTTTTAAAGACATGGCCAAGATTAAGTTACAATTGATAATATAGTTGTCAATGAAATTTAAACAGCAATATATTATATTGGGTTAAGAACGTAAAACATGGTTAAGAACCCCAATTCAAAATCGAAAATGAGAGATCGTTCGCAATTCAGGAGAAATGGAAACCCAAAACCCAAAAAAACATCAATTACCAAGAAAGCCTAAAAAATTCAATAAAAAATCAAAAGAATACGAGAGAAAATTACAGAAAAAGATTAAAAAATAATGAAACTTACCAACCGAAACAAAGGATCTTGATTGATTGATAGTTGACACAGACCCTTTAATTGACTAAGACAAGAGTATAGTAGGTTCCAAGGAATAAGCCCAAATTGATCTTGCAGCAGATAAAGTTTTATCATTTTTTTAATGATAATAAGAACAGGAAGTGAAAAAGGGGGTAGAATTGATTTTAAAAAAATTAATAATATGATAAATTATGGCACATTGTTTTCAGGAAAGGATCTAAAAACCACCAAACTCAATACTACTTTTCGCGCTACAGCCTACAAGTACAAATATAACAAAGCGGTTTTCAGACAGGACATAAAAGACTTTAGAAAGTCAACAGAAGTTCAGTCGGTGGACCGTTTTGCCCTCTACATTTTTGTTTATTGTAAATTAATATTATTAATAGGATTTCCTTTTTTTTTTTTTTTTTAAATCTCAATTTGAAAACAAAGTTTTTAAATTATTGGTAATAAAAGGGGTGAGCATGGATAGTGGGTAGAACCAGAACCAGAATCGGAACCGGAATCGGAACCTACTTAGAACCGACACGATGCAGGTAGATTCCGATTCCAATTTTGTTAGAATCAACACCGTGCGGTTTCGGTTCCTACATATTTCAGAATTGGAATTGGAACTTGGGAAAAGAACTTGAAGTGGACACCTTGCTTGGAACCTGTTTGTGTTTTGGTTTTAATTAAGAAATTTTATGTAAATTATGATGAATTGATTGAATTAAAGTGTTGTCTAGAGATTAGAGGATTTATGAGTCACATTGGACATAAATGAATGAGTAATCAAAAGTTGAAAACTACTAAATGTAGGTTTTCTTAATTTGTTAGTGGTGTATTTATAATCTTTTAAGGTATTTTTGTCATTTTTTAAACTAATAGGAGGTAATTGATTTTTTACATGATACTTTGGGTAAGGAATCGGAGTCTACATTTTAGGTTCCGATTCTTTGAATTTAAGAACCGGAACTTGTTGGTTCCGATTTCGATTTCTTTTTTTGGGAACCTGCACTGTGTAGTTTTGGTTCCGACTCCCTTGAAAAAATGCACTGGACCCAGAACTGCTCACCCCTAATTGATATTTGATAAAGATCAATTTATTTTTATCCAATTTTTTGATTTTTTTATCTTTTATCAATAGCTAAGATATAATATAAGATTCTTTAAGATCTTTTTTATATTTTCTATTTTTGGGTATTTTATTTTATTTTTGTGTATTCATTATTATTATGATCATATTATATTTGGGCCAACTTACATGCGACTAATTCTCGGGGGAGATGCAAAAGAAGTAGGTAACTAGCACTTGTCCTACCACACTCAAACTATCCATCGCTGACATATATACAACTAAATGAAAAACATAAAATGATAATTAAATATGTAATATACACTATCGTCGTCTAACAATTTCATGACGTAGGACAAATGTAAATTCTAATACCCCCTTGTCGTAACGGGAAGCGTAATGCGAGATAAATGCTAATTCTCTCTCATGTATAGTGTGCAGAAAATTAAATAGGTCAATCATGTGTTACATATTGGGTTAAAGTCTAAACCTAAGGGTCCATTTGTTTTTTTATTTTGGATAGGATTTTAGAAATAATATTGGGTAGTTGAATAGGGTAAGTATTACGAGATAAGATTCAAAATTCACAAAAAAACCCCTTAGGTATGCTAATTTAACTAAAAACCCCAATATATAAAAATTTTGTAAAATGACAAAAACACCCCCATCTACCCACAGTGCCAGATTTTGGCCACCACCGTTAGAATCCAGCCAAAAAATAGCGTTATGATGTAGACCGGTCGGATCTGGCCGGTCGTGCGTCGATGTGGCATTTTTCGACGAGATCCACCACTGATCTAGCTAGAAAAGGCTAGATTTGGCATTCGATGGCCGCAAAAGGTTAGATTTGGTCGTCAGCGATGACCAAAGATATAGCCGTTGTTATCGGTCAACAATTTCTTTGGTCGTCAGATCTGACCTTTTTCAACCAGATCTAATGTGGATCTAACCAGAAAAGACCAAATCGATGAATTATCGGCCATTTCCGATTGTTTCTATGCCGTTGTGACAGATTCCGACAACAAGAGGCAGTGGTTGTCGGAATTTGACAATTATGGATGGGTGAGGGTATTTTTATTAATTTTTAAACTTTTTTCTAGGGGGTTTTAATTAAATTAATAAACTTAAAGGGTTTAAAAGTAATTAAAAATAAAATAGTATTTCTCAAATAATAAAATAAACAAGTATTTTGAGAATAAGATTGAGAATATGGATGAAAATAATAAAACAAATGGAGCCTTAATATGTTTTACATCCAATATTATGCGTAGAACTCATTCTTAAAAGCTCAAAAAAAAAAAAAAAAAAAAAACAAACAAACAAACAAACCGAGTATTCAAAGAAAAAATATACACTATATATAAGACAAAAGCAAATTTCTACTAAAACGATCATTCAAATAAAAAATATACACTACAATATGGTCTAAGAAATTTAGTATGATTCATTCCTTCGAAGTTCATTTAACTCTTGTGTAGAGTTCAGTACTCAAGAAACATAACTAAGCCTGCAAAAAACTCTAATGAATGTACACTGTTTCACTAATATGTATAACTATTTCATTCACAGGATGGAATTTTAATGGACAATATCCATGTTACGTATTCCTCATACTATAACTACTACTGCACATGAAACCATATTAAAACTCCTTTGCAGGGTGTTAACGAGGTGGGATGATGGGAATGACATCACTCACAAGGTCACTGCCTGATACATAAGATGAAAAATATTGATCCCTCGTCATGAACGATGAAGAAGCTGGTGCTGATGTTGATTTGCTGCCAGAATGCATGGAGGTGGATTCAGAAAATGTGGCATCAGTTTCTGGCATCATCTTCAGTATGGTTTCTAGCTCCCTCACTACATCTGACATGGATGGCCGTTGTTCTGTCTTGTCATGGCAACAAGTGAGGGCCAAAGCTACAAACCTTTCGATGCATTCAGATGGGTAAGAACCCATTCTATTGTCTATGATGGAGAACATCAAGCCCGATTCACGAGCTACATTCACCTGGATATAGGTTTCGTTTTCTCGTAAGAAAGGTATGCAACAGGGAATAGATATTCAGGAAAGAGTTCTCTGTGTTAAAAAGTACCTCGCGAACTATGTTTTTTCCATGTGATATTGGTTGCATACCCGTCAAGAGCTCCAGGAGTACAACTCCGAGGCTATAAACATCACTTTTATCTGTCAACTTGTGAGTTAGAAAATATTCTGGATCGAGGTAGCCCTGCATGTATAAGATCAATAAATATGTAACTTGAGGCAGGGAGGTGAGTTTATCGCTCTTTCCTTCCAAGACTAATTCCCAGTACTGTTCTTTCTAAATCCAAGTAAGAGGTCATCTACTAGATTTAACAATCAAGGTCTTTTAAAAATATTAGATCTAAAGGCCAAACAACATGCATAATTATCAGTAGAAAATGTAAAAAACGTGCAAAAGGTGAACAGTATTCAGTAGCACTTACAATTTTATAAGCTGGAAAAGTTTCCTAAGTGGCTGGAATTTCTGTCCCACTAAAGTTATTGTTATCAAGTTGACTGCAGAGAAAAAAAAGAATATTTTCAAGTATGATAAACCATGTTGCCTGTACACCAACCCATTAATGGGGTTTAAAATTCCTTCCATCAAGAAGCAAATACAATCAAGCCGATATATAGGAATGAAGATCAAGTAAAATAAAAATTACGACTATGGGGCAGAGGAACATACAGTATGTGCAATGTCGGCAACCTGAGTATTCTGGTGGGAAGACCAGTCAAGTTATTATTATCCACAAGCCTGCAAGCATAGTGTTAATGAATACAAAGATCATCCGAACAAGAAAGCAGAGAAATATAATAAAAGCAAAATCTGTATAACTCACAAATGAAGAAGTTGGATAAATTGGAAAGCTCAGGTGGAGTTGACCAACAATTGAATTGTTGTTCAAGTGACTGCAATATTCAGATATATCAGTAGAAAAAATGAGTGGAACAAATATAACTGCCTTGCCAATGGAACTAGCCTATGGATTGAGATCCACTTACAAGTGTCCACACTGGTCATTAGCGAATGATTTGGTTATGTGCCCGAGATATTGTTTGTCTACTGGAGTCTATTAAGTTTGAAAGCTTGCCTAGCTCTTCCGGTAAAGACCTGATAATCTGTTTCCATTCAAGAGTCTGCACACACATGTACATCACGTAATTTAAACCAACACAAAGTATATTGTTTCAAATAGTATCATATTTGAGTAATAATTTAATAAACCCTGCTCTATAACTTCAAGAGTAAAGATGATATATTCCCTATCTCCTTTGGTATGCTTCCTGTCAGATCATTCCACTGAATCCCTGCAAGCAGACAAAATCGAGAAAAGCATTGTGATTAACTTGGAAGATAAAAGTATAATTCAGTTTTCTCAAGATCAACTTATGTAAATTTTGCCTCACAATATTCGAAGACGAGATAGTGGCCAAGCTCAGGCGCTAAACTTCCGAAAGATCACTGTTCAGGAGATGCCTGTATC
Organism: Pistacia vera; assembly: GCF_008641045.1. Lineage (NCBI taxonomy): Eukaryota > Viridiplantae > Streptophyta > Magnoliopsida > Sapindales > Anacardiaceae > Pistacia > Pistacia vera. The sequence goes on along the minus strand of NW_022196020.1, from coordinate 307,542 downwards.
GAAAATAAGTGTTCAGTATCATTAATTGTCACATCTTTAGAATTTAAGATTTGAAAAATCATTGAAGAAGATAGCAAGCATAAAATGGTGAAAAGGGTATGGAAAGGACATACAGATTCTGAACATGCAAGTAACCATCAGTCTCATCAATTGTGTCAAAATAAAACTCCGGTCAATTGATAGGCATGGATCTCCCTCGTTCCCGTTTCCGAGGGTTCATAGGATCAATTAATCTTCTTGACTGCCACCAATGCGCTGACTGAAATGGACATGAGCAAATATAAAAATCATGGGATAAGGCAACTCTCAAATTCAACAGCCCAACTCCTAAATTCAATTTCTTTTCATAAATGATTATCCTTGAAATAAGATGTCACACTCACATACACTACTTATAGCAGTATGCCATCTTCTGGAGCAAAACAATGAACTTCAATAAGACACTTACACTATTTTACCTATTTTCAACCTAAAACAAATGGAATAAACATAAATTATAGTTAATTTTTCACTGTTGTACTTTCTCTACGGAAATTTAATGTAGTGCTGTTATATATTTTCAAAATTTGATCATCTATCTTCTGCTGTAGAATTTGGTCAAGATTTATGGAAGTTAAATTAGAATATTTTAGAAACAAGTATTCAAGAATAGACAACAAATGAAGAAACTATTTATTGGTATGCCTTCAAACATTTGACGAATAGGGCAGCAAAATTGGCGCTGCCATTTTCATGGTATTCAAGAAAAAAGTGGAATAGTGCAGCAAAATCAAAAAGAAAATTAAACATATCTGGGAAAAGAAATTGCGTATATAAATGCATTAAGAACTTCTTTAGATGAGAAAAACTAGATATCAAAACTTAGTACTGGGAGACATTGAAGAAAACTGAAAAAAAAACTAAACTTGCAGTAAGATTCACCTTCTGAAGGATCTGTAATCTGAGCAACTGCAAAAAGCACCAAGTAACCTACAAACCCGCATAAAAAGTCCACAAAATCTCATCCCTCATCTTGATAATCTACAAAAGCAATGAGCAGAAAGCAGAAATAGCAAATGGTCAATGATATTTGGCATTAACAGAACATATTTCCAACAAAAGAGTGAGCATTGAACCCAGAAGAACATTTGGCTGTAGGAAGCATGTTAAAGGGGAGTGAACAATCAACTCAAGTTTCCTATCAGAATGCTAAGTCTTATAGAATTACTTAGCTATCATTAGTTGACTTTTCTTCTTCCTAAGTGCCAAATAAAAGATCATTCTAGCCAAACATGAATCAATCATTGATGCTTGGATCCAAAACTAATCAAAGAGGCCAAGGGGTCCTTGGGTGGTAAGCTGAAAGCAAATTACACAAACCGAGCCAAAAAAGTTTCTGATAAAATGTTGTTTCATGTATATCATCATAGATTTCTGAACTGAGGAAAAAAATGGTTTCTGGAAGGCACAGGCGGCATGGTAGTTCATTTAAAAACCCCAAAAGATATTTTAAAACTCTCTGTTTTCTTCATAAAAAATATGCGACAGAGAAATTACAATAAAATAAGCACAGTGGCCCTTTGTTTTCATATTCGGTGAGAAAGAGAAGCTTTTGCTTCAGTTTTTTTTACTGCTACAATGTGTGACTTTTTATAAGTTTACCTGCTACACAAACACAAGACATAAATTATAGAAAAGAGGAGAGGGACGTATGGCGCGTGCTTGAACGTGAATCATGAGGGATCGTACTTTCATATTTCCGACATTGATGTAAAGTACAAGTGTTGGGGCCAAGTGGGGAGACAATAACTTTTGTCTCAACGAGACCAAATTCTGATTGGCTTCTGGCGGTCATATATACAACCAGATTAGCCCTCAAGTGATCAAGGTTGTATCTTTTATCAGGGTTTCAATGGAGTAAGTTTCAAGTACTCTATTAATTACGTTGAAAAAGGAAGAAATTGTCAAAGACCAATCCTTCATATTGGTTCCCAGAACATGATTTGAGTGAAACACGCGATTATGTAAAGTTCAAAAGTAATTGTGCAATTAATGGTGGATATGGGTGTAAAGATTCTTTATGGAGGAATAACAACTAATCATTTTATAGCTAGAAAGTATGTTCGACATGCAATAATTAGACAATCACCACATGAGATTGATAGTATGTGTGTATATATAAATATTAGTTATGAAAGAATTGGTGAATCTGTAATGCAAGAACACGAGATTTTTAAATGGTTCCGGTAGAACCAAAACTAGTCCACTATTATTATTGCTTATGTTTGTTGTATACCCAAAGTGATTATAAGAAGGAAACACGTAATAACGAGTAAGATCTCTCTCGGTGATTCCATGCTTGTATGAATAATAATCGATCGATCCCTAAAACGAAGGTGAGACCTCCCTTTTATATACACTGTCTGAATGGTTGAGGTTGTATTATGGGTGGATTACATGCATAATCCCCTATAACAAGATTGAACATGAATTTCCGCTCATACTTATTTGAACACCTATACTTAGTACTATTGAGTTGTTGGAGAAGTCATCTGCTATAGGAGCGACACGCAGGATGATTCTAACCGCTAGATCTCGGTAGGGTTTATAAACAGTTGGCATGAATCTAGCTATTGGAAAATCATGCACAACAAGATAAATGTTTAAATTGTAATTATTTTAGATGAAGATAAATAACATGATGAGATGAAGTAGTAACATGGTAGAGACCAATTCCAATACATGTGAAGTATTGATATCGAAATTAACAACTTTCTTGGAAAATATCACGTACCAATTTAGATTAGTCTAATAAACATTTTTTAAGTGAAGAACGATTCCATGAAACTTAATAAATCGTATGGACGATGTTTGTTCACAGCAACTTTTTCTTAGTCATAGTAACCCTTCTATAATCACATTGGATGACCTAATGATAAAAGAATAAGAGGTTCAATAAATTTCTAGTTTAAGTCTCTCTAGACTAACTATGGATGACCATGAAGGGATTTACTGGTCGTTCATTTCAAGGTCCCGAAAGAATAGTTAAACTGTACGTAAACTGGTCGAACACTTAGATCATAAATAAAATTAAAAATTAAAAAATTAAAAAATTAAAAAAACCTTCTATGGTGGATACTGGTGCAAAGACTCTTCCCTAGTGTTGGAAAGCCACTAATTCACTTAATAACTGCATTGATAAACGTTTAGACTTGTGATTATTTTAGAGAAGATTAACAAGACCGACACCTATAAATTTAAGTTTTGTTATTGAAAACTGAGGACTTTATCAAACTGATGTCACAGTTTGATGAATTTATTTTAATGGTGAAAAGGAAGTAAACAGGAGTGTCAATGAAGTGCCTTCTACGAATTCATATGCAGCTATTTATATAAATTGACATTTCTTTATAATTTATGCATATCATTAATTATACATGACCCAGTTGGCCAGTTTTTAAAACTCCTGTTCTTGGTGCACATAAAGTCAACTCTACAGATTTTATAGCCACTCAAATGGTGGCCATTTATGGTGTGACTTTTCTGAAAAATGGTGTCATATAAATATTAATGTGCAATTATTTTTATATATTTTAAGTTTATTAATTTCATAAAATTTTAAAAAAATTAAAAAATTAAAAAAAACACTCTCAGACCTATACTTGTCAGATTCCAACAACCGTCACCGGTGGTAGTCAGAATCTATCACAACGGCTTATACCACAACCAAAACTGACCGGTATTTATCGATCTGGCCTTTTCTGACCAAATCCACAGTGGATCTGGCCGAAAAGCCAGATCTGGTCGTCAATGATGGCCATAGCTTTGGCCATTGCTGCCGGGCAAAGATGGGCTTTTACGGCTGCGACAGCCACATCTAGTCATAGATCTGGCTGGAAAAGGTCATATCGACGCCATACCTGCCAAATTCGACCAGTAGTGTCATTACGTAATTTTTCTGCTAGATTCACGGTGGTGGCCGGAATCTAGCACTGGGGTGGTGAGATGTTTTGTCATTTTACAAAATTTTTATATATTAGGGTGTTTAGTTAAATTAGCAAACCTGGGGGTTTTTTTAATAAATTTTTAAATTTTACCTCGTAATACTCCCCTATTCAACTACTCAATATTATTCCTAAATCCTTCTAAAATAATAAAATAAAAGGACCCTCAATATTTTATATCCTAGAAAAATTAATTACAAGTATTTTTTTAATCATGACTTTTTCTTTTATTTTTTTTTTAAAATGGTGGGGATTGAGGATTTCTGTAGAGCACCTTTGCCATTTCAGTGTCATTCAATTGTCAAGGGATACTGTATCATTTCAATACAGATATTAGAAACAATAAATGAAAATGTGATAGAAATGACTCATGATAAGTTGTACAAATACTATGTATTGACTTCGGAGTCAATGAAGAGGAAGCTCTCAGAATTATGTGGATGTAAGAATTGAGAGAACACCATTATATTCTTTGTAAAATATTTTTATAATAATATTTAAGGACGTAAATATGTTAAGATAGTTCACAAATGAACACTTATTTAGCTAACACAAAAAGTAAAGTATTTAAATTAGACCAACATAAATCCAACGAAATAAATATCTCAATGTTTTGTACTCTACAAAAATTAGTCACAAGTATTTTTTTAATTACCTGTGTTTTGTTTATTGAAGAATCTTCATTAATTTGTCCATGGTTGATGGTTATGTGTTCGTGAGATGGGGTGATTTTCTTTGATTATTTAAGCTGGGATTTTTTGGATTTGTTGTTGCTAGTTATGTTGGTTTACTGTTGGTATAGTGTTATTAAATTGATGAGAAATTGAGCTGTTGTCAATTACGAAGAAAGCCTAAAAATTCAATAAAGAACCAAAAGAATACGAGAGAAATGTGATGCGATTAGAAGATGGGAATGATACCCCATTCCTGAAGACTGAAGTTACAGAAAAAAGATTAAAAAAAAGAATGAAACCTACCAACCATAACATGATCTTGATTGATTGATATTTGCACAAAACCCTTCAATTGAATAAGCAGATTAGAGTAGGTTCCAAGGAATAAACCCAAATTGATTTCTTATTGGAGATAAGATTTATAATTTTTAATGATAATAAGAACCCCAGTTTTCGACTACCACAGTAAGTATGGGTTGGTAGAAATTTTATTAATTTTTAAATTTTTTAAAAAGTATTTATAAAATTAATAAATTTAAAAGGTTCTAAAAATAATTAAAAATATAATAATTTTTTAAATAATGTATCAAATAATATTTGAGAAGTGAGTAGGAGAGTAAGTAAGACTAGTATTACTCGAATAAATAATAGGACGCAGGAATTTCAACAACCTTTAATTTCAATGACCCACCATGTTCCTGCCGAATTAAAGAGACAAACAACCTTATAATTTGAAGTGTTCAATGTACAAAAGGGTCAAGGTCTTGAGATATTTTCTTTTTATATCAAATTTTATGAATGTTGACAGCGCGTTCAATGGATAAAAATTTACTTATAATATTATTAAAATTCAAATATAATCCTATCAATAAATATCTCAGGGTGTGCTTGGATCTTATTCTTACTCATATTCCCATCCTACCCCAAATATTGTTGGCATATTATTTAAGAATATTATTATTTTTAATTATTTTTAGACCCTTAAGTTTATTAATTTCTAAATACCTCTAAGAAAAAGGTTAAATTAACAAAAACACCTCTACCAACCCATACTACCAGATTCCGATAACCACGTTGGTGGTAGTTAGAATATGTCCAACGGTATATACCACGAATGAAATTGGCAGTAATTCAATGATCTGGCCTTTTCGACCCGTCCACAGTGGATGGCTAAAAAAGGCCAGATATGGCTGTCGTTGAAACAACGACGGCCATATCTTTGGCTGTCACTGACGGCCAAAGATGGACTTTTACGGCTGTCGAGGCCACATCTGGCCATAGATCTGGCAGAAAAGGCCATATCGACACTACATGCCAAATCCGATCGGTATGTGTCGTTATGCAATTTTTCGGTTAGATTTCGGTACCATTGCCGAAATCTGGCACACAGGTGGTGGGGGTGTTTTTGTCATTTTACAAAATTTTTATATATTGGAGTGTTAGTAAATTAGCAAACTTAAAGGGTTTTTTTAAAATTTTTAAATTTTACCTCGTAATACCTTCTATTCAACTACCTAATATTATTCCAAAATCTTTCCAATAATAAAACAAACGGACCCTCAATGTCTTATATCCTACGAATAAATTAATCACAAATTTTTTTTAATCATGACTTTAATCTTTATTTATTTAAAAAGGTGTGGATTGAGGATTTTTGTAGAGCGCCTTTGCCATTTCAATGTCAATCAAATTGTCAAGGGATACTGTTGTCATTTCATATACAAGATGTAGATGCAAAAAATACCATCATGAAAATAAGGTTTGATCTCGTGAGGTTGAGGCTAGACAATCCGCTAGACCTGCACACATGAAAGGACAGGCGTGAAGCTTCCGGAAAACATTGGGGTGGTGTTTGTTGTAGGCACACTCGACACTCAAGTTAGCAGACTGAAAGAGATTATTTGATAAGAATTAAGGAGATAAAGAGTTACCAAGAGTCTTGTCGGGTGGGAGGACTAGTCGGAGGCATCGGGTTCTTGGGAGCAAGAACTTTAAGGGTAATAGATTGTTTTGAGTATTGTAGATTAACTAGGGAGATTACATAATTAATGAGAGGGCAAGCCTTTATTTTTATAGTGAACCCAAAGGGTTGGAATCCTAGTAGGACAGTGAGTCCTCTTTTGGAAGATAATCCATATCAAGAAAAAAAATATGTTCTTGACCTATCAGATTAAGTTTAATGTTTAAATAACATTTGGAATCTTAGTGGGACACTAAATCTATTTTGGGAGATAATCCCTAGCATGAAAGAGTGTAATAACTTCTTTCTACTCAAATGCTCATAAAAAACATTTAATAAATATATGTATATTAACAAAAATAGTTGGGCCAAATTTTTTTACAATGGCATATCATTTACATAATACAAAATATCATGTACAAACTATCAAAATGGTGGACACTGTAACCATTTCTCTCCACTTACAGAAGTCCATCTGACTGCACTCACCTATTCCTGCAAAAATATAAAAACAACGGGATGAGTATAAACAATGTTCAATAAGTAAATCCTTTACTTCGCCATCCCGTGCTATTTCTTAGTTCTTTCTTATTTACTCTTTTTCTCCTTTCTCTCTTTGTTTTCTATTTCTTTTTCTTCTATTCTTTCTATTTTCTTTCTTGTTTTTTTTTTCACAACTCTCTTCTACTAATCTCTCTCTCTGTTCTTTCTTTCTTTCCGTTTTTCTCTCTCTCTTTTACTAATTCTCTAACTCATGATAGAAATCATGATAACATGCATAAATGCAATGCCCATGCAAAGATGCATAGATATGCATTCTTTCTTTTCTTCTGTTTTCTATTCTGTTTCTATGCTTGCTTTTTATGCATTTCTTTTCTTTCTATTCTCTTCTTTTTTCTTTTCTCTCATGCTTTCTTATTTTTTCTATTTATTCTTTCCTTTCTATGCCGATTGGACTCGGTTATGCATGGATTCGGAACCCTTGGCCATGTGGTGTATTCTATCTCTAGGATATAACTCTCATCTGCATGCACTCTCACGGGCTATATCAATTCTTCTTTTCATTCTCAGGCCGTCACTGAAAGCGGCATGTATCGGGGAAAATTCTGCTCATCACTCACGGGTTCCCCATCGCCAACACTTCTTTCTCTTCTTTAGCACTTTTCTTCTTTTATCTCTAGTGCTTATTCTTTCTTTCTCTTACTCTTAGAGTGCTTTTATTATTCTTTCTTTAATCTTTCTCAAGTTATTTCATATATGCATGGGATGGCTCATGCTTATAATTTTTCTTAGATGCACTCTGAAATGCAAATATGTAATGTTGCATGAAATTAAAGTCTTACTCATACTCATGCTTCTCTTAGGCATTTCATCAAACAATAAATGTACATACACAAACTCTACTTCTCCTTAACCATCCAAAATGGGTGTAGAACTCCTTGTATCATCAAATCCCTGTCAAGGAAAAACACTCCAAAGTTTACTCAAACTCTTCCAACTCCAACCAAACTTCAATCCATCATCATACAATCAAAAGCACTTCTCATAACTAAATATATCCAACATAAGATAAGTAAGCACCCATCTCGTCTCAATTTCTCAACAATCATAACATATAAACATAAAGAAATCTCTACTCAATGATTTCTTAAACCTTAATTGGGTTGGATTTATTTACCTTATACTTGATAGTCCTCATAAGGCTCTCTACACTTGTTGGACTCAAACTTTTCTTTATTTCCTAAGCATAAACTTAGTAAGTATTCAACTCTTACCCTAAGCATAAACTTAGTAAGTTTCAACTCTTACACAATAAATTTCATATCTAGAGCAAGGATTCTACCTTATTGCTTAGGTAACTTCTTAATTTCCAACCAAAGCCTTAAAAAACTTGGAAGGTTGATGAAGAGTGAGAAAATGAAGGTGGAAGAAGCAGTGGAAGAAGAGAAATGAAAGGGTTTATAAGACTAAACTCTTATTATCTCATATTAAGCACTCTTTCCCATTTTGCCTCACACTTTCTTAAAAATTCCATCTTTGAACTTTAATTCTTAGCACTCACACCCTCAACTCCAATGTATTCTCCATGAAATTTTCTTACATTTCACTCCCACTTTTCCTGCTAATTAGGGGTAGAATGGTCACTTTGCCCCTATGAAAAATTCTCTAGAAACATCGCCAAACATTTCAGTCGGCTCTTTGCCGCAGTGAAGGCTTTTTCTTGCCCCGGCGAAAAATTCTAAAACTTGCGGGTGCATGGTGAAGATTCTTCTTCGCCCCGGCAAATTCTGTAACTCAAATTTTCGCCAACTTTACCAATTTCAAGGCAACCACTCAACCTAACCAAGATACTAATTCAACTAAGGACCAACCAAACATATAACAACATACAAGCTTAATAAGGGCAAACCGATCAACATATAGGCAATACAACATATTTAGCTACGTACCTCATGTGGGCGTTACAAAGAGAGATGATTTCTTGACCTTATCAAATTAAGTTTAATAACTTAAAAGATTTGGAATCTTGGTAGGACACTAAGAATTATTTTTGGGACATAATCCCTTGTGAAAGAGATATGATTTCTTGACCTTATCAGATCAAGTTTGATAGTTTGGTAGATTTGGATGTTAGTAGAAGAGGAAATAGCATGGGATTTTGATTTCCTATTTATAGACGTGGTAGGCTAATGGGCTAAAACCTCAGTTTAGCTTAACTTATAGGATAGTCCAACTCATAGAGTGGGTAGTTCACAAGTGATTTAAGCGTCGGCCACATGGGATTGGGTTGAGGCCTTGGGCAGTGACATGTTTATTTTGTTATTGGGTCTCCTTAAGCCTAAGACGATTCTTGGCCTTACAGTTCGCCCCCACTTCTAAGTTAAAAAGTATTTAGCTTAGAGAGTTGATTTAATCAAATGAGTGCAGACTGAGTGGATTAGTGATAGCAGCTCGTTAGGTCGGATAGCGTTGTGTGGATTCGGTCGATGACTTGTCGATTTGAGATGCAAGTTCAATCGGTCTGGGTTGACTGAATGTGTTAATCTATAAATCGGTTTGGGTCGATCGAAGGGTTTCTACTTATGAATCGGTCTGGGCTGATCGAAAGTGTAAACTTGTGAATCAGTTTAGGATCGAAGGTGTAAACTTGTGAATTTGTCTAGGCCGATCGAAGGTGTAAACTCATGAATCGTCTGAGTTGATCTAGTGGTGTAAACTCATGAATTGGTCGGGTCGATTGAAGGTGTAAACTCATGAAGCGTCTGAGCCGATTGAAGGTGTAAACTCATGAATCGGTCTAGGCGATGAAGGGTAGACTCATGAGCCGGTCTGGGCTGATCGAAGGTGTAAACTTATGAATTGGTCTGCACCAATCAAAGGTGTAAACTCATGAATTGGTCTATGCGATCAAAGGTGTAAACTCATGAATCAGTCTGGGCCGATCGAAGGTGTAAACTCATGAATCGGTTGAACTGATCGAAGGTGAAAACTCATGAATCGGTCTGGGCTGACGAATGAATCGGTCTAAGCCATCAAAGGTGTAAACTCATGAATCGGTCTGGGCTAATCGAAGTTGTAAACTTATGAATCGGTCTGAGTCGATTGAAGGTGTAAACTCATGATCGGTTGATCCAATTGAAGGTATAAGCTCATGAATCGGTCTGAGCCGATCGAAAGTGAAACTCATGAATTGGTTTGGCCGACGAAGGTGTAAATGCCAAGTGAAGCTTGTATGGAGCTTACAGTCGAGTCGGCGTAACCGACTTGTAGTTGAAAACATTTGTTGAGAGTGGAGTAGTGACATGCATGTTTTAAGCAAATAGCCGAATGGAGAGTCAATAGCATGATGTGCATGTGTTATGGACTGAATGAGAGTGAGCTAAATGGAAAAGGGCTGCATGTTTAAGTAAGGGTTGAATAGAGAAAGATTTAACCAATAGAGTGGTAGTTAAGGAGATAATGACACATACCTTTCCCCTTCAAGTGTTGCCGCCGATGCTTGTTGGAGAGGGGAGAGGGGGTGTTACTTTCTATGTCAAAGCTGAACCAGTTGAAGTTGAGTGGGCACGTGATCACTTGGACTGAACCGAATGGGCACGTTGATATTGTATGTGCAGACCCAAATATCATTGAGTGGACTACTCATGTGTTTAGTGGTGCTGAGTTGCAATGGGGAGTGGAAAGTTTGCAAACAATAGGGAGCGTGAGGGCTTTTGTGATAGGTGTGCTGGAGATTGTGATGTGAAGTGGTGTTTGAGTTGATATGTATTGGTTGGGAAGGGGCGATGGTTCGAGTTTGGGTTTTGTAATACGGTGAGGTAAGAAGATTAGGCGAGAGTGGGGCGTCGTCACTTAAGCAGATTTGTTTGGGGGGTTTCTCTTCGTGTTTAGTATATGCTTTGGGTGTTTTAAGAGGATTACTGCTGTGTTTTTAGGATTTAACTGTGTGATTAGAGAAGTTGTTAGGGCGATTTTAGGAGAACAGGTGGACGGGTTTTGGGTTTCAAAGTGGTGGAAAATCTTTGTGAAGTTGAATTGGGATTGGATCAAGTGGTTGAGTTTGAGTTACCTTCTAATGGAATGGAGGTCTTGGAGATGCTGGTATATTGCGGCATCTCTTGAAGAACAAATTGACGGTTTATGGGGGTGATGCATTGCAAAGCTCTAATGATGGTGGCGGACCACCTGGTTGTTTGATGATTGAAGTGAAAAGGCGCGTGTAGAGAGATTAGAGACAGAAACTATTGCCTTATCTAAACAGAGTATTAGAAAGAGAGATGTTGAAGCAAAGTCAATAAATCAAGTGGTGTTTAGGAACACCACTTTAAACCTTGACACATTATTCTATTATTAATTTAGAACAATAATAGAGCTTCAAGGTCTTATACTACCCGCTAAATGGATATAATATAAATAAATTACGATAGTCGAATAGATATAATATGGCATGTGAATAGATAAAACAAACGAAGAAAATAAAGAAAAAAATTCTTATCGAGATGGGATTTTCTGATTAACATTGTCAGTCAAAAAGAGTCCGTGTGGCCTCCCATGTTGTAAGTTGTCGTTGACAGATGATGTCAGGGCCCACGGGGGCGCCGAACTGTAGATGCAAAAATCTACCGTTATGAAAATAGGGTCTGATCCCGTGAGGTTGAGGCCACTGACAATCCGCTGACTGCACACAGTGAAGGATAGGGTGAAGCTTCCAGAAAACACTGAGATGGTGTTTGCTCGCTCAAGTCAGCAAGGCCGAAGAAAGAGATTATTGATAAAATTAAGGAGATGAAGAATTATCAGGAGTTTGTCGGGAGCTAGGACTACGGTAGAGGCTTCGGGTTCTTGAGAACAAGAACTTTAAGGAAATAGATGGTTTTGTAGTGTAGATTGATTATGGAGATTATATACTGAATGAGAGGGCAAATCTGAGAATTAATTAATTTTGACTACTAATTATAAATCGAACCATAATTAATTTCATTTTTAAAGACATGGCCAAGATTAGTTACAATTGATAATAGTTGTCAATGAAATTTAAACAGCAATATTATATTGGGTTAAGAACGTAAACATGGTTAAGAACCCCAATTCAAATCGAAAATGAGAGATCGTTCGCAATTCAGGAGAATGGAAACCCAAACCCAAAAAAACATCAATTACCAAGAAAGCCTAAAAAATAATAAAAAATCAAAAGAATACGAGAGAAAATTACAGAAAAAGATTAAAAATAATGAAACTTACCAACCGAAACAAAGGATCTTGATTGATTGTAGTTGACACAGACCCTTTAATTGACTAAGACCAGGTATGTAGGTTCCAAGGAATAAGCCCAAATTGATCTTGCAGCAGATAAAGTTTTATCATTTTTTAATGTAATAAGAACAGGAAGTGAAAAAGGGGGTAAATTGATTTTAAAAAAATTAATAATATGATAAATTATGGCACATTGTTTTCAGGAAAGGATCTAAAAACCACCAAACTCAATACTACTTTTCGCGCTACAGCCTACAAGTACAAAATAACAAAGCGGTTTTCAGACAGGACTAAAAGACTTTAGAAAGTCAACAGAAGTTCAGTCGGTGGACCGTTTTGCCTCTACAATTTGTTTATTGTAATTAATAATTAATAGGATCCTTTTTTTTTTTTTTTTAAATCTCAATTTGAAAACAAAGTTTTTAATTATTGGTAATAAAAGGGGTGAGCATGGATAGGTGGAGAACCAGAACCAGAATCGGAACCGGAATGGAACCTACTTAGAGACACGACACTGAGGTAGATTCCGATCCAATTTGTTAGAATCAACACCGTGCGGTTTCGGTTCCTACATATTTCAGAATTGGATGGAACTTGGGAAAAGAACTTGAAGTGGACACCTTGTTGGAACCTGTTTGTGTTTGGTTTTAATTAAGAAATTTATGTAAATTATGATGAATTGATTGAATTAAAGTTGTCTAGAGATTAGAGGATTTATGAGTCACATTGGACATAAATGAATGAGTAATCAAAAGTTGAAACTACTAAATGTAGGTTTTCTTAATTTGTTAGTGGTGTATTTTAAATCTTTTGCTGATTTCTGGCATGTCTTCTTGTCATCAGAAATGTTACAGCTGCAGATATTACCACAGCACTGGCAATGGCTGCTACTACAATTGCTGCCAAAACACCTTTACTAATACCTGTCCTTTGAGTCTCAGGATTTACTGTAGCAGTGAAGAAATCATAAGTATAAATTAAGACAGCATTTATCATTGCAACATGCAGAAAGGCAATTAAATATAAACAGAACTACTAAATCTATCAATTCCAAGCTCAGTGTATCCATAGTAAAGTCTACTTAAGGCTAAAGTTTTTTTTAGAACAAATTAAATAGCAATGGCAGGCTTAGATACATACAACTGGCATAAGGTCCCAGGAGAGTGAAGTTGAGCAGCTCATAAGGTCCAAATAGGTCATCACCAGGAAATTTCCAGGATGTAAATATGTCTCTAATTCGCTGCACCTCACTTGTATTAAACGTACTTGAGTTGGCATGAGGAAACAGCTTCAAATACATCCTTAGACGAGGTCCTTTCTCCCAAGCAATTGAATCAACTGATATTTGATAAATGCTCAAGTTGAGAGAACTAGTCACGTATGCTTCAAAAAGGTTGGCATATGGATCGAAATAAGAGAAACTAGGACTTTTCAGCCGGTATGCAATTCTCAGAGGTGCTGCACAGCTACATAAATCCCCAGATGCTGGGACATATTCGTAGAAATTATCTGTAGGACATGAGTGAATAGGACATTTTGAATTGGTGGAATTTGTAATTGTCTCATCGTCTTCTGGTTCAGAATCACAGAATTGGTCTATGTTTGGTATGTTTGCACTTGTGCAGATAGGATTGCCGCCGAGCCTAAAAATAAGCCGCTAATATGGTAAGAAATGAGTGGCAAAATTAAGGACCAATATGCAGTATAGCTTTTCCATTAATAAAGTATTTGTAGTTTTCATGATGACCAGAATAACTGGAAAGAAAGTAGAAGATTAAACAGTAAAAAGGACAAAAATCAATAAACAAATACACTATAAATTTTCTCCATGCATTTGCATGCCGTTTCTAGGACATTGAATAGAAATCTAACCACTATACAGAGGCATAAGTTTATAAATTTAGCTATTTAAGCAGATTTTATATTAGATTGTTAGTAGACAAACTGAGTCCTTGATTGTCGCACATGCAATGCATCAAGATAAAATCACTCAAGTTCAGAATCTTGAAATTGCCATATCATTAGTCTGGTTTTTATGAAAATGTCATACCTGCAAAGTCCAAGATGTCCAACCATGCAAAATCCTCATTCATGCAGTGTAATTAACTAGCAGAACATATAATGATGTATATAATAAGAAAGCAGCATACCTTAGTGTGACATTGTTTGGAGGATCTAGATCTCCTAAAACGCTTGAGAAATTATTGTTCCTCAGATCACTGCATTTTGAATGTACAAAGATAAATGATTGGCATGAGATATGGTTTACAGAGCCAGACTTTTAAAACCGATGAAGCTCACTCCAAAAATTAACAAATAAGAAAACTTAATTCAATTTCAGAATAATGGGTTGTCAATGAGCCGTTGTAAATCAGCAGGGAATCAGTGAAGCATAACAGCAAATAATAACTCAAAGTTTCTTTTTCGAGATCTTACAGTGACAGTCTAGCACTTGAACTCAAGGACATGTTCTGCCATATGCTAGCCGGGATAGAACCATCCAAAAAATTGTTATCAAGTGACCTGAAGTAGAACATAATTTGAAAATCATATTTAGATTAGATAATTCAATCATCATTAAGAAATGGTCTAAATAATAATTCATAACTGTAATTCCAAAACAGGAAATGACAAGGAATAATTAGAAGTAAATATATTCTCACAGTCTCTGAAGAGAAGGAAGATCTGAGAAACTTGCTGGGATGGATCCATTAAGACTGTTTTCCGACAGATCACTGCAATGGCAAAGGTAAAATTACTCTGACATCCTCTCCATTTTACTTATCTATTTAGAACAAAATGAGTGACAAGTTTACGATGCCATTACATACATGGTTGTCATATCATCAGAAAGCTTATTTGATGGTATGGGTCCAGTGAGCTGATTCCCGCTAAGATCCCTGTCACATGAGCCCCGTAACAATTAAATATAAGTTAAATTCGGTAGTTATCTAGAATGGAAATAAATAAATCAAAACTCAAGAGTTAATGCATCCTACTGAAAGTGAAATACGAAAAAATCTGCAACAAAATTTGAACAATACTCAAACTTACAGATAGTAAAGCCTTGGAATCCTGCTAAGATCAGGAACGGCTCCCTGCAAGCTACAATGTCTTAGACTTCTGCCAATTTTGGGAGAGAAAAGTGAAGCACCATCAGCATAGCATATTTTTTATGTATGGTAGAAACAAATTATCATTTTGATGCTGACAACAATAGTGACCAAGCAGTGCTAATTGCAACCTCAAGCATCAAGGTTCTCAAATATCAACCAGGGCCAATATTTGAGCATTGCAGAGGTACTTCAGGTTTCAAACTCAGACTGAAGTTAACTTTCAGTAGATCCTGCTTTTATAATCAATTCATAGAATGTCTTCTTTTGGAGTCCTTACAAGTTACAGTTGTGACCTCTACCAAATCAAGTTGAATTATTGATTCCTGTAACATTTCTAGGTATACTAAAGATGACCAATTAAAGAGACAAAAAGGAATAGAATTTAAAGTAATTATGTGGACCTAATATTCTGATGTTTCATAAAAACCTTCTTTAAAGAGAGTCTCTGAACAAATGGCCGTATTTCTACTAGCTAATTGTCATTATTCGATAGATAAATAAAACAACAACTAAAGCAAGGTGATTGCATGTGCATTCAAAATTAACAATCAAAATTTTTTAAAAAGTTGGTTTGGACTTCTGATTTATTCAAAGTCAAGTATTGTAACTAAAGTATACTGATCTACAATCCATCATCAAACAGCCAAAGATATTGCAACCTCAACTGATTCCCAGTACTGTTTTCTTTCTAAATCCAAGTAAGAGGTCATCTGACTAGATTTATACAATCACAGGTCTTTTAAAAAATATTAGATCTAAAGGCCAAACAACATGCATAATTATCTGTAGAATAATGTAAAAACAGTGCGAAAGGTGAACAGTATTCAGTAGCACTTACAATTTAACTAAGCTGGAAAAGTTTCCATAAGTGGCTGGAATTTCTGTCCCACTAAAGTTATTGTTATCAAGTTGACTGCAGAGAGAAAAAAAGAAGAATAATGTCATAAATAAAATAATTTTCAGTATGATAAAACATGTTGCCTGTACACCTAACCCCATTGCGTGTCCTTAAGGTTATACTTAATCCCCTAGTCTAACTAAGGAGTTTAAAATTCCTACCATCAATGAATCAAATACAATCAAGCCGATATATAGGAATGATGATCAAGTAAAAATAACAATTACGACTATTTGGGGCAGAGGAACATACAGTATGTGCAATGCTGGCAACTCTGAGTATTCTGGTGGGAGATATCCAGTCAAGTTATTATTATCCACAAGCCTGCAAGCATGTGTTAATCAACCACAAATCTCTCATGATCAGATAACAGCTTTTAACACAGAAAAATCGTCCGAACAAGAAAATGTTACAGCAGAAACTATATAATAAAAGCAAAATCTGTATGAACTCACAAGTGAAGAAGTGTGGATAAATTGGAAAGCTCAGGTGGAAGTTGACCAACAATTGAATTGTTGTTCAAGTGACTGCAATATTCAGATATATCAGTAGAAAAAATGAGTGGAACAAATATAACTGCCTTGCCAAATGGAACTGGCCTATGGATTGATGATCCACTTACAAGTGTCTCACACTGGTCAGGTTAGCGAATGATTTTGGTATAGTGCCCGAGATATTGTTCTCGTCTACTTGGAGTCTATTCAAGTTTGAAAGCTTGCCTAGCTCTTCCGGTAAAGATCCTGATAATCTGTTTCCATTCAAGAGTCTGCACACACATGTACATCACGTAATATTAAACCAACACAAAGTATATTGCTTCAAATAGTATCATATTTGGATGTAAATAATTTAATAAACACGTGCATCTATAACTTACAAGAGTACTAAAGATGATATATTCCCTATCTCCTTTGGTATGCTTCCTGTCAGATCATTCCACATGAAATCCCTGCAAGCAGACAAAATCGAGAAAAGCATTCAGCAACACTGCATTGATTAACTTGGAAGATACAAGATATAATTCAGTTTTTCTCAAGATATCAACTTATGTAAATTTTGCCTCACAATATTCGAAGACGAGATAGTTGGCCAAGCTCAGGCGCTAAACTTCCCGAAAGATTCATGTTCAGCAGATGCCTGTATTGAAAATAAGTGTTCAGTATCATTAATTGTCACATCTTTAGAGTTTAAAGATTTGAAAAATCATTGAAAGTAAGATAGCAAGCATGAAAATGGTGAAAAGAGGTATGGAAAGGACATACAGATCCTGAACATGCAAGTAACCATCAGTCTCATCAATTGTGTCAAAACATAAAACTCCAGTCCATTTTAATAGGCATGGATCTCCCTCTTTCCAGTTTCCGAGATTGTTCATAGGATCAATTAATCTGCTCATGACTGCCACCAATGCGCTGACTGCAAATGGACATGAGCAAATATAAAAATCATGGGATAAGGCATCTTCTAAATTCATACAGCCCAACTCCTAAATTCAATTCTCTTTTCATAAATGATTATCCTTGAAATAAGATGTCACACTCACATACACTACTTATAGCAGTATGCCATCTTCTCAGAGCAAAACATTGAACTTCAATAAGACACTTGACACTATTTTACATATTTTCAACCTAAAACAAATGGAATAAACATAAATTACTAGGTTAATTTTTCACTGTTTGCACTTTTTCTCCCGGAAATTTAATGTAGTGCTGTTATATATTTTCAAAATTTGATCTCATCTATCATCTGCTGTAGAATTTGGTCAAGATTTATGGAAGTTAAATTAGAATATTTTAGAAACAAGATATTTCAAGAATAGACAGAACATAATGAAGCAACATATTTATTGGTATGCCTTCAAACATTTGACCGAATAGTGCAGCAAAATTGGCAGCTGCCATTTTCATCTGGTATTCAAGATAAAAAGTGGAATAGTGCAGCAAAATCAAAAAGAAAATTAAGACATATCTGGGAAAAGAAATTGCGTATTATAAATGCATTAAGAACTTCTTTAGATGAGAAAAACTAGATATCAAAACTTAGTAGTGGGAGACATTGAAGAAAACTGAAAAGAAAAAACTATAAACTTGCGGTAAGATTCACCTTCTGAAGGATCTGTAATCTCAGCAACTGCAAAAAGCACCAAGTAACCATACAACACCGCATAAACAAGTCCACAAAATCTCTTCCCCATCATCTTGATAATCTACAAAAGCAAGTGAGCAGAAAGCAGAAATAGCAAATGGTCAATGATAATTTGGCATTAACAGAACATTTACTTCCAACAAAAGAGTGAGCATTTGAACCCCAGAAGAACATTTGGCTGTAGGAAGCATGTTAAAGGGGAAAGTGAACAATCAACTCAAGTTTCCTATCAGAATGCTAAGTCTTATAGAATTACTTAGCTATCATTAGTTGACTTTTCTTCTTCCTAAGTGCAAAATAAAGATAATTCTAGCCAAACATGAATCAATCAAACTAAAAAGTAAAACCCAATAAAACATCTTAAATCCCTGGAAGATAATATCTTACTTGAGAAAGAGTCAATTAAAATATGCGAATCCGAAACCTTCAAGCTTGGAGCCAAAACTCAATCAACTGAAGTCAAGGGGTCCCGTGGGTGTTAAATGCTGAGAGCAAATTAACACAAACCGTGCCACAAAAGTTTCTGATAAAATGTTGTCGTCATGTATATCATCATAGACTTTTCTGAACTGAGGAAAAAAATAGTTTCTGAGATGGCACAGTCGTCATGGTTAGTTCATCTAAAAACCCCAAAAGATTTTAAAACTCTCTGTTTTCTTCATAAAAAAATATGCGACAGAGAAATTACAATAAAATAAGCAACAGCTGGCCCATTTGTTTTCATATTCGCGTGAGAAAAGAGAAGCTTTTGCTTCAGTTTATTTTACTGCTACAATGAATATGGACTTTTTAAGTTTTTATAAGTTTACCTGCTACACAAACCACAAGAACATAAATTATTATGAAAAGTGGAGAGGGACGTATGGCGCGTGGTGTGAACGTGAATCATGAGAGGATCGTACTTTCATTATTTCAGGCATTGGATGTTAAAAGTACAAGTGTTGGGGCCACGTTGGGAGACAATTAACTTTTGTCTCAACGAGACCAAATTACTGAATTAGTCTTCCTGGCGGCTATATAATACAACCATGATTAGCCCAGAAGTGATCTGAAGTGATCAAGGTTGTATTTCTTTATCAGGGCTTTCAATGGAGTAGGTTTCAACTTTCAAGTACTCTATTAATTACGTTGAAAAAGGAAGAAATTGTCAAAGACCAATCCTTCATATTTGGTTCCCAGTAAACTTGATTTGGGTGAACGAGACTCAAATCTATTCGATTAGACTCCCATTGTAACAATCGCTACACATAAAGCAAGGTGGATGTGGGTGTAAAGACTTTTTTCATATCGGAGGAATAACAACTAATTCATTTTTTAGCTACATAGATATGTTGTTACGAAAACTTGCAACAATTAGACAATCAACTACAGTGAGATTGGGTAGTATGTGTGCGTGATTATAAATGATTAGTTAGGAAATTATTGTTGAATCCGTAATGCAAGAATACAAGAGACTTTTAAAATGGTTTGGTGGGTTAGAACCAATGCTATGTCCACTATTATATTATTGTTCATGTTTGCTCTATACCCAAAGTGATTATAAGGAGGAAACATGTAATAACGAGTTAAGACTCTCTCTCGGTGATTTCCTATGCTTGTATGAATAATAATCGATCGATCCCCTAAAACGGAGGTGATACCTCCCTTTTATATACACTGTCTGACAGTGGTTGGTATTATGGGGTTGATGACACGCATAATCCCCCATAATCTAGATCTGAATCAGTTCCCACTCATGCTTAAATATGAACACTTATACTTAGTACTGATGAGTTTGTTGGAGAAGTTATCTACTATAGGAGCGACACGCGGGACGATTCTGACCGCTAGATCTCGATAGGGTTTATAAACAGGTGGTATGAATCTAGCTATTGGAAAATCATGCACAACAAGATAAATGTTTAAAAATGGTAATTATTTTAGATGAAGATAAATAACATGATGAGATGAAGATTAGTAACATGATAGAGACCAATTCCAATACATGTGAAGTATTGGTATCGAAATGACAACAACTTTCTTGAGAAAATATCGCGCACCAATTTACTTTAGATCAAATAAACGTATTCTAAGTGAAGAACGATTCCATGAAACTTAATAAATCCGTATAGTAATCCTTCCATAATCACTATTGGATAACCTGATGGTAAAAGAATAAAGAAGTCCAAGAGTTTCTGAGTTCAAGTCTCTCTAGACACTAATAGGGGTGATCATTGAAGGGATTTATCTGGTCATTCATTTCAGGATCCCAAAAAATTAGTTAAACTGTGCGTAAACTAGTTCGAATACCCAGATCATAAAAAATTAAAAAAAAAAAAACATTCTATGGTGGATACTGGTGCAAAGACTCCTTTCATAGTGTTTGAAAAGCAACTAATTCACTTAATAACTGGATTGATAAACGTTTAGACCTTGTGATTATTTTAGATGAAGATTAACAAGACCGATACCTACAAATTTAAGTTTTGTTATTGAAAACTGAGGATTTTTACAAACTGATGTCACAGTTTGATGAACTTATTTTGTAATAGGTGAAAATGACAGATAACTAGGACCAGTCAATGAAGTGCCTTCTACGAATTCATATGCAGCTATTAATTATACAAGAACCCAGTTGGCCATTTCTTAAAAGCTCCTGGTCTTGGTGCACATAAAGTCAAGCCTACAGATTTTATAGCCACTCAAATGGTGGCCATTTATGGTGTAACCTTTCTGACAACTGGTGCTGTAAAATACTTGGTCAAGTTAGTGCCCTTCCATGAATAAATGATTTCATCCATTTATAGGATTACATTACGTTGTTGGACCGACAGAGAATATATGATAAAAGACCACCACTGTGTTATTTAATTCTATGCCTGAACTCGTCAGCTGTTTGACAACCTGAAAGATACTTAATGCAAATTATAATATCATATCCTTTCAGGCGTCCAGATGTTCCTTGGACTTTTATTCGGGGACCCATTGTTAGATTAGTGGCTCTCAGGATGGTTTATAGAATAATTAAATATTCAAACTTAAATCATTGTTTGGTAGATTATTTAAAACATGACATTTTGAAAAACTATTTTAAGGTGAGATGGGTTTGATTAAATAGAATATGATCAGATTATATTCTATCTAAGGGCGGATCCAATCTATGGCCCACCCTTAAATTTTTTTAAATACTAATATGTACAATTTCTAGATTTTGATCCACATTAACAAAAATATTAATGTGTAATTAGTTTTTATTTTTATCCACCCTAACAGAAATTTTTGGATCCGTTACTGATTCTATCTTAGGTTCACAACCCAATCTCACAACTCTTGATGTGGCAGCTCGTTATTGGTCAGCTCACAAAATGATTCCGTCTACCCATTTTCGAGCAAATCAATGGCGAACTGTCACGTCGGAGGTTGTAAGAAAAAGTTTTAGACCTAGTATTATTGATTCTAAAAAACTATTTTAAGTTGAGTTGAGTTGGAATAAATGGAATAGGATAAGATTCTAAGAATGTGTTTGGTAGGGGTGTTCAAAAAAACTGGTTGAAACCAGAACCCGTGGGTACCCTGAGTTTGGTTCCGGTTCCTACCTAGAACCAATCGTCAATGGGTAGATTTCGGTTCTAAATTTTTGGAACCGTTACTGTGCGGTTCCGATTCTGGTTCCTACAATTAGGAACCGAAACCGGAACTAGGAACCAGGAACCGAGATTAATATAAAATAAAATTAAATATTAGTTGGGTTAATAAAAACTTTTGTAATGTGAATACATTTATATTTATATTTCATAACATTTAAAGTAAGTTGATTTGACTTTTGAGAATCTACCTTTACAAAGTAATGGAGTTTGTAATTTTGAATTTATAATTTGTAATTTTATTTTTGTTAACAAGTGCCAGGTGGGGGGGTATTTGTAAGTTTTTAAGGGTTTTTTTTACCATTTTAAAAACTTTTTGGGGGTCATTATAATTTTACAGGGTACCCAGAACCAGAATCGGAACCGTTGTTACAGGTTTTGGTTTTGAGTACCTAGGAACCGGAACCGTCGGTTCCGGTTCTGGTTCCAAATTTCCTTCAAAAAGTTCAGGTACCCAGAACCGAACACCCTAGTGTTTGGTATAATATTTAAAAATTATATCAGAGTTAGATAAAATGCTGAATAATTGTTTGGTACATTTTTTAAAAACATTTTTTTAAAATATTTCGATTATTTTTAACCCCCTACTTTTGTCAATTTAATTAAACAACTCCACAATAAAACTTTAAAAATTAACAAAAATACCCCCCAAAAAATGGAGCCATCAACGGCCAAATCTCTGGCCATAGATCTGGTTGGAAACGACAATATTGACCAGATTTAGCCGACATGCATCTGTCCTGCACCGATGGTCAACAGTGGTTGCTGGTTGGGGTGCTTTAGTTAATTTTTAAACTTTTATTGTGGGGGATGTTTAGCTAAATTTACAAATATAGGGGGTTAAAATGTTCTAAATTTTTTAGTTGAATAGAATGGGGTAATAGAAACAAGTACCCCCCTCTTTTCATTTTCAATAGAAAAAATCTTATTTGATTGGATTAATTTTTAGAATAATGATCCTAATAAGTAAAGAAACATATTCTGCTTTTAAATTCAAATAGGATAACATAAAAATGATTCAAAAGAGTGAAATAAACAGAGATTTGATATTTGGGATTTGAAATATACTATTTTTGATAGATACAGGAGGATTTCTTGTTGAGTTCAGAACTAAATTCAACTAGAATTAAGGAAAGCAAATCTGCATATCCTATAGCAAATTTTTTGTTATAATAAAGAAATTTGTTTTTTTATATCACTAGGAGTATCCAAGCCAGCTTATATACACCTTAATTAATCACTCGAGACATTGGAATTGCTGGCTGGATAAGAGCTCCAGTGGTTATCTCTATTAGTGCTTAAGAAAACTCAAACTTAAGAACTCATAAAACCTCATTTTGCTCTTTTATCATTAGGCAACCTAATGGTGGTCCATAACAAAGAATGTTATTTATAAATCCCAAGGTAAATTTGTGTTACTAAAGCGAATTTCTAAATAACTATTTTTAAAATTTGTATTACATTAGTTGAGTAGTTGGGATGCCCTAAACACTACTAAGGGTAATAAATTTTAGAGAGTTTCGTAATTAAATTTCGCACCTATAAAATTAGACATACCTCTCGTATAGAGAGTCAAACAATATGAACCCCTGTGTATACGGTTTGATTTGTCCTACCCTTTGTTTGCTCAATTTTATCGAATTTGTAGGGATTAAGTCTAGTAGTTAGAATAACAAATCCCATCATTTACTTAATCACATAGTTTAGATTATGCTAAGATCTCACATTGGAAAGGAAAAAGGTGGGCATATGGGTTATAAAGAAATTGGACACCCTCTCTTGACAAACCAGTTTTTCAAGGAGAGTTTTATCTAATCCCACAAAAGGTCTACTGCCTAGCCCAATTCCTACAAAACACCCATTGCCTAGCCAATTAATATAAATTTGGGAGTGAGTTCCTTTTAATTGGTATCAGAGCATAATCCTACGTCCACGTGGACATCGCCTACGTGACAGGTTGACTTTGAGCCCAGGCTGCTACTTCGAGAAAAGGCATACAGGCCCGAGAGAAAGGGGATATACGTAGTCACTCAAGGAGTAAAGAGGCCGACGTGGACGTCGGCTGCGGAAGCGTAGTGGTGTGTTAAAATCCCACATTGGAAAGGTGGCAGACTGACCTTGGGCCCATGCTGCTACCCCGAGAAAAGGCATGGAGGACCGATGGAAAAGGGATCCACATAATTACCCAAGGGGTAAAGAGGCCAACGTTGACGTTAGCTACAGATGCGTAGTGGTGTCCTGGTGTGTTAGGATCCCACATTGGAAAAGAAAAGGGTGAGCATGTGAGTTGTAAAAGGCTTGAATATTCTCTCTTAGCAAACCAATTTTCCAAAGAGAGTTTTACCCAAACCCACAAAAGGCCTATTGCCCAACACAATTCCTACAAAAGGCCCATTACCCAGACAATTAATATTAATTTGGAAGTGGGTTCCTACCTCCGAGTCTCTCTATTTTTTGCAAAGGAAAGTTCTTTACAGATGAACAAATATACAAGTGGCTCTAATAAAAAAGCACAAATATGTATTATTTACAGCTCATGAACACGACCTCTGAGCTGTACATTGAGCTATATACAAACTGATACACACATAAACCAGAGTTCACTTTATTTCTGCAAAAAGGAGATATAATTACAGTAGTCATAGTGATTCTAGATATTAAAGTTCCATAAAGAAACTGGTGGGAATCAGCGAGGCCTGATGGTGGGGACAACACCACTAACAAGGTCGCTTCCAACTTCAGGAAAGTCACCAGACACGTATGAGTTTCTTCCGGAATAGAGAGATGATGTGGGNTTTGCCGCCTCCACTAGCAGGGCCAATAAAAAGCCCAAAGTGCTACCAAAGAGAGGTCCAAAAGTTGGACCCAAGAATAAGAGCTTCAAGAAGCCAGCGGCAAAGGCAGAGAAGGCCGATGCAAAAGGAAAATGTTTCCACTGTGGAAAAGATGGACACTGGAAGAGGAACTGTCCTCAATACCTGAACAGTCTGAAGAAAGGCAAAGGAAAAGCAGGTATGAACCAATGTCTTATGATTGAATATGAATTAAGTGTTAATTCAGATAGTCATTCCTGGATATTAGATTCAGCAGCAACATCTCATGTTTGTATGTCTTTGCAGGTACTTCAGAATAGTTCTGAGGTGACAAAGGGCGAGATCATTTTGAGGATGGCAAATGGGGCACGAGTTGCAGCCGAGGCCATGGGGACTTGCTCACTAAGACTACCTTCAGGACATGTTTTGAATTTGTTTAAAGTATTGTACTTTGAAAAGGCCACAAGAAACATCATTTCTATTTCTGCTTTGTGTAAGGCAGGTTATTATGTACTGTTTAATGGAAATGAATGTTCAATACATTTTGGAAATGTTTTAGTTGGTAAAGCTGTGAATACAAATGGTTTGTATGTCTTAGAATTGAATGACTATGCTTCAATCAATACCATTTCTAATAAAAGAACTCGATCTGAATCAAATCCTAAAATTCTATGGCATCATAGATTGGGTCATATAGGAGAGAGAAGATTAATACAGCTTGGAGAAAGTGGGATCCTAAACTCATTGGGTTCTGAACCCTATCCAACCTGTGAATCATGTCTCCAAGGAAAGATGACCAAGTCTCCCTTTAAGAGTAAAGGAGAGCGAGCTAAAGAACTTTTAGAACTCATACATACAGATGTGTGTGGACCATTTAGTACTTTAGCTAGGGGAGGATTTGAATACTTCATTACCTTTACAGATGATATGTCACGATATGGGTATTTGTATTTAATGAAATACAAATCTGAATCCTTTGAAAAATTCAGAGAATTCAAGAATGAAGTAGAAAATCAAACTGGAAAGAGTATTAAAATACTACGATCAGATCGTGGGGGTGAATACTTGAGTACAGAGTTTCAAGAGTTCTTAAAAGAAAATGGGATCATCTCACAATTGACTCCTCCTTATACACCCCAGCTTAATGGAGTGTCAGAAAGGAGAAATCGTACCTTATTGGATATGGTACGATCGATGGTGAGTTTTACAGACTTACCAATGTCTCTGTGGGGGTACGCTCTCCAGACCGCTGTGCACATCCTTAATAGGGTCCCGTCTAAAACTGTCCAGAAAACACCGTATGAGATATGGTATGGAAAACGTCCAAGTCTGAATTATATGAAGATTTGGGGCTGCCCAGCTTATGTTAAATTGGTTAAATCTGATAAGCTGGATGTTAAATCCGAGAAGGGTCGGTTCATTGGATATCCTAAAGATAGTTTAGGATATTGCTTTTACTTCCCAAGTGATCAAAGAGTTTGGATCAGTAGAAATGCGCGCTTCCTCGAGAACGAGTTCTTGGAGGAAGGCGGCGTTGGAAGAAATATTGAACTCAAGGAAGAGTTCGAAGAGCCAAGAACCGAGATTGCTGAAGATGGAACGTCCACTCAGCGAACCTCAGTATCAGATACTATGGTTCCAGTACGAAAGTCTTCTAGAATGTCGAAACCTCCAGAGAGATATGGGTTCCTACATGAGCAAGATTTTGAATCTTACTTAGTGGGAGTAGATGATCATGGTGATGATCCTAGAAGCTACGAAGAAGCAATACTGGATAGAGATTCAGGAAAATGGCTGGAAGCAATGGATTCTGAGATAGAATCAATGCATGCCAATCAAGTATGGTCGCTTGTGGATCCACCTGAGGGAATAGTTCCTATAGGTTGTAAATGGGTCTACAAGAGAAAAGTTGGCAAGGATGGGGAGGTAGAGACCTTCAAAGCTCGACTGGTGGCGAAAGGTTATACTCAGAAACAAGGATTGGATTATGAGGAAACCTTCTCGCCTGTAGCTATGATTAAATCCATCCGTATAATGCTAGCCATCGCAGCATACCATGATTATGAAATTTGGCAGATGGATGTCAAAATAGCTTTCCTCAATGGGTTTATTGAGGAAACCATCTACATGGAACAACCGATAGGTTTTGTATCCTCTACTGAAAGACATAAGGTATGCAAATTGCATCGATCCATTTATGGATTGAAGCAAGCTTCAAGAAGCTAGAACATTCAATTTGATGACATAATCAAAACGTTTGGTTTTGTCAAGAATCCGGATGAGCCTTGTGTATACAAATGGGTTAAAGATCAGGGCATCACATTTCTCATATTATATGTAGATGACATACTTTTGATGGGAAATGATATAGGCATAACGACAGAAGTTAATGTTTGGTTGTCCAAAACCTTCTCGATGAAAGACTTAGGAGAAGCGACCTATGTCCTTGGCATTCGTGTCTATAGAGATAGAACGAAAAGGGTAATTAGATTATCTCAAAAATTGTACATAGAGAAAATACTAAAAAGATTTAGCATAGAGAACTCTAAGAGAGGTCTCTTGCCCTTCACTCACGGTCTTCATTTTTCTAAGGAGATGGGTCCAAAGACCGATGAAGAGCGACAACGGATGTGTAATGTGCCTTATGCATCTGCCGTAGGCAACTTAATTTATGCAATGCTATGTACATACCTGATATAGCTTATGCTATAAGTGTTACGAGTAGATATCAGTCAAACCTAGTGGAGAAACATTGGTCGGTTGTAAAATCGATCCTTAAGTACTTGAGAAGAACTAAAGATCTAGTTTTGAGTTATGGATGTTCAGAGTTAAACATTCAAGGATACTCAGATTTTGATTTCCAATCAGATATTGATGATAGAAAGTCTACGTCAGGGTACATTTTTATATTTAATGGAGGTGTTGTTAGTTGGAAAAGTTCCAAACAGACAACCACAGTTGACTCCACTACAGAAGCTGAATACATTGCTACTTCGGAAGCAGCGAAGGAGGCTGTTTGGATGCGAAAGTTCGTAATTGAACTTGGTGTGGTTTCGAACATGGCTTACTCGATAAGCATGTTCTGTGACAATACTGGAGCTATTGCACAGGCAAAGGAACCATGTAACAGCCACTTTCTACTCAAATATTCATATGATTTATATAAGAAAATACATATAAAATAGCATAAGAAAATTGGGCCCAAAAGTTTCTTTTTATTAAACATATGTATATGTGCTTTACAACCATATATATTTTTACAAAAAATTATAAAATGTACAAAAGTCATCAAAAACATGGTGGACAGTGTAATCGCTTCCCTTCGCGTGTCGACGTCCATCCGACTATGTCCTCACCTGGATCCTGCAAACATAGGAAATAACGGGGTGAGCACTAAAACATTGCTCAGTAAGTAAATCCTCTATCCGTCTAACCCCATAACTCTCACTCTAATTCTTTCCTTACAACTTCCCATTCAATTTCTCTTTGGTACTTCTCTCTCTCTTTCTCTTTCTTAGAACTCTTTTCTATTAACTCTCTTTAGTAAGTCACGGCCCCATCTTACCGAGGGCATGGCCGGGACTCGCTCCTGCTCTACGTGACCTCTACTTGTTCTAGCCGATCGGACTTGGTTATGCATGGATTCGGAACCCTTGGCCATGTGAGTGTATAATCTCTCTCTCAGGTACTCGGGTATAGCCCTCATTCGCATGCACTCTCACGAGCTACACCACTTCTCTATCTCATACTCATGCCGCTCTCTCAATGCGGCGTACATGCGGGAATACTCTATCCATTACTCACGGGTTCCCCATCGCACAACCTACTCTATTCTCTTTCTCTTAGCTCTTAAAGTAGCTTATACTCAAATTCTCTACTATGTCTCAAGCTACTTCTTAAGTGTATAAACAAATGTGTATGGATAGCTCATGCTCACTAATGCACTAATGAATGCCAAATACAAGATTGCATCAAAACAGTCATTCTGCATGGGTCCCACTAAAAAGGGAATAACTTGCGTTATACACCTCGGATTACTACGGTTTTGGTCTCGTTTTAAAGCTTAAAGATAGGGCTACAACTTTGATGTTTTTGTCTAAACCCAGTTCAATCCGTAACATGCCCAAAAATTACTCAGAAAGTCACGGCTGTGACAGAGCAGATTCCACTTAGGCATTTCATCAAACAACTTTTATGCATACCAAAAACTCTAATTATCAATAACTCTACTCTTCTCTTTAATTATCCAAAATGGGATAAAAACTCCCTCATATAGTCATAATTCCTACCAAGGAAAACACTCCCAAAAATATTCATACAAACTCCTCCAACTTCAACTCAATTTTCATCTCTCATCACACATCAAAAACACTTCTCATAATAAGTGTATTCAACAACCACAAAACACATATTCATCTTAACTCAATTCTCAATAACATAACATACTTATACAAGCATACATCTCTACTCAATCTCTAAATCTCTACTCAAAAGCTTATTCAAAACTCAAGTTGGTTGGATTTACTTACCTTGTGAAAAAATGACTTCTTCAGCACTTTTCATTTCCTTTGTTGTCTTGTCTTCTCTCTACAACTAAAAACAACAACAAGAACAATAACCACCAAATAATACTTCAATATAACTATAAGCAAACTCACATCTAAAGCAAGAATCCTTACCTTAGGATGCTTTAGATGAAATCTCTACCAAAAATTTCCCAAAAGCGCTCTAAACTCCTTAGAAATCTTGGAAGATTGGATGAAGAAATTGAGAGACATTAGGCAATGGAAGAGGCGGTGGAAATGGATGGAATAAAGGGTTTCTCTACACTTAACCCTTTTTAGCTCATATTATAAGCATCATTTCCCATTTTGCCCTTGCCCTTCCTTGGAAATTCCATCTATATCCTTTGATTCTTTACAAATACACCCCTATCCAAACACAATCTCTACTAAATTTTCTTACATTTTACTCCCCACTTTTCCTGCTAATTAGGGGTAAAAAGGTCATTGTGCCCCAAAAGAAGAATTCTCTAGAAAATTCAAGAAACATTTTGTTAGGTTCTTCGCCGCGGAGAAGAACAATCCGTCGCCCCGGCGAAACACGGTAGAGCCTACTCATGGGTGCAGCTCCTCATCGCCGCGGTGAAGCTTCTTCTTCGCCCTGACGAAGCTCGAATTTCCAAACTTCACCAAATTTCAACCAAAACCAAGGCAAACACTTAACCAATACAACATACCATTTTAAATTAAAGACTCACCAACCAACCATGACAACAAACAAACTCAATTGAAGCTGAAACAGTGAATCCTTTAAGTAATACAGACAATCTTAAGTACATACCTCAAGTGGGGTGTTACAAACTAAGGGCACACCAAAAATCCAAACACATTCAACGTAAGTATCACATTTTGAGAGAATTCGTTAGAGCTGGAGAGATTATGATTCTGAAGACTCCTTCAGCAGAAAATGTAGTTGATCCATTGACTAAGGCGATGATATTGAAGCAATTGGACCATCATCTTGAGAAGATGGGTATGAGATACAACATCAAATGACTTTAGTGCAAGTGGGAGTTTGTTAGTGAATATGAGTGTATGCCCTAGAAACCATTCGTTTTGTCGGTTTCAGAGCATTTTGTCTTGCATCTATATATCATAAATAATAGAAGAAAGAGTTCTTCAATTCATATATATAAATTGCTTCCTTTATTCAGTCATGCATTTAAAATAAAGTATGTATATGAATTGTCCAGATGATTCATTTAATCGGTAAATGAATAATCGAAAAGGGTTCCCTACGGAAGCAATATAATTTGGGCAACTATATTGCACAGTAGGCATATCAGATGCTTCCGAAAGATATCATGAGTTGATATAAGTACGGATAACGATGATAGTCATGTCACTGGGGCATTGGTATGGATTAGCGGTTGGTGAACTGTTTTTCGAACGTGATCGAATAACGACAAATCACTTGGAAAAGCATGTAGTCAATGATTTATCATTTGGTTATATTAGTGCACGATGTAGTCCTTTGACCTGAGACATTATAGTCAGATCTGATACAGATGTGTATGGTTCATACGATGTATAAGTACGAGACTAATCATGTTTTGTATAATAAAGCCTATTTGGTCATGCATTGTTCATATGTGTAAACAAACGATAGTCAAGAGGGGATCCATTGACTCGAAAATATAGGATCGGGAGTACCATTGACTCTATCTGGATTCGAGTTCCTAGACGAACGTCAATAAATATTAGAAATCAGAATCTCTGGCTAGAGTCTATTATTCAGTCATAGCAAATTTGTAATGACGAGTTTCGGACATATTGATCGACGATTTAGTAGAAGATCGAGTTTAGGATTTTGACGTTCCATGAATTCATGCTTGATCAGGATATTTTAATGGAGGGACTTTACCTGCACGGTATGTTTGATCTGAAATGGGTTCGATAAAGTATTTCTTCATCGTGGTTTAGGGATTATGGCACATTGCTAGATGTTTACCATAGTCGTTGGGCCTCCGGACAGGTTTCCATATTCATCCAGAACGAGCTCACGACTAATCCACGGTGGACCTACATGGTCACACTAATAGCCTTGAGAAGTTAGAGAATGATGAGAGAGAGAAATGATTATCCGAAGAGGGCTAGCACCTTCCGAGGGTAATGACAGGATTTCTATGGTAATAGTTACATAAAAAATTGTTTGTGACATTTTAAGGGTTAAAATGGTCAAGCAATAATTAATTATATTTAATTATTATATCTTAAAGCGTTAAGATTAATGAGATGAACGAAAATAACCTTTTAATAGTTAAAGGGTAAAAGGGTTAATTTATGGGTTGTTAATGTAAACTAATTTAGTTTACATGGGCCCTTGAATAATATTGATTATTCAAAGGGTAGCATAATAAATTCGTGGGGTCCCTTTTAAAATAAGATTTTATTAGGCTTGGAAGTGAAAAACAAATGATTGCAAAATTGCCCAAGTATATATAAATGCAAAAGGTTGCATTTTAGTTCATTATTCACATAGTTCATTCAAAGCAAACTAAAAAGCTCTCTCCCTAGCCACGGCCACTCTCTAACTCTCTCAAGGTGGTGTTAAAGTGTGGAGGTCTCATCATTTTGAGGCTAATCTTCATCAATCCAAAGCAAAGGAGTAGGTATAATCTCTTTTCCAAGCTTTATTTGAAAACTGTTTTTGAAATCCATCCTTTCATGCTTTCATTCTTCATTTCCACCACTCTTCATGCATGTTGTTCTTTCAAATGGTATCAGAGCTTAAAAGCTCCATGCATGTCGGTTTTGAGCAAAAAATCAGGTTATAACATGTGTTCATNAAATTTATGGGTTGTTAATGTAAACTAGTTTAGTTTACATGGGCCCTTGAATAATATTGATTATTCAAAGGGTAGCATAATAAATTCGTGGGGTCCCTTTTAAAATAAGATTTTATTGGGCTTGGAAGTGAAAAACAAATGATTGCAAAATTGCCCAAGTATATATAAATGCAAAAGGTTGCAGTTTAGTTCATTATTCACATAGTTCACTCAAAGCAAACTAAAAAGCTCTCTCCCTAGCCACGACCACTCTCTAACTCTCTCAAGGTGGTGTTAAAGTGTGGAGGTCTCATCATTTTGAGGCTAATCTTCATCAATCCAAAGCAAAGGAGTTGGTATAATCTCTTGTCCAAGCTTTGTTTGAAAATCGTTTTTGAAATCCATCCTTTCATGCTTTCATTCTTCATTTCCACCACTCTTCATGCATGTTGTTCTTTCATATACAAGTACCCAGTTGGCCAGTTCTTAAAACCTCCTGTTCTTGGTGCACATAAAGTCAAGTTTACAGATTTTATAGCCACTTAAATGGTGGCCATTTATGGTGTAACCTTTCTAAAAAATGGTGCTGTAAAAATATTAATGTGCAATTGTTTTTATTTTAGCCCACCCTAACAGAAATTTCTGAATCCGCTACTTTATCTTAGGTTCACAACCCAATCTCATAACCTTCTCTCACAACTCCTGATGTGGTAGCTCATTATTGGTCAGTTCACAAAATGGGTCATGTCTATCCATTTGCGAGCAAACCAATGGCGAACTATCACGTTGGAGGTTGTAAGAGAAAGTTGTAGACCTAGTATTATTGATTCTAAAAAACTATTTTAAGTTGAGTTGAGTTGGATTAAATATAATAGGATAAGATTCTAAGAATGTGTTTGGTATAGTATTTGAAAATTATATCAGAGTTAGATAAAATGCTGAATAGTTGTTTGGTACATTTTTGGAAAACATTTTCTAAAAATATTTAGATTATTTTTTAACCCCCTACATTTGTCAATTTAACTAAACAACTCCACAATAAAACTTTAAAAATTAACAAAAACACCCCCCAAAAATGGAGCCATCAACGGCCAAATCTCTGGTCATAGATCTGGTCAGAAACGACAAGATTGATCAGATCCGATCGATCGTGCGTGGTCCCTGTGCCGGCGGTCGACAGTGGCTGCTGGTTGGGGTGCTTTAATTAATTTTTAAACTTTTATTGTGGGGGATGTTTAGCTAAATTTACAAATATAGGGGATTAAAATGATCTAAATGTTTTGAGTTGAATAAAATAGGATAATAGAAACAAGTCCCCCCACCCCGAACCAACCCGTCTGGTCTTTAATTTTTAGAATAATGATCCTAATACGTAAACAAACACATTTTGTTTTTAAATTCAAATAGGATAACAGAAAAATGATTCAAAAGAGTGAAACAAACAGGGGCTTGATATTTGGGATTTGAAATATACTATTCTTGATAGATACAGGAGGATTTCTTGTTGAGTTCGGAAGTAAATTCAACTAGAATTAAGGAAACCAAATCTGCATATCCTATGGAAAATTTCTTGTTATAATAAAGAAATTTTCTTTTTTATATCACCGGGGGTGTCCGAGTCAGCTTACGCACACCTTAATTAATCATCCGAGACCTTGGAATTGTCGATGGGGTAAGAGCCCCAGTGGTCACCTCTATTAGTGCCTGGGAAGACTCAACCTCAAGAGCTCATAAAGCCTCTTTTTGCTCTTTTTTCATCAGGCGACCCAGTGGTGGTTCATAACAAAAAATGTTCGCTATAAATCCCAAGGTAAATTTATTGTTACTAAAGCGAATTTCTAAATAACTATTTTTAAACTTTGTATTACATTAGCAGAGTTGTTGGGATGCCCTAAACACTACTAAGGATAATAAATTTTAGAGAGTTTCATAATGAAATTTCCCGGTAAAAGTAGACATACCTCTCATATACAAAGTCAAACAATATGAACCCTTGTGTATACGGTTTGATTTATCCTACCCTTTGTTTGCTTAATTTTATCGAATTTATAGGGATTAAGGCCAGTAGTTAGAATAATAAATCCCACCATTTACTTAATCACATAGTTTAGATTATGTTAGGATCCCACATTGGAAAGAAAAAAGATGGGCATTTGGGTTATAAAGCAATTGGACACCCTCACTTGGCAAGCTAGTTTTCCAAGGAGAGTTTTATCCAATCCCACAAAAGGTTAACTACCCAACCCAATTCCTACTGAACACCCATTGCCTAGCCAATTAATATCAATTTGTGAGTGGGTTCCTATTAATTGGTATCAAAACATGATCCTACATCCACGTGGACATCGCTTACATGGTAGGTTGACCTTGGGCCTAGGTTGTTACTTCGAGAAAAGGCATGGAGGCCCGAGGGAAAGGGGATTTGCATAGTCACCCAAGGGGTAAAGAGGATGACGGGGGTAAAGAGGCCGACGTTGACGTCGACTGTGGAAGCGTGGTGGTGTGTTAGAATCCCATATTGGAAAAAGTGGCAGACATACCTTGGGCCTAGGCTGCTACCCCGAGAAAGGGCATGGAGGACCGATGGAAAGCGGATTCGCATAGTTACCGAAGGGCTAAAGAGGCCAATGTTGATGTCAGCTGTGGACGTGTGGTGGTGTGTTAGGATTCCACATTGAAAAAGAAAAGGGTGGGCATGTGGGTTATAAAGGGCTTGAGCATCCTACCATGACAAACTGGTTTTCTAAGGAGAGTTCTACTTAAGCCCACAAAAGACCTATTGCCCAACCCAATTCCTACAAAAAGCCTATTACCCAGCCAATTAATATCAATTTGGGAGTGGGTTCCTACCTCAGAGTCTTTCTATTTGTTTCTATAGAAAGTTCTTTATAGATGAACAAATACACAAGTGGCTCTAATAAAAAGGCATAAATATGTATTATTTACAACTCATGAACACAACCTTTGAGCTCTACTGTAACACCTCATATTTACTACTATTCTTATAATACATACTATGTTAATTATAGATATACATAGCATATGAAAGATAGTGGGCTCAAATTTTTTTTCTTTACTCATAAAAAATAAAAAATACAATGTATTAAAAACTTTCTACTTAATATAAAACATCATAGCTGGTGGACAGTGGTGCCAATACTCTCCGCTCCTCGACGTCCATCCGATTGCTGCTTCTATTTCCTGCAAAACAGAGAAGAACAACTGGGTGAGCACAACAACGCTCAGTAAGTAAATCCTCTACTACCTGTCCTCATAACTCACTCTTTGGTTATTTCCTTAACTTACCGTTCTTCTATTTCTAATTCTCACTGTTTTTCTCTCTCTCTCTCTAATACTTTTATTCTCCTTTAACTATGTTCTGCTCTTTTTATTCTTTCTTTCTCTCTGTTCTTATTCTCTTTTCTCTTTCTCTTATTCTTACTCACCATGACAAAAAATCATGGTTCTCTCTTATTCTCATCATACTCACCATGAAGGAAAATCATGGTTCTCTCTTATTCACATCATACTCACCATGAAGGAAAATCATGGTGCATGGATGTATGAGCTGTACATGCAATTAATACAAAAGAACTGCATGTTTCTTTCTTCTACTCTCGATTCTTACTAGCTCAAACTCTCTCATTCTGTCTCACACTCTTCCTTTCTATCTCACTCCTTCTCAAGCTTTCTCAAGTTTTCTCATTCTTTAATTCTCTCTATTATCTCTTTCTCATTTCTCATAATTCATTTCTACTAACTCGCTCTTTGAATGTCACGGCCCCATCTTACCGGAGGCACGGCCAGGACTTCTCCCACTCTACGTGACTTCTACTGATTCTGTTTCTGTCTCTCTTTCTCATAACTCTTTTCGGTTAACTTTCTGTTGTAGGTCATAACCTCATCTTATCGGAGGCATGGCTGGGTACTCATCCCACTCTTCGTGACCCTACTCATTGTCTCTCTTTATTCTTTCTCATGTTTACTCATTCTTCCTCACTTGCATGTCACGGCCTCATCTTACCGGAGGCACGGCTGGGACTTCTCCCACTCTACGTGACTTCTACTCATTTGTCTACTGATCGGATTTGGTCATGCATGGATTCGGAACCCTTGGCCACGTGAGTGTATTCTCTCTCTCTCTGAATGTCACAGCCCCATCTTACCGGAGGCACGGCTGGAACCTCATGTTCCACTCTTCGTGACAGTCACGGCCTCATATGACCGGAGGCACGGTTGGGGATCACAAAGCACCCACTCTCGTGACTTCACTCATCACTCACGGGTTCCCCATCGCACAACCTACTTTATTCTCTTCTTTTACTCTTAGAGTAGTTTATTCACAAAGATATCTACTCTTGCTCAAGCTAACACTCATCTCTTTCTCAAGCTAGTACTCATAGTATAGCTTAACTCTTAGAGTAGTCTATTCACAAAGATCTCTACTCTTTCTCAAGCTATTACTCATAATGTAGCTTATACTCAAAATTTTTTACTCTTTCTCAAGCTATTTCTCAATGCATAACCAATGCATATGGATGGCTCATGCTCATTAATGCACTCAAGAAATGCCAACATGCAATGTTGCAAGAATTAAGGTTCTCTACTCATACTCATGCTTCTCTTAAGCATTTCATCAAACAACTCATGTGCATACAAAAACTCTACTTCATTCAGAACTCTATTTCTCTCTTAGGCCATCCCAAAATGGGAGGAAATTCTGTTGCATGATCTCATTCCTTATCAAGGAAACACACTCCCAAAAATCTACTCCAACCTCTTCTAATCTCAATCAAACTCAACTCATCATCATGCAAGGAGAACACTTCTCATAACTCAAATATATTCACAATCAACATAAATAACTACTCATATAATCTCAATCTCTACACAAGCATAATATAAACATGCATAAAGAAATCTCTACTCATTAGATTCCTTAAATCTCAACTTGAGTTGGATTTACTTACCTCATACTTGAGTAGTCTCCACTAAAGCTCTCTACTCTTGTTGGACCATAGCTTTCCCTTATTTCCTAAGCATAAACTTAGTAAGAACTTAACCCTTACATAAATAAAACTCATATCTAGAGTAGGGATTCTTACCTCTTCTTGCTTAGGATCACTTCTTTGTTAAATTCCAACTCAAAACTCTCAAAAATCCCTTGGAAAATTGAGTGAGAAATTGAGAGAAAATGAGGGATGAAGAGGCAGTGGCAATGGGTGAAATGAAGGGGTTTAGAGAACTCAACCCTTATTAACTCATATAATATACACTCTTTCCCATTTTGCCCTTAATCTTTTTTGAAAATTCCACCTTTATCCTTTAATTCTTTACAAACTCACCCCCATTTTACATTATTCTCCATGAAATTTCCTTACATTTTACTCCCCACTTTTCCTGCTAATTAGGGGTAGAAATGTCATTTTACCCCTATGGAGAATTCTCTAGAAACCTCAAGAAACTTTTCTGTTGTCTTGTCGCTGCGGCGAAGAACTTTCCGTCGCCCCGGCAAAACATTCCAGAATCGACACCGCCAAACACAAAGCCAACGTCGCCGCGGCGAAGATTCTTCCTCGCCCCGACGAAGGCTGCAACTCCAAAATCTGCCAAGTCTTGATCAATTCCATGGTAAACACTCAACCAAACCCAAAACATAAACTCAACCAAGGGCCAACCAAACAACATAAACAATATACAAACTCATTTAGGAGCAATTCAGTAACCCTTTAGGCCAAACCATAAACAATGGCTACGTATCTCAAGTAGGGCGTTACATCTACATTAAGCTATATACAAACTAATACACACATAAATCAAAGTTCACTTTATTTCTGCAAAAAGGAGATATAATAACAGTAGTAATAGTGATTCTAGATATTAAAGTTCCAAAATGAAACTGGTGGGAATCAGCGAGGCTTGGTGGTTTTTGGTGTATTTTACTATTGTATCTCCAACTTATTGTACCAAATATTACATTAAAAAGAATATTTCTTAGAATATTCTCTTTCTTTTTCTTTTTATTAATGATTAACAATTATTCTATTTAACTAATTATTTTTGTATATATTAATTAAAATATCGAGAATGATATTGTTATTAAATAATTATAATTTTGAAAATTATACTAATTTAATAAAATTAAACATTTATTTAATCAAATAAACATTACAGTTAGGTAGCGTTTGGTTTAGGGTGATATAAGATTAATCATGTAATCTTTGTTTAATTTTCAAGATTCTCTCATTTGGTTGTCAAGTAATAAAATATTACGTAATCTTTTATTGCAAATAATGTTTACTGTTGGTAATATTGGGGGTAATCAGATTATCTTCCCAAGGGGTGTTATTTAAGATTACCGAGGTAATCTTAATTTTGACCCTATGTTGCCCTTAATAATTTATCATTTCGAATATATTTGCCCTCATATGTCTACCAAATAACAATTATCCCAGACCCCCTACATTTGAGAATTTAGCTAAAACACCTCCGCCATAAAAAAGTTTAAAAGTTAACAAAATACCCCCAACCATCAAAGACCACCGCCGGCCGCTAGTCACCATCGTTGGCCGCCGACAAAATTCGTCATATCGGCACAAGACCGGTAGGATCTTGCCGGTCGTGTGTCGATAAGGACGTTTTTGGCCATGGATTTGTGATCCATGGCCGGGAACGACCAGATCTGGCAGTTTCACGGCCAAAGATTTGGTCTTTTCAGGGCCAAATATGTGGCCGTTTCACGACCACATCTTTGGCCATGAAATGGCCATATTAACGGTCAGATCTAGTCGTGAAACGACCAAATCTTGCCGAATTAGGCCTTATCGACGTACGACCAGCCAGATCTGGCTAGTCGTGTGCCATTACGGCGGCTTCTGGTGGTGGTGGTGGCTGCCGGTGGTGGCTTGGGGTGAGTGAGGGTGATTTTGTTACAAATTAAAGTTGTATATGGTTGGGGTGTTTTAGTAAAATTTCAAATATAGGGGGGTTAAAAGAAATAATTTAAAAAATAATAGAATAAAATAATAATAAAAATAATATTATATTATTATTTAAAAATGAGGGCAATTTAGTAATCTAGATAACATACCCACTCATTTATCCTTTCAACCAAATATATTATTATAACATACCCATCAATTTATTCCAACCCACCAAACACATTTCTCTAAAGATTCCCTAGTAATCTATCTTTCCAGTAATACAACATTTCTCAATAATATAACATTCCCTGAATCAAACGCACCCTTAATATAAAAAAAAAATTACATCTAATATAAAATACCATCAAAAATGAAAAAAAAAAAAAAAAAAAAAAAAAAGACAAAACCAACACAAAAGTAAAATTCCGTATTGATAGTAATTTAATTTTTCAAATTAATATATTCTTCTCACAAATAATCAATTAATGTATTTTGAAAGAGCATGGTGAGTCTCCGTACCCTTGATTTGTCTACGATGGGCTCTAGTGTTTTGCAATATTCGGATGATCTTAGAATATTCGAAACTAATCTACCAGAATACTAAATTGTTATTTTAGTTTATGTTGTATTTTCTTTTAATTTTAGTGTTTTTAAATTAGTGCTAATTTTTATTTTAAGTTATTGTAGTTTAATATTTGCATTGAATAAAATTTTGTTTTAATTTTTCATCATTTTTTTAATTATAGAATTATTATGAATTTATTATTATAAATAATAATCAAATTAACATAAATACAAATTAAAAAATAAATAAATAACAAAAATAAATAAATAAAATATATTTTATAATAGATAAATAGTGTCACATCAAATTGGTGCTTGAAAATAATTATATGAAAATTTACCTTGTATATGTCTTCGATTGGATCCTTGCAAGTAAATAATAACAAAGAAGAAGTTAATTAAACCAACTAAAACCAGTTGAAGTCGAAACATCATACTAATTAGTATTCTCCTTAAAACGAAACTCTTCTGTTATTTGTAAATCTTTGCATATAAAACTGAGTTGAAATAGAAAATATAATTTGGAAATTAAAGTATTCTAACAAATGTGCGTGAAAACTGCTTTTATCATTGGACGATATGATTCAAAGATGGACGAAATTATGGTGGAGACATAGTTGGACAACAATGAATTTCTTTCTACAGAAGAAAAAGAAGAAGACAAACAACCTTATAATTTCAATGACCCACCAAGTTTGCCATTACCTTGCTGAATTAAAGAGACGACAAAATTCAGGGGCTGCCAAGAAACTACTGCAGTTTATTTTTTCAGTAGGGGTGTTTAGTTCTGGGTATCTTGTATTTTTTAAAGGAACCGAAACTGACGGTTCCTTGAAATTTGGAACCAGAACTGGAACCGACGGTTCTGGTTCCTAGGTAGCCAGAACCAAAACCTGTAACAACGGTTTTAGTTCTGGTTCTGGGTACCCCATAAAATTATAAGACCTCCCAAAAGTTTTTAAAATGGCAAAAAAAAAACCCTTAAAAACTTACAAATACCACCCCCCCACCTGGCATTTGTTAACAAAAATAAAATTACAAATTATAAATTCAAAATTACAAACTCCATTACTTTGTAAAGGTAGATTCTCAAAAATCAAACCAACTTACTTTAAATGTTATGAAATATAAATATAAATGTATGCACATTACCTTTTCTACAAAATTTTTTATTAACCCCCCTAATCTTTAATTTTATTTTATATTAGTCTCGGTTCCTGGTTCCTGGTTCCGGTTCTGGTTCCTAACTATAGGAACCGGAATCGC
Organism: Pistacia vera; assembly: GCF_008641045.1. Taxonomy (NCBI): domain Eukaryota; kingdom Viridiplantae; phylum Streptophyta; class Magnoliopsida; order Sapindales; family Anacardiaceae; genus Pistacia; species Pistacia vera. The sequence goes on along the minus strand of NW_022196020.1, from coordinate 266,490 downwards.
ATAGTAATGGTTCCAAAAATTTGGAACCGGAACCTACCCGTTGACGATTGGTTCTGGGTAGGAATCGAAACCAAACTCCGGATACCTGCTGGTTCCGGTTCTAACCGGTTCTTTTGAACACCCCTAATTTTCAGTATTCAATGTGAAAAAGGGTCAAAGTCTTGAGACATTGTATTTTCTTTTTTTTTTTTAATTATCAAATTTTATGAATGTTGATAGCGTGTTCAATGGGTAAAAGGTTTACTTATTATATATTATTAAAATTCATAATCTATTGCATTATTTCCTTTTTTCAATAGCTAACTGCAGTACATTATTTACTATATAACATTCAACATTATTAATTCTCATAAACAATTTTAAAATTTTAATTTCTCAATACTTAATCTTCTTAGTCAAGAACAAAAATAGTCAGAATATATTGTCCTTTAAAAATGTTATCTAACCTTATTTAACATGGTCTAACATATTTTAATTAAACCGTTAAATATTATACCATTTGTAGACGTAAAAATCTACCTATACGGAAGGGGGGTCTGATGCCGTGAGGATGAAGCCACTAGCGATCTGCTGCACCTGCACATGTAGAAAAACACACGCGTGAAGCGAACGGGAAACACTAGGGCGGTGTTTGCCGTAGGCACTCCGACGCTCAAGTCAGCAAGGCTGAAAGGCTAATATAGTGAGGGCTATGGAGTAAGAGGTTACCGGAAGTCTAGTCGGGGACTGTGACTACGACGGTGATGTAAAGCTCTCGAGTAGGAGCTTCGGGTGTGAAGGTGTAATCTCTCCTTTTCTGTGAGAAGGCTGGCCTCTGTTTATATAGTGACTGTCTGGTCTCCCAATCCTGGTAGGAGTAGGAGTCCTAATGTGACTCTGGTGCAAACCCTAGAAGAATTAGGGCCGTGGTAAGCTGTCTTACCAATGTCCGAATAGGAAGGTGATTCTGATCAGGAAAGTGTTCTGAACAGGAAAATGACTTCGAATAGGAGATTGATCAGGAACAGGAATATGATCAATGGGCCGTGGGCTCGGAACTCGCCTATAAACCCAAGAAGTGAGCTGGAACTGGGAGACTCGTACCCAGATAGTTTGGGTCGGCCATATTTCGTATCAAATGGGACTAATCTGGCTTGGGCCTCTTTAGGACTGTGCCCGGTCTTTTCTTCACTAGTGGTCCTGTTTGCTTATTTGGGCCAAGGGCGATTTTTGGCCCTAACAGTTTGTCCCCCACTCTCTGAGTTAAGAGTTTCTTAAGTCAGAGAGTAGGTAGCGATCGAGGTGCTCTCGGTCTTCCTTCCTGGACGAACGATTGTCGGTGTGAGTAATCCGATTGTTGTAGGTGATTGTTTGGTCGGGTTTCATTCGGTATCCATTCCTGATCTGATGTAGGCTATCATTGCAAAATGATGTACTTGATCGGTGTGGGAGGCTGAAGGAAAAGAGAAACAGGCTTCGAAGGCTCGCGCGCTCGTTCGGTACGTCCGACCGACTAGAGAACTAAGCTGTAGTACTATAGCCGGGGCGTTTGTTCGGCATGCCGGGTCGACCGAATCAGGGATCATATTGAACCAAAGGTTCACTTGGTCGGGGTATATGGGTGATCGAGTGAGTGTGAAATACGGGTCTCGACCAGTGATTGACTACTCGTTCTCTACAGAAGAACGAATGAGCGAGGCATCCCAGTTTGGTCGCCTGGAGAACGAGTGTAGGCTGAGCAACTCGAAGCTTCTCGGCCGACCGAGAGGACCTCATGGGCCTATGTAGATTGGATACATGTCGGGTACAATCTGGCTGTGGTGTGCTGGCTCGGTCGGGGTGGTCGGGTGATCTAACGCATCTTCCGTATGACATTGCAATTTCCTAGGTTACTTAGACTCTTGCCACGCATACGGTGCTAATCCATCTTCGTTCTGGAGGCGAGAAAACGAGAAATCTCTCTGATCCTCGGCCACTCATGGGTCGCCACGTGTCGGCCTACGTCAGATCCCTTTTATAAAAACGAGTTTACAGACTCTTCGTCTTCCATTTCCATCTTCTGTGTTTTGAAAATTTTCTTCTCTTTCTTTCTTCTTTTCATTTCGGTTCCTTGACGCGGTGGTGGCCTTCTCTCTATAGTGTGTCGCTTTACGGTAAATCTTCTTTCCTTTGGACTGATTTTTGGTTTGTTTCCGTTATTTGCTGGGTTTTTGGATGATAGGGTGAAGTTTTTGGAAATTTGAGTAGTTTTGACTGGTTTCGAGGAGTTTAGAAGTGTTGGCATTTTGGTTTTCTAGAATAAGCTTAGATTTTCAGATTTTTGGTGTGTTTCCGGCAAGTTGGCTATTATTTTTGGTGTTTTTCCAGGCGTTTTGGGTAGAATCGGGAAGACGAAGTCGACTTAAGTATTGTTTGGTTCGGTCAGTCCGTCTGACCGAGTGGTAAGGGGGCGTGTGGTATGGATTGAATAGGTGATCGGTCATCCAGAGTGAGTGGGTGTTTTTAGGTTGGTGGATTGGTGAGCAGGGCGAGTAAGTACCTAGGTTTAAGCTTGGAGGTGGGACGGTCGTCTGGGGCGAGCGAATTAGTGCTCTGTTGAACCTGGTTCCAAGGTCGATCAGTTAGAGGGGTCGATCAAGGGTAGGGAGCGATCTTGTTATCAGGTAGGTCGACTGGTGCTGAAGGGCGATCAGTAGTGTGTGAGCCTCTTCCTTCGGTCGGTCGCCCACTCGGGGCGAGTGGTTCTTTGATAGTTTAGGAATTCTGAAGCTAACACGGAGTCGATCGGTCGGGCTGGGCGATTTGGCCGTCATGTCAGACATCGAATCAGCAAGCTCTAGTGAGGTTGGGGTGGATGTTGGAGATGAATATGAGCGTGCCCCTACCATAGTGATGATGCTTGAAGGGGGCATCCTGATTGGGGTGCCGACCGGAGTTAGTGTAGCTGCCCCAGGTGCAAGTACTCCCGGCTTGAGTGGTTCGGGTAGGCATGGGGGAAGTGGGGAAGACTACGAAGGAGTTGGTAGTCCGTCCTCCTCCGGTAGTGGCTCCAGGGAGGCGCCGAGCCAACAGGGCAACTGGATTTTAACTAGAGACTATCCGCCCGTGCTACAAGATAGTGATGTGTGGCGCATCAGGACCTTGTATCACATTCCAAGTTCGGTTGACATTCGGATGCCACGGTCGTATGAGCAGGTTGACTGGGAGGCTATAGGTTGGATTAGTGTTTATGAGAAGTGGTTTCACGATGGTTTGAGGTTACCCGTCCCTCGCCTCGTGTGGGAAGTACTCAACCACTTCATGATTGCCCCGTCTCAGCTTATGCCGAATGCTTGGAGACTCCTAATGGCTTTGGAAGACCTCTGTGTTCGGAACCAAGTGAGGTTCGGGCTGCACGAGCTGCTGTACTCGTACTTCTTGAAGGAGAATGATAAAGAGAAGGGTCATTACTTGTTGAACTTGAGGCACGATCGGTCTCACTTGGTGACCGATCTACGGTCCAGTGATAAGAACTAGAAGAACCAATATTTCTATCTGAGGGGTCAAGCTGTATTTGGAGAAAGAGGCCTGGGCGAGATCCCTATCGGCTGGCGAGCTACTAGTGAGAACTTAGTTGTTTCCTTCGTACTTTTGATTACTAAATCTTGATTGTGTTTTTTGCTTGCAAAGCTTGATTTCAATCGTTCTGGGCAGAGCGGGGACGGCTTGGACGTAGCTACCCAAAGGGTGTTAGCCATCCTATTAGAGCAGAGGGATTGGCGAGTAGTGCTAGCAAAGTCCAACCTGAGGACCAGCATTCTTTGGGCCGGAATAGAGGCTATACAGAGAGGTACTCCCTTCCCCTCGCTGAAGCAAACTTGGGATGTGCTTCTGAGTCGATACTACAATCATATCATTTTTTATGAGTCCGGGCTGAACCCACTAACAGTTGGAGAATTTGCACTTGCAGAATCGCTGATGAAGAAGTTGACCGTCTTGAGCGCGAGTGAATCTATCTCCCGACATCGAGAGAAGAGAAGGAGGGAGTCCTTGGCCAGGGAGGATAGGAGGGCAGAGGATGTGTTGGCAATGCCGCCGAGTCAGCAGCCTGCCACCTGGGCCAGGTCGTCCCACGCTGCAGTTTTGGATGAGGAGTTCGGGACGATTACATTCACGATTTCGGCTATTGCATCGACTTATTCCGATGCGACCTCTATGAGCAAGCTGGTCGACTCTTTCTTGTTTCCGGCAGATGAGGCACGTCTGAATCAGATAGGGGCAGTTGTTGCTGCTGATTGGGGGGTATCCTGTGCCGTTCAGGTATGACAGTATTACTCGGTGTTCTCGTTTTGAATTTTGTTCTGATGGCAATCTTTTGTTGTGTAGGTGCTCACTAGCAGTCTTCATCTGAGGAAGTCTGTTGTGGCGCAGGAGAAACGGATACAGGATGTGTCCAAGGCCAATACTAGCTTGCGCCAGAGGGAGGCAGTGTCCCGGAAGGCTGAGCAGGAGAGTCAGCAGCGCCTCAGGGATAGTGAGCATGAGGTCAAGAGATTGAGGCATGAGTTGGCCGAGAGAACCGCAGAGGTCGAATCTCTCAGGAAGCAGTGCATCTCCATTGTTGATAATGCTATCATCAAGGCCCGAGATGAGCTCATGCTGGAGTTCAAGGAAGGACGGACCTCTCATTGGGATCCGGATGAAGACATCCTGCTCATGCAGGAGTTGTTGGAAGAAGGAGGTGGTCATCCTAGTGGGCAGGAGGACGAGCAGGTACCTGACCTCAGCCAGCCGAGGCCATCGGGTATTGATGATGCGGGCGGCCAGGCTGCTGGGCCGGGCGCTGGCCGTGCAGACATGGTGACCGATTCGGCAATGGAGGATGAGGCTCGTGCTGAGGATACTTAGCGTTTTTTCTTTATTTCTGTATTTTGGGGCCTGCGATGCCCTTTTGTCTGGCGTGTGTGCCATTTTTGTATTCTGAACTGGGCCGTTTGATGTTATATGTATAACATTTGATCATTTTGACTTCTGGTGTTGTCTCCTTGGATGAATGAACTGTTGGTTGTTTCTTTATTTGTAGGTACACTACGTCGTGTATGTTACTTTAGAGTGGCCCAATGGTTAAGCCATGTAGGCCTTATGTTGGGCTGGGTTGGTGCTTTGCTTGTCAATGGTGTAAAGACCATTCATTTGGTCTGGTCGACCGAGTGTGCATTCCCTTGGATGAACGAAGTTAGACTGTAGTTCTTGGGTCGGATCGGGCCGACTGGGTGGTGTGAATCATAAGTCGTGCTGAGTTTCATAGACCGAGTGGGGCCAATACTACGGTGCAACTTGCGAATCGGGTAGGGCTGATATTTAGTACGTTTATCGGCAGGGCCGATCCGAATGTGTCATCGTGAATCGAGCAGGGTTGATTCGAAGGTGTTCGTACGTTTATCGGGCAAGGCCGATTTGAAGGCGTTAGTACGTTTATCGACAGGGCCGAATAGAAGGTGTTATCGTGAATCGAGCGGGGTCGATTCGAAGGTGTACGTATGTTTATCGGGCATGGCCGATTTGAAGGCGTTAGTACGTTTATCGGCAGGGCTAAACAGAAGGTGTTATCGTGAATCGAGTAGGGTCGATTCGAAGGTGTACCTACTTTATCGGGCAGGGCCGATTTGAAGGCGTTAGTACGTTTATCGGCAGGGCTGAACTGAAGGTGTCCTCGTCAATCGAGCATGGTGGATTCGAAGGTGTACGTACGTTTATCCGACAGGGCTGATTTGAAGGCGTTAGTACATTTATCGGCAGGACTGAACTGAAGCTGTCCTCGTGAATCGAGCATGGTCGATTCGAAGGTGTACGTACGTTTATCAGGCAGGGCCGATTTGAAGGCGTTAGTACGTTTATCGACATGGCCGATCTGAAGGTGTCCTCGTGAATCGAGCATGATCGATTCAAAGGTGTACGTACATTTATCGGGCAGGGCCGATTTGAAGGCGTTAGTACATTTATCGGCATGGCTGATCTGAAGGTGTCAGTAATTCATCGACCGGGGTCGGTTTGAAAGACAAAAGTTTCTGAATAATACTTCATTAAATTTTTGGCAATGAGGCCGACTGTCTAAGAGGAGGTGGATAGGCCCACTCATCATTTTTAAAATGAAAAATAAAGAAAAACAAAGTTCACCTAGTAGTAGTAGCGTTTAAGGTGAATGACATTCCAATTGTTGTTGATGTCTTTGCCTTCGAGGGTCTAGAGTTTGTAGGCGCCCATCCCTGCTGTTTTGATTATCTTGTAGGGGCCTTCCCAGGTGGGGCCGAGTTTGCCAGAGTTGATCTCCTTGGTGTTTTGGAATACCCTGCGGAGGACCCAGTCACCTATCTTGAAAGTGCGGATCCTCACGTTACGGTTATAATGTCGGGCGGCCTGTTGCTGGTAAACTGCGTTGCAGATGCTAGCTCGTTCCCGTAGCTCATCCACGGTGTCTAGGTTTTGGCAGAGATTGTGACTGTTTGATTTCTCGTCCGCCCATCGGAGCCTGGTGGACGAAACTGATACTTCTGCTGGGATGACTGCTTTAGAACCGTATGTGAGGGAGAACAGGGTTTCGCCCGTTGATGATCGAGCCGTGGTTCTGTACGACCAGAGGACTTCGGGTAGCTCGTCTGCCCATGCGCCTTTGGCTTTCTGCAGTTGCTTTTTCAATGTCTGAATGATGGTCTTGTTTGATGACTCGGCCTGGCCGTTAGACTGAGGGTTGCGGGGAGTTGAGAAACTCAGTTTGATTCCCCACTTGTCACAATAATCCCTGAAGCTTGAGCTAATGAACTGAGACCCATTATTGGTGACGATCTCCTTCGGTATCGCGAACCTACAGATGACATTCTTCTAGATGAAGGCATTTACCTCTCGATCTCTTACTTGTGCAAAGGCTTCGGCTTCGATCCACTTGGTAAAGTAGTCTGTTACAGCTAACATAAAGACTCGTTGCCTGGGTGCAGTAGGTAGCTTTCCCGACGATGTCCATTCCCCACTTCATGAATGGCCAAGGTGTGAGGATGGAGTGGAGTCGCTCTAGTGGGAGGTGTGAGACATGGGCAAACCTTTGACAGTTGTCACACTTTTTTACGTAAGCGGTTGAATCGGTGCGTATGGTCGACCAATAATATCCAGTGGTGATCACCCGGTGTGCAAGACTATGGCCCCTTGTGTGGTTCCCGTATTCGCCTTCATGGAGTTCGGCTAGAACGCTTTGGGCTTCTTTTGGGCTTACGCATTTGAGATAAGGGCCTGAGAATGACTTTCTGAGGAGTTGGCCCTCATGTATGGTGAATCTGGCGGCTCTTGCTTTCAGTCGGTGTGCTTCATTCTTGTCAGTCGGGAGTTCATCATTTTCCAAGTACCTTACTACCGGAGTCATCCAGCAGTCGGCTTGTTCAATGCCCACGGCTTCTGCGGGAGACTTGTTTGGTAGTTATTCCTTCTAGTTGGCTGGCCACTGCATGAATAAGAGAGGAATTGATGACTGGGAGGAACATGGGAGTGCCGAGCCAAGGTTGGCGAGGGCGTTGGCATGGTAGTTCTCAGCTTTGGGGATCTGCATGATGGAGAACTCTTTAAATTGGGCTTGCAGTTCTTTGACCATGCTCAAATAGGATGTCATCTTTGAGTCGCGTGCTTGATACGTGCCTTGTAGTTGATTGACTACGAGTTGGGAATCGGACTTTACTTCCAGTCTCTTGGCTCCAATTTCTCTGGCCAAGGAAAGTCCGGCTAGGAGGGCTTCATATTCGTTATTCGTACACTTGAACCCACACCGGATTGCTCGCTGGACAATGTCTCCCTCTGGTGTGATCAGTACTATTCTGAGTCCGCTTCCATTGACATTACTCGATCCATCTACTAAGAGAGTCCACTTTGAGGGTGGTGCGCCGTTCATGCATAGTAACTCTCTTTCGGCCTGGGTGGTGGCGCTTGGTGTGAAGTCGGTAATAAAGTCTGCTAGTGCATGGGACTTGACGGCAGTGTGAGATTAGTAGGATATGTCGAATTCACTAAGCTCTACTGTCCATTGCGTGAGTCGGCCTGATAGTTCTGGTTTGTGCAGTATCTTCTTGGGTAGGAAGGAGGTGATTACAACAATGGAGTGGCATTGAAAGTACGGCCTGAGCTTCTTGGATGCATGGATGAGAGCGAGGGCCAGTTTCTCTAGTTGACTATACCAAGTTTCTGCGTCGAGGAGCGACTTGCTCACATAGTAGACCGGTAACTGCTTTGATTCTTCTTCTCGAACTAGCACTGCTGAGATGGCTGTCCCTGAGACTGCTAGGTAAGAGTAGAGTGGCTCCCCGTCCACAGGTTTGGAAAGAAGCGGGGGTGTGGTCAGATACCTCTTCAGCTATTGTAAGGCTTATTCGCAGGAGGGGTTCCAGTCGAACTTTTTGGACTTCTTGAGGGCATGGAAGAATAGGTGGCACTTATCAACTGATCTAGAGATGAAGCGGCTCAGGGCGGCCACTCGTCATGCAAGGCGCTGGACATCTCTAATGCAAGTCGGGGATGGTATGTTGAGGATCGCTCTGATCTGGTCGGGGTTCGCTTCTATCCCCCTCTGAGTAACCATATAGCCCAAGAATTTACCTGATGAGACGCCGAATGAGCACTTGGCTGGATTCAGCTTCATGTTGTACTTCCGGAGGACGGCGAATGCCTGGCCGAGGTGGTCAAGGTGTTGTTCGGTAATCAGGGACTTGACGAGCATGTCATCGATGTAAACCTCCATAGTTTCTCCTAAGTAGTTGGAGACCATCTTGTTGACTAGCCGTTGGTAGGTGGCCCCGACGTTCTTCAGTCCGAACGGCATTACTTTGTAGCAGTAGGTTCCCCTCTCTGTGATGAAGGCTGTCTTCTCTTGGTCGTCCGAATGCATCAGGATCTGGTTATATCCCGAGAAGGCGTCCATGAAACTAAGGAGTTCGTGCCCTACGGTCGCATCTACCATCATGTCGATATGTGAGAGTGGGAAAGAATCCTTGGGGCAAGCTTTGTTCAAGTCAGTGAAGTCGATGCAGACTCTCCACTTCCCGTTCTTTTTCTTTATGACCACGACGTTTGCTAGCCATTCGGGGTAGTGGACCTCTCTGATCATGCCGTTGCTCAGGAGCTTTTTGATCTCTTCATTGATGATTCGGTTTCGCTCAGGTGCGAATTTCCTCCTCCTCTGCTTCACTGGTGGGTGATCCGGATCTGCCTTGAGCTGGTGGACCATTGCGTCTGGACTGATTTCGATCATGTCGACGTGGGACCAGGTGAAGCAGTCTTCATTCTGTTTGAGAAATTCTATCAGCTTCTCTCTTGTCTCGGGTTCGAGGCGGGAACCTATGCGTGTCTTTCTCTCGGGGTCGTCTAGATGTATCTGCACTTCATCCAACTCCTCAATGGTGGGTTGGTCAGGCTCGGTCCGAGGGGTTGGATGAGATTGTAATTGCTATGAGGAGTTTCCTTTGCTCTTGAAGGCGTTCTTGTAGCAGTCTCTGGAAGCTTTGGGGTCGCCCTTGATCTCTCGCACCCCCCACTTGGTTGGAAACCTGATCGTCTGGTGGAAGGTAGATGGGACTGCCCACATGTCGTGAATCCAAGGCCGGCCCAAAATGACGTTGTAGGGAGATGGGCAGTCGATCACCAGGAAGACGGTCTGTTTGTTCACTCCGCCGGCGTAGATGGGAAGGGCTATCTCTCCAATAGTGTATTTCTGCTCCGAGCTAAACCCAACCAGCAGCGTCGGCTGCCTGTTGATGTTTACTTCTTCTAGTCCCATTGCTTTTACTGCTTCGAGGAACAGGATGTTTGCTGAAGAACCTCCATCTACGAACACCCTTTTCACTAGGATGTTGGCAATCTGCAGGGATACGACTAAAGCATCGTGATGAGGAGCGGCCATGGTGATCGGTTTGTCATCTTCAAACTGAATTACCTGATGAGAGTGTGACCGCGAGACCGGATGGATGGACTGGACTTCATGGTGGTGGTTGGCTCTAGCATACCGCTTGGCCGATGAGTAACTTACCCCACTGATTTCTGATCCCCCGGAGATGAGCGAACAGAAACCTTTTGGTGTGGGTTCTCGCGGAGGGGGTGACGGTTCTTTGGAGCTTTTCTGGCTAATAGTGTTCTTCCCCTTGTCAGTAAGCAGATCACGGAGATGTCCCCTTTTCAGAAGTGCGGCAACCTCGAGTCGTAAGGCAATACAGTCTGCGGTGTTGTGCCCATGGTTGTTGTGGAACTCGCACCACTTGGTTGTGTCTCTCCTTGCCTCGAGATGGAGCTTGCCAGGCCACTTGACGGTGGATCCCAATCCTTTCATTATTGCTACGACCTCGGTTGGTTCGATGCTGAGGTTGTACTCTGGTATCCTAGGTCGGTTCGATCCAAACTGCCTGTTATCATTTCTCGAGGGTTGGCGATCATAAGGCTTCCTGACTCTGCCCATATTGCGTGCTGGAGGGTGGTAGCAGTGCTCTACCGGTCTAGGCTCTGGCTTCCTGTCGCTCCGCCTTGGTTCATATCTGGAGTGAATCGTTCGGTTTATCTCATCCTCCTCCCACCTTATTTGGATCACTGCCCAGGCCAGGGTGTCTTCCATTGTTGTGCATCCCAGCTTTGTAAGTTCTTTGTATAGCTCTCCGTCCGAGAGGAGACCCTTCCTGAAGGCATCTACGGCTCTCTCAGGGTTGCATGTTGGGATGGAAATCTTCTCTCTGTTAAACCTGCTGACATATTCTCTCAATGGCTCGCCCCTTCTCTGGTATACCCTGTACAAGTCGGTTGACAGCTTATCGAGTTTCTTGCTGCTGGTGAACTGCTCCACAAACGTGTCGGTGAGTTAAGTGAACGAATTGATGGATCCATTCGGGAGGTTCGTGTACCATTGTAGTGCTGGGCCGGGTAAGCTCGAACCGAAACTTTTGCACATGCAGGCTTCCCTAAGCGGTCGGGGTATCGAGACGGTGAACATCCATTGTTTGTACGAGGCTATGTGATTGTCTGGATCGGTTATGCCATCGTACATTTTCATGTTGGGGATAGTGAACTTCTGTGGCAAGTCGGCTAGGGCGATCTCGTCCACGAAGGGTGAATCCGCGTAACAATGGGGCCTGCTCTTCTTGGTTGGGACCGACATTCCTGGAATGCGTCGCATCACTGCTTTCACATCGGCCAATCTCTTGGCTAACAACTGTTCCATAGGAGAAGGGGAAGCCACTAGGTCATCCCGCGTGACCGGGTCGGCCTTTGCACTTACCTTTGGTACATTCCGTTGGGTCATCCCTCTTGGGGTAGGCTGACGAGTCCCTTCGTGCGTTCCTTGGTAGCATAAGTCTTCGGCCATTCCTTCCGGTTGGATGGCTCCCAGGGTAACTGTTCTGGTGTTTCGTCCTACATGGATGGTCAGGGGAGTCCTCTGATAGTCATTCGGTTGGTCAGGATGGATGGGCTCAGGTGCTGTTGGTTTTGTTTGGCCGTTCATCCCGCGGGGATGAGCCAGGCCGAATGGAGTATGTGTTGGGATGGTTAGATTGAGCTGGTCTTGTGGATGAGGGCTCTCGGCCACCGGATCATCTTGGTCTTGATGTTGGGATGAACCGGCTGATTGGTGCTCTTCAGACATAACTTTATCTCCATGAATTAGGACAGAATTGTCGACCGTAGACAGGTTTAAGGGACGCGGCCTTTTGCCAGAGGCCGAGGGTCGAGGCTCCGGCGTAAGCAGAGGTTGCATGGGCGGAACAGGGGTGCGGAACCGATTGAGGGGTGTTTGGCCGGGAAGGAACTCTAGGTCATAGAATTGACTTACCTTCTCCTTGAGGGATTGGTTTTCTGACTTGACGGATGTGTTTTCTGCCCGAATCGCATTGTTCTCAGCTTCTAATGCCGCCACCTTGTCCAAGTTCTGTTGCATGAGAACAGTTAGAGCTTCCAGTTTGGCCTCGAGGCCGGGGTTAGCGTTATCGGAGTTGTCAGCCATGGAATGTTCCTCCACGTAGCAAGGTTCGTCGAGCCGAATGATTGCTAGAGGCCCCACGGTGGGCGCCAAACTGTAGACGCAAAAATCTACCTATACGGAAGGGGGGTCTGATCCCGTGAGGATGAGGCCACTAGCGATCTGCTTTACCTGCACACGTAGAAAAACACACGTGTGAAGCGAACGGGAAACACTGGGGCGGTGTTTGCCTTAGGCACTCCGACGCTCAAGTCAGCAAGGTTGAAAGGCTAATATAGTGAGGGCTAGGGAGTAAGAGGTTACCGGAAGTCTAGTTGGGGACTGTGACTATGGCGGTGATGTAAAGCTCTCGAGTAGGAGCTTCGGGTGTGAAGGTGTAATCTCTCATTTTCTGTGAGAGGGCTGGCCTCTGTTTATATAGTGACTGTCTGGTCTCCCAATCCCGGTAGGAGTAGGAGTCCTAATGTGACTCTGGTGCAAACCCTAGAAGAATTAGGGCCGTGGTAAGCTGTCTTACCAGTGTCCGAATAGGAAGGTGATTCTGATCAGGAAAATGTTCTGAACAGGAAAATGACTTTGAATAGGAGATTGATCAGGAACAGGAATATGATCAATGGGCCGTGGGCTCAGAACTCGCCTATAAACCCAAGAAGTGAGCTGGAACTGGGAGGCCCGTACCCAGATAGTTTGGGTCGGCCATATTTCGTATCAAATGGGACCGATCTGGCTTGGGCCTCTTTAGGACTGGGCCCGGTCTTTTCTTCACTAGTGGTCCTGTTTGCTTATTTGGGCCAAGGGCGATTTTTGGCCCTAACACCATTAAATCTAGTTTGATTTGGTATAATCTAGCGTTATATGTTAATAAACAAAATTTTTATTGTTTCTTAATTTTATAATTACATATATCCTGTAAATAAAAATTTTGATATTAGAGAAATTAGAATTAATAAAATGATTATATAGATACAAATAGTTAAGAAAGTAAATCTCTCTTTTTTTTTTAAAAAAAAAAATGAAAAATAAAAACTCAATTATTTTGGGATACTTTCTCAAAATTCATCCTACATCAAACCCGTTGTAGTAAATTTAATCATGACTAGTTTATCTTTAATCTTGTATTTATTTTTTTATTTTGTTAGAAAAGCTAACTAATTGATTGAAATAAACCTAACTGAGTTGAGGAAGATGTGAGAGAAAATGCAATTTGGAATGCGCATGAAAACTAAAAGACAATGTCTCCAAAGAGTAAAAAGAAGTTAATAAAATTAATGTTACATATAGAAATAATTAATATTTGATCTATCTAAAAGGACTAGACTATTAAATCGAGTATGACTTGGTATAGTCTAGGGTTATTCTGTAATAACAAAATTTTTATTGTTTCTTAATGTTATAAATAATATTTAACATAATTTTATAGTTACATATATACTGTAAATAAAAAGTTTGACATTATTAGAGATTAGAATTAATAAAATGATTATATAAGTTAAGAAAGTAAATCTCTCTTTTTTTTCAAAAAAAAAAATGAAAAAAAAAAAAAACTCCTATTATTTTGGGTGGATTGAAGATACCACCATTACAATCCCCTCAACCCCCACATCAAAACTCCTAACCTCTTCACTTGATTGAACCTCCAATCGTCGATCGCCGCTCTTAGTTTTAGTCGGCGTTTCATCCAAATTTCGATAGGTCCTGACATTGAAATCCACCCTCAACACCACCAATAGTATCACCGGCTTCCCCCCATCAAAACCCCCAACATTGCCAACCGCAATTGCCTGTCGATCACCGTCGCCTCTCCCTTAGGTTTTCGTTTTTTGTCGTACCTTTCTAGCCAAATTCCGACACCTCGCTGAGGTGCAATCGGGTGGAAAAGTTAGATGTTTTGGTGAGGAAGATAAGGGGATGCTGATGGTGGTGGTGTCGGGAAGGTCCAATGGTGTCGGAATCAAGTCGAACTTTTGGCTTGATCGGGATCCTCTTGGGGTTATTTGAGAGAAATTTGAGATGTATGGATTATTTTAAGAGAAAAATAAAGGTGTTAATTTAAGGGTGAGAATCTAAAATTTATAAAACCAGGGGTAGGAACTTGCAGATTTGTCAAACCTTGGGTGGAAAAATGTCGTTTACTCTATAATCAAAGTAAGGTTGCTCATCAACGTAATATGACCCACGTAACATTGTTGTTAAACTATAATATGGTCCAAGTAACGCTACCCTGTACTACAATATAATTCGGACAGTGATACCCTTACACTGTAACATGACTAGACCTGGCAAAACGGGTGGGTGGGCCGGGTACGGGTTGGGTCTCGCGGGTACGGGCCAAACGGGTACGGGTCCAATACGGGTCGAAGTATACGGGTCCAAAATATTGGACCCGTACCCTGCCCTATGCGGGTACGGGTGGACCCGCGGGTACCCGTTTTTTCTCTCTCTAGGTTTTAGTTTTTCCAGTTTCACCCCTAATAGTTTTCAATTATGACAGTTACACCCCCAAAATTCCTACAGTTTTAATTTTTTACATTTACACCCCCTAAATCAACTACTCTAAATTCAATTCAATTTAGAATATAAACAAATAAGAACCAAAATAAACATGGGTTTATTGAATTTAGCATGTGGATTAAATTCAATAACCCAATAAGCAAAAACCACGCATGAACACAAACATTGAAGAAACAGGAACAGGTGTACCAACTTCCTTCGCTTTGCAACCACAAATTCTTAAGCTCTCTATACATCAAGGTTGTTTCTCTCCTTAATTACTTTTAAGCTTACCATTCACAGTTGGAGTAATAACATCACAATTCTTCCTTGAGCCACCCACGACCTACTCATTCAATTTGCTAATTCAAATATAAGGATTTATTCTTCAACTCTTTATTACTCTCAATCATGTCATGAGTACAAATTACAATCACAATAATAATAAAAAATAGGTATACATACCTCATCAAATTAACTATATAGAGGTATAAATAAAATCACAGACACATACTATAATCCTCTTCTATCACACCTCACAACCATGTGACATTAACACCTCTCAATAAACTACAATAATAAGCGGCCATCCACAACATAACATTCACCTGCAACAAAACAGGACAAAATATTCTTAGTATTACACAATCAACCAAGCTTTATAATGAAATTTAGATGCCTTATCTGAAATTGAGCTGCAAATATTTCTCATTTTGACCTTCTGGCTATGAATAACCATGTGAAGGAGTTTATGGTCAATAACATATTTAACAATCCATTACTTGAAATCATTGCGTCCCAGGTTGCAAACTACATTTCCTCATTCATATTACAAATTTAACTCTCATAATCTACTAATGTCACTAAGTTCCTCTACCCAAATATAAATAAATGAAAAATAATGAAGAAAAGAACCATCAACTTTACTGAATGAAAACCATTTCATGTTATAACCTGTACCAGTGTTACCTTTATATCAGAAATCTGATAATCTACCCAGCAACCTGCATCACGCACACATAAATATCAATTTATGAATTTTCATAACAATTAATTTAAATACAAAAATTACAATCAAGATTAATCAACAACTTAACCGTTGGAACTTCGGTCGCGAATTCTATAAATTATTCGACCCTTGCTTGTATCATAATGGTTCACTTCAACTTGACTCTATCTCCAGACTCCAGGTAATACACGAACAAAATTCTGCCTAATCTTTCCCGAAATATAACCAAGAATCAAGTCTTCATTATCTAAACGAACTCGAAACATACCATTGGGTAGTGACTAGTGACTCTGTAATGAACCCTTCATGGACCCATTTCTCACCGCTCGAACCCTCTCCACTACTCCTTTCACTCTTCTTGCTGTTTACCGCTATCGAAATCTTTGTAATCTTTACAAAACCTTCATTTAAATTGAACTTCTCTCGGCTGTTAAATAATAAAAAAACAAAAATCGTTAAATGAAACACTAGAAAGATTTAAACAAGTTAAAATGAAGAGACGAAGATTGCGTACTCGATGGGAGAGGGAGTAGGGAAAAATTGTTTTTGGAGAGGAAGGAGCAGAGGAGGAGATGGACGATGGAGATTGCAGTAGAGATGAAGCATTTTGAGTCTAATTTTGAAACCCTAAGGAACTGGAAAGAGGGAAATGAACTGTGAAGGTTTCGTACCAATACCGACCGAGGAGATGGTGACAGTGAGAGAGAGGACTAAGGAGATGGTGAGTTGCGACTTGCGACGGTGAAACTTGAGAGAGAGGAGATCAGAGATGGCGACGATGGGATGAGAATGAGATGAGAGTTAGAGACTTGAACTGTCGAACAGATCCTAAAATTTAGGGATTTCATTTTTATTTTTTTTAAACGGGTACCCGCGGGCACCCGCGGGTTGACCCGTATAACCCGTTAAATATACGGACCGGGCCGGGTACGGGTCCAGAAAAACGGGTTCAATACATTAGACCCATACCCTATATTTTTTACCTGGGTATGGGGTCGACCCGCGGGTCTATACCCGTTTTGCCAGGTCTAAACATGACCCAACAAAGAGTCTTAAATGCTATACATGTAATGTAAGGCCGTTTTCAATTAATAGGGTACAAACAACCACCACCTCTTCATAAATGTACAAATAGGTACCTTTCAGGTAAAGCTAATTTTAAACCTCAAAAGTCTCTATAATCACATGCTCTCTCGCCTTTCAGCTTTTATTTTGACATATCATCGTGGACCGCTCACCTATTATCACAGAAATTGACATCACAATATTTAGTCTACGTGTCACAATCACAGTAGCTGACATATGCTTCTTCTGTTGACCCATCACTGCCGTTTATCTTTGACCCCGATGTAAGAGGATTTTTGTACTAAAAAAAAATTGTCTTTTAACGATATATAGTATGAAGTCTGCATTATAGATTTGTATTTAAAATTTTTCACTCCACATATAATAATACAATACAAATTTATAAAATATATTAAATAAAGTGGGAATTTGATATAATATTATAGTATAATTCATATTAAAATAAGTAGAATAATTATGATAAAATCACAAATTTCTTAAATTTTTTTGTTTAAATCAAAGAAAATGTTAGAATAAATAATGTAAACAAATGAACAAAATCTTTTAAGTTGAAAATAAGAAGATTTTGTTTGAGTTCTTGAATTAGAAGATTTTCTTTTATCTAAGTTCTCACGAGTTTCTAAACATCGCATGATATAGATACATTAATATGTGATAAAAGCTGCTATTATGGTATTTCAAAATACCAAATTTTAATTGCTTTGGACTGTTATGTGATTTGGACTGTTATATGTTAAAAACAATTGAAACTTTAATTGCTTTTGTACTGTTATGTGCAATTGATATTGAAGGTTGTTTTTTTGTTGGACTGTTACGTAGTAAAGACAATTGAATTGTTCCAAGTTATTGCAAATCAAATGGGCAGTTATGGTTTTAAAAGCCATTGATTGACTTCGGTTACAGCAAGGGAAACGGGCGGAATTTCAAGTATAAAAAGGGGGTGGTTTTCTCATTTAAAACACACAACTTTTCACTTGAAAATTCTTTGCTTCTCTGTGGTTTTTAACTTTCCAGCTCTCCTTCACCACTGTTACTTTTCTTATATTGTTCTAAATCTCTTTTAGAGTGTAGAGTGTGCACTCTAAAAGAAGATTCGTCATTATATCCTAGAGGTCAATCCGCTGTTGAGCCTTATTGCACCACGAAGATTTTTCCAGTAGGGGCGGAATTCTGATCTTAAGGACAGTGCTTTTGCATGCCTTGATGCTGCTGTCTTGCTGCTATTTCGCTGCTGTGTTCGTTGCTGTTTCACTGTTGTATTGTCGCTGTCTCTCTGCTGTTCTTGCTGCTATTTTTCTTGCTTTTTGACTGCTATTCTTTTGCTATATCACTGCTGTATCTCTGCTGTTTTTCCTGCAGTTCTCTTGTAATTTTCCTGCTGTTTCACTGTTGTTCTTCTGCTGTTTCGTTACTGTTCTTTCATTGGTTTGCTGCCAATTTTTTGTATTAAAATCCAACAATCTTAAGATCAGAATTTTTCCAAGATGGACGCTGCAATTCTCGCTGCCAAATCACTTCCTGACATCTCCAAAATTGAGCCTTTTGCCGGAGCTCATTTCAAGAGGTGGCAAGAAAAAGTATTCGACTCCTTGGATGTGCTCGGTTTTGCAGAGTATCTCTCAACAGAAGAACCAAAACCTGAAGTGGACAATTTTGACAAAAAAACTTGATACATGGAAGAAAAGAAATAAGGTATGTCGCCATACTATTCTCAGTACATTATCAAATGAGCTTTATGATGTTTATTGCGCTTATAAGGTTGCACATGAGATATGGGCAATCCTGAAAAAGAAATATGTTGTTGAGGATGCTGGATCACAAAAATATGCTATAGGAAACTTCCTAAATTTTAAAATGATAGAAGAAAAAGAGGTATCAATGCAAGTCCATGACTATCATTTATTGATAAATGATTTGAAAAATAAAGAAATAATTCTTCCTGAAACTTTTGTGGCTGGTTGTTTAATTGAGAAACTTCCAGATTCATGGAGAGATTATAAGAATAGTATGAAACATAAGCGAAAGCAAATGAGCTTAGAAGATGTGATAGAGCATATTAGGATTGAGGAGACGGATAGGCTTAGAGATAAAGTCGATAAGGCCAAGGAATTGACATCCAAGGCTAATGTTGTTGAAAACCAAGTGGCTCCTCCTCAACCTAAGAACAAGAAACCGTAGAGTTTTAAGAACAATAGTAAGAAATTGTTTAACAACAAAAACCCCAACGCTTTCAAAAAGAAAGGACACTGTTTTGTGTGTGGGAAAACTGGACATTTTGCCGCAATGTAGATAAGAAAAACCGGAGACAACAAAAATCCTCCTAAAGCCAATTGGCTGAGGGAGATGATGTTATTGCTGCTGTGGTTGTCTCACAAGTGAACATGATTGCTGAAAAGAAAGAATGGATAATGATTCTGGGCCACAAAGCAATTTGTGGAGATAGAAATTCTTTCTATGTATAATATATACCAGTGAGGGATGGAGAAGAATGTGTTTACTTGGTGATTCCGTCTACCCCTATTATGGGAAAGGGAAAAATTCTTCTTAAACTTACTTCTGGGAAAACCCTCTCACTGAGTAATGTTTTACATGTCCAAACATTCGATAAAATCTTGTATTGTTATATATTGGGAAAGGCTGGAGTGAAAGTCTCCTTTGAGGGGGACAAAATTGTAATGTCCAAGAATGGGCTTTTGTTGGGAAAGGGTATTGTTCTGGAGAGGTTAAAAACAGTGTCTTAATATATTATGAATGAAAATGCATCTTCTTCTGCTTATGTATTGATTCATAGATTTATGGCATGGTAGATTAGGTCATGTGAATTATGGTTATCTGAAAAAGATGAAGAACTTGGTTTACTATCAATATCAATATTTCAAATATTGATAAATGTGATGTGTGTGTGGAATCTAAATCCACTAAAAGACTTGTAAACAATTCTAGAACGAGAAAATGAGCTTCTTGGTTTATTCACAGTGATCTTGGGATTTGAAACAAACCATGACTAGAGGAGGAAAAAAGTTTTTTATAACTTTTATTGATGATTACTCTAGATTTACTAGAGTAATACTTATGAGAAGTAAAGATGAAGCAATTAAAATGTTCTTAACATATAAAAATGAAGTTGAAAATCAACTCAATAAGAAAATTAAAAGGTTAGAAAGATAGAGGAGGTGAATATGAGTCAAAGACATTGATTCTTTGTAGAGATCATGGTATTATACATGAGACTACACCTTTATTCTCCACAGTCTAATGGAGTTGCTGAGAGGAAAAACGAAACTTTAAAGAAAATGGTGAATGCATGTTGATAGTTCTGGAGCAACTTAATTTGTGGGGGGAAGCAATGCTTTCAGCTTGTTACATACAAAACATAATTCCTTTTAAGAAAACAGGCAAAACACCATATGAACTCTGGAAAGGTCATGTAACTAACCTGAAATATTTTAAAGTGTGGGGTGTTTTGCTAAAGTCCTAATTCCTGAACCTAAAAGGAAAAGGTTAGGACCCAGGACTGTTGATGTATGTTTGTTGGTTATGCTTAGAACGGTGTTGCTTATAGATTCATGGTAATAAAGCAAGAGGTTGGTTTGTATGATGCAAACACAATCATGAATCTAAAAAAGCAGATTTTTTGAGAATGTTTTTCCTAAGAAAATCAATTGTGAAAAGGCTTTACCTCAAAATGAAACTCTTCAAATTCTTCTGAAAGTTCAGAGTTAGAAATAAGAAGAAGTAAGAGAGTTAGAAAGGCCAAAAGTTTTGGTGATGATTATTATGTCTTCTTACAGAGGATGATCCTCAGACTTATGAGGAAGCAATGACTTTCGAGATGCATCCCTTTGGAAGAGGCAGTAAATAATGAAATCGAGTCCATTATGAGTAATCATACATGGGAGTAGTTAATTTGCCTATAGGAACTAACCAATGGGTGCAAATGGATATTTAAAAATAAATTAAAGACTGATGGATTAATTGATAAATACAAGGCAAGATTGGTTGCCAAAGGTTATACACAAAAGAAAGATATAGATTATTTTGACACTTATGCTCTGTAACAAGAATAGCATCAATTAGAGGATTAATGCTTTAGCTGCAATTTACAAATTACATATACATCAAATGGATGTGAAGACAGCTTTTCTTAATGGAGACCTGGATGAAGAAATTTATATGAAACAACCAGAGGGTGTGTATAGGTAATGAGCATAAAGTGTGCAAACTGGTAAAGTCTCATATGGAATTAAACAAGCACCAAAATAATGGCATGAGAAGTTTGACCAAGTGTTAGTTTCAAATGGTTATACAATTATGATTCATATAAATGTGTATATCTAAATCATTTGAAGACAAAACTTATGTGATAATATGTCTCATGTTGATGACATGTTAATTTTAGTGCTAATATGGATGTGATAATTAAGACTAAAAGGTTTCTTGCCTCAAATTTTGATATGAAAGATATGGGAGAGGCAAATGTTATTCTTGGGATTAAAATCATTAAGATAAATTATGGTCTTAAGTTATCACAACAACACTATGTGAAAATTTCTTAAGAAAATTTGGATATTTAGACAGTAACCCGTCTCAACTCAAGAAAAATACACAACACAGTGTGAGTCAAAATAGATATGCCCAAATCATTGGTAGCCTATGTACTTAATGAATAGTACAAGCCTGATTGCTTATGTGTCACTAGATTGAGTAGGTATCTCATAATCCTGATAAAAGTCATTGGATAGCATTAGACAGAGTTGCTAGATATTTAAGGGGGCCATTGATTATGGGCTAATGTTTGGAAGTACACCACCTGTATTAGAAGTTCCGATGCCAATTGGATATCAGATTCAGTGAAATAAAACCACAAGTGGTTATATCTTTACACTTGGTAGAGGTGTTGTGTCTTGGAAGTCTTCCAAACAAACTTGCATAGCCGGTCTACCATGGAGTCTGAGCTTATCGCCTTAGAAAAGGCATGTTTGAGGCTGATGGTAAGAAATTTTTAGCAGATCTTCCATTGAAACTCACCTCCTTGTTCAGTATCAATCCATTGTGATTTTCAGGCCGCATAGCGAGAGCAAAGAGCAAAATTTATAATGGAAAAGCAGACATATCCAGATAAGCATACCATTATAAAGCAGTTGCTAGAATCTGGGGTAGTGAGCCTAGATTTGTGAGTCAAGTAGTTAAATTGGCCGATCCTCTAACTAAACACTAAGTGGAGGTAGTGGAATATACGTCGAGGGGATGGGACTTATGCCTAAAGCATAAGGCAGAGTGATGGTACCCTACCTATGTGATGGAGATCCAGGAAGTAGGTTCATAAGGGTAATAACAAGTCACTTGTTGTCTTGATAAGTATTATCGAATTTTATATAGAAAGTCCTCCCTATGGCGAGATAATATTGATTGCAGTGAATAAGGTTGAGTAGAATTAATCTTAATGAAATCCATAGCCAATATAAATGGTGGTGTGAAAAACTGCAATTCACACATTATGGAGGTTCACCTATGTGAGTGTGGAATTGGGTCAATTCCTATGAGAGCTTAGACAGGCATCTCTAGAGCACTCATGAAATCCAGGCTAGCACAGGGCCATAAAATGCTAAACCGCAGAACAATATACAATATTGAGAATTTAGTGTGAGGAACTAATCCTCTAAATTACATAAAGAAATTTTTGGTTCATAGAAACTTAGTTTCACCAAATTTCTGTAACTCATGTTTAGTTACTCAATGATTCGTTCATAGTCTGAAAGGCACCAACTCATAAACATTAAATTCTATAATCAGTGGTGATTGGTTATTTTGAAATATGTGGGGGATTGTGATAAAAGCTGCTGTTATGGTATTTCAAAATACCAAATTTTAATTGCTTTGGACTGTTATGTGATTTGGACTGTTATGTGTTAAAAGCAATTGAAACTTTAATTGCTTTTGGACTGTTATGTGCAATTGATATTGAAGATTGTTTTTTTGTTGGACTGTTATGTAGTAAAGACAATTGAATTGTTACAAGTTATTGCAAATCAAATGGGCAGTTATGGTTTTAAAAGCCATTGATTGACTTCGGTTACAGCAAGGGAAACGGGTAGAATTTCAAGTATAAAAAGGGGGTGGTTTTCTCATTTAAGACACACAACTTTTCACTTGAAAATTCTTTGTTTCTCTGTGGTTTTTAACTTTCCAGCTCTCCTTCACCACTGCTACTTTTCTTATATTGTTCTAAATCTCTTTTAGACTGTAGAGTGTGCACTCTAAAAGAAGATTCGTCATTGTATCCTGGAGGTCAATCCGCTGTTGAGCCTTGTTGCACCACGAAGATTTTTCTAGTAGGGGCGGAATTCTGATCTTAAGGACAATGTTTTTGCATGCCTTGACACTGCTGTCTTGCTGCTATTTCGCTGTGTTCGTTGTTGTTTCACTGCTGTATTGTTGCTGTCTCTCTGCTGTTCTTGCTGCTATTTTTCTTGCTTTTTGACTGCTGTTCTTTTGCTGTATCACTGCTGTATCTCTGCTGTTTTTCCTGCGGTTCTCTTGCAATTTTCCTGTTGTTTCACTGTTGTTCTTCTGCTGTTTCGTTACTGTTCTTTCACTGGTTTGCTGCTGCTGTTTTGCTGCCAATTTTTTGTATTAAAATCCAACATAATAAACATATACGGTTGAGATTTTTTTCTGTTTTTCTTGTGTAGAAAGATGCCATCAGAAATCCCATCGTTTCTTCTTTTTGAGTTATTCACGTCTTCTCTTTTTGAGTAAACGACTTTTTCCCACCCAAGGTTTGCTTTAAGGACACTTTTCTATCCAAAAAGTTTCAAAATATCATTTCTCTACCCAACGTTTATATTCCGTTAATACCTAAAATACATTTTACTTTCTCAGCTAACGTTCGACAAGTTACCAGGAGCCAAGGTAAGAGGATTTTTTTAGAGTGGAGGTCGGATTGAATGGTGGTGACTGATTGAATATTCGTTATTAAAATCAACCAGAAATTAGCTAAGAATCGGAAACCCTAACTTTGTGGTGGCTGGCAATCGACGATAATTCAGGGGTTTTATAGAGAGGGAACCGGAGGTTCAAATAGTGGTAATGAAGAGAATTGTCGCAGCTAGAATCAACCGAAATCGGCTTTGGGTAATAACAAGATATTAACTTTAGATGGAAAATGTCACTAAGGCAAACCTTGGGTGGGAAAAAGTCGTTTACTCTCTTTTTTTCATTTTTTTTTTAACCCTTCTTTTAATGGCTTGTTCAAACCCCTAATCAATGCAATGAACTTGTATCAAATCGTTTAACTAACTAAAAAATGACGTTTCTTGGGTAATAGGGAAGCAATAGTAAATAATATATACAAGAATCAACACACAATTATGATACTTAATTCAGTTGTTTTAACTTTTCATAACTTTAACCCAATTAAATTTGTTTAAGTCAACATAATCCAACAACCATGATCTTAATTATACTATTTAATGTAACTAACGACTATGGTATCGATATTAATGAAAGAACGATTTTCAAAACCATTTTTTGTTTTTTTTTTCCTCTTATTTATTTATTTATTTATAAAGTAGGTATTTCTATTTTGAATGTAAAAACTGTATCAAATCGATAATGTTATTGATTTGGTACTCTAGTGTGACCTTGAATTGACCTTATAAGATAGTAAAGCCTTTAATTGAATAAGACAGACTAGAGTAGGTTCCGCGGAATAAATCCAAATTAATCTTCTTGGAGATAAGATTTTATAATTTTTTTAATGATAATTGAAATTATTAATTTCAATTAAAAAAAAATTAATAATATGATAAATCATGGCAGCTTGTTTTCAGGAAATGATCCCAAAACCACCAAACTCAATACCACTTTTCGCGCTACAAGTACAAATATAACAAAGCGGTTTTCAGACAAGGCATAGAGACTTTAGAAAGTCAACAGAAGAAAGTACTTGGTCAGTCGTTTTGCCCTCTATATTTTTGTGAATGTTGTAAATTAATATTATTAATAGGATTTCCTTTTTTTTCTTTTTATCTCAATTTTAAAATATATATTTTTTAAATTATTGGATAAACATCAATTTTTATAAGCATCTTTAAGATCTTTTTATATTTTAGACTTTTGGGTATTTTATTTTATTTTATCCATTTTTATTTTTGTGTATTATTATTATTATTATTAGTTATATTACAAATTTAATGATTTTTTATTTGTAATTAAGGTGTTGGGGTCAACTTAAAAACATCTCAACTAATTCTCAAAAGTTACACGAATTTAATGTTACACATTTCAACTACTTCATTATCAGTATTTTTTATATTTCTTTTATGTTAATTTCATTATTTTTGCATTATAGATAATATATGTATACAACTAAATGAAAAATATAAAATGATAATTAAATATGTGATCTACACTATCGTAGTCTAATAATTTGACGACATGGGACAACTGTAAATTCTAATATTTGCCCTTGAGCGTAACGTAACAAACAGCCTAATATAAGATAAATGCTAATTTTCTCTCATGTATGACGTGCAAAAAATTAAAGATGTGATATAGACAAATGTGAATTCTCTCCGATGTGTAACATATTGGGTTAAGATCTAAACCCAACATGTCTTGCATCTAATCTTATGCGTAAAACTCACTCACAAAAGCTAACTCGAACGATAAACGATTATTCAAATAAAAAATATACACTACAATAGCCTAAGAAATTTAGTATGATTCATTCCCTCAAAGTTCATTTAACTCTTGTGTAGAGTTCAGTACTCAGGAAACATAATTAACCTGCAAAAACTCTAATGAATGTACACTGTTTCACTAATATGTATAACTATTTCATTCACAGGATGGAATTTTAATCAAGGACAATATCCATGTTACGTATTCCTCATACTATAACTACTGCTGCACATGAAAAACCATATTAAAACTCCTTTGCAGGGTGTTAACGAGGTGGGATGATGGGAATGACATCACTCAAAAGGTCACTGCCTGATACATGAGATGAAAAATATTGATCCCTTGTCATGAACGGTGAAGAAGCTGATGCTGATGTTGATTTGATGCCAGAATGCATGGAGGTGGATTCAGAAAATGTGACATCAGTTTCTGGTATCATCTTCAGTATGGTTTCTAGCTCCCTCACTACATCTGACATGGATGGCCGTCGTTCTGTCTTCTCATGGCAACAATTGAGGGCCAAAGCTACAAACCTCTCGATGCATTCAGATGGGTAAGACCCCATTCTATTGTCTATGATGGAGAACATCAAGCCTGATTCACGAGCTACATTCACCTGGATATAGGTTTCGTTTTCTCGTTAGGTATGCAACAGGTAATAGATATATAGGAAAGAGTTCTCTGTGTTAGAAAGTACCTCGCGAACTATGTTTTTTCCATGTGATATTGGTTGCATACCCGTCAAGAGCTCCAGGAGTACAACTCCAAGGCTATAAACATCACTTTTATCTGTCAACTTGTGAGTTAGAAAATATTCTGGATCGAGGTAGCCCTGCATGTACAAGATCAATAAATATGTAACTTGAGGCAGGAATAAAAATTGGCCAAGACTTACAATGAAGTTGGATATTTGTTGAGAAAGATTAATTTCGAAAAGCTTTATGATCCTTGAACATGTGAATGAACAATGTTAACAGATTCAAGCTTACTGGTGTTCCCTTGACAATTGTGGAAACATGAGTTGGCATGGTTCCTTCATCATCTAGGACCGGAGCAAGTCGTGAGAGTCCAAAATCAGCAACTTTAGCAATAAACTTGGAGTCAAGAAGTATGTTGCTGGCTTTGATATCTCGGTGGAACACAGGTGGGTTTGCTTCAGTATGGAGGTAAGAATCCCCTAGCGAATCTAATGCAGTGCGGACCCTCATACCAAAATTAAGGCATGCTTAGCTTTACCTGCATTTGATCTTCAACATCAAATTTTGAGCCCGGAAAATAAAATAGAAGGGGTTAATACCCACGATCCTGAAAATTTCATACCAGAAAGCCAGTCTTCAAGGTGCCATTAGGCATGAACTCACACACCAGCATCTGCAGAAGTACCAGAACACAAGCAGGTAGTTCATATCTGTGATTTAACAAATTTTTATAGACCTAATTTTTCTTGGGTAAAACTCCATAAATCAGATATGTCCTGGCATCTAGAAGAACATACCTGCTCCTCTTCTTCATCACAGTAGCCCAACAAAGAACCAGGTTCCGATGATGTAACTTGACAATAATTTTATCTCAGGCAAGAATTCTTTTGGCCCTGTAAGATCCTACTTCTGCTCGTTTATTGGCGACTACTGTATTGTCAGATAAAAGCCTTTATAAACCTTCCATAACCTCCTTGACCAACTTGAGTTGGCGGTTAAAGTTGTCAGTTGCCGATGCCAATTCTTTGAACTTGAAGCCCCCACTCCATCAATTTTCATTGAAACCTTTGTGGCTGCAAAGCTAAGGAACTTCACACTTCTTTCCCAATGTATGTTAATTTGAAGGAGTTGCAGAAATCAATATAGGTAGTTGTATTAGAAAACTCACACATGCGCCTTCTTGACAGGGAGAGCTGATTTCTGGCATGTCTTCTTGTCATCAGAAATGTTACGGTGCAGATATTACCACAGACTGGCAATGGCTGCTACTACAATTGCTGCCAAAACACCTTTACTAATACCTGTCCTTTGAGTCTCAGGATTTACTGTAGCAGTGAAGAAATCATAAGTATAAATTAAGACAGCATTCATCATTGCAACATGCAGAAAGGCAATTAAATATAAACCGAACTACTAAATCTATCAATTCCAAGCTCAGTGTATCAAGTAAAGTTACTTAAGGCTAAAGTTTTTTTTAGAACAAATTAAAGAGCAATGGCAGGCTTAGTACATACTACTGGCATAGGTCCCAGGAGAGTGAAGTTGAGCAGCTCATAAGGTCCAAATAGGTCATCACCAGGAAATTTCCAGGATGTAAATATGTCTCTAATTCGCTGCACCTCATGTATTAAACGTACTTGAGTTGGCATGAGGAAACAGCTTCAAATACATCCTTGACGAGGTCCTTTCTCCCAAGCAATTGAATCAACTGATAGTTGATAAATGCTTAAGTTGAGAGAACTAGTCACATATGCTTCAAAAAGGTTGGCATATGGATCGAAATAAGAGAAACTGGACTTTTCAGCCGGTATCAATTCTCAGAGGTGCTGCACAGGTACATAAATCACCAGATGCTGGGACATATTCGTAGGAATATCTGTAGGACATGCGTGAATAGGACATTTGAATTGGTGGAATTTGTAATGTCTCATCGTCTTCTGCTTCAGAATCACAGAATTGGTCTATGTTGGTATGTTGCATTGTGCAGATAGGATTGCCGCTGAGCCTAAAATAAACCGCTATATGGTAAGAAATGAATGGCAAAATAAGGACCAATATGCAGTAAGCTTTCCATTAATAAAGTATTTGTAGTTTTCATGATGACCAGAATAACTGGAGAAAGTAGAAGATTAAACACTAAAAAGGACAAAAATCAATAAACAAATACACTAGAAATTTTCTCCATGCATTTGCATGCCGTTTCTAGGACATCATACATCAATTTACCTCATTACACTTTATTCTGCTTATCAGTTTTCATGAGACATTGATAAAAAGAAATTATACCGGACTTTGAAAAGGAATACTTGCATGGTTCATTATTTGCCAGGGGCAAGCAAAAGCTTACAGTATTTCTTAGTCAAGCATAGTTATCTTGTTGCTACATCATACAATATTCAAACATTAGAAAAGCTAGTTGTATCATTTCCATCTCCATAGAGATATGCTTGTGGCCTTTCCTATAGCAGGACATTATGAGCAACAAATCTAACCACTATACAGAGGCATAAGTTTATAAATTTATTTATTTAAGCAGATTTTATTTTAGAATTAGTAGACAAACTGAGTCCTTGATTGTCGTACATGCTATGCATCAAGATAAATCCACTAAGTTCAGAATCTTGAAATTGCCATATCATTAGTCTGGTTTTTATGAAAAGTTATACCTGCAAAGTCCAGATGTCCAACCATGCAAAATCCTATTCATGCAGTGTATTAACTAGCAGAACATAAATATGTAATATAAGAAAGCAGCATACCTTAGTGTGACATTGTGGAGGATCTAGATCTCCGAAACGCTTGAAAAGCATTGTTCCTCAGATCACTGCATTTTGAATGTACAAAGAAAATGATTGGCATGGAGATATGGTTTACAGAGGCCGACTTTAAAACCGGATGAAGCTCACTCCAAAATAACAACAAATAGAAAACTTAATTCATTCAGAATAATGGGTTGTCAATGAGCCGTTGTAAATCAGCAGGGAAACAGTGAAGCATAACAGCAAATATAACCAAGTTTTTTTTCGAGATCTTACAGTGACAGTATAGCACTTGAACTCAAGGACATGTTCTGCCATATGCTGCCGGGATAGAACCATCCAAAAAATATTATCAAGTGACCTGAAGTAGAACATAATTTGAAAATCATATTTAGATTAGATAATTCAATCATCATTAAGAAATGGTCTAAATAATAATTCATAATTGTAATTCCAAAACAGGAAATGACAAGGAATAATTAGAAGTAAATATATTCTCACCAGTCTCTGAAGAAGGAAGATCTGAGAAACTTGCTGGGATTGACATTAAGACTGTTTTCTGACAGATCACTGCAATGACAAAGGTAAAATTACTCTGACATCCTCTCCATTTTACTTATCTATTTGAACAAAATGAGTGATAAATTTATGATGCCATTACATACATGGTTGTCATATCATCAGAAAGCTTATTTGATGGTATGGGTCCAGTAAGCTGATTCCCGCTAAGATCCCTGTCACATGAGCCCCGTAACAGTTGATATAAGTTAATTTTTGTAGTCATCTAGAATGGAAATAAATAATCAAAACTCAAGAGTTAATGCATCCTACTGAAAGTGAAATACTCAAACTTACAGATAGTAAAGCCTTGGAATCCTGCTAAGATCAGGAACGGCTCCCTGCAAGCGAATGTCTTAGACTTCTGCCAATTTTGGGGGAGAGAAAAGTGAAGCAGCATCAGCATAGCATACTTTTTTTATGTATGGCAGAAACAAATTATCATTTGATGCTGACAACAATAGTGACCAAGCAGTGCTAATTGCAACCTCAAGCATCAAGGTTCTCAAATATCAACCAGGGCCAATATTTGAGCATTGCAGAGGTACTTCAGGTTTCAAACTCAGACTGAAGTTAACTTTCAGTAGATCCTGCTTTTATAATCAATTCATAGAATGTCTTCTTTTGGAGTCCTTACAAGTTATAGTTGCGACCTCTACCAAATCGAGTTGAATTATTGATTCCTGTAACATTTCTAGGTATACTAAATATGACCGATTAAAGAGACAAAAAGGAATAGAATTTAAAGTAAATATTCTTTAAAGAGAGTCTCTGAACAAATGGCCACATTTCCACTAGCTAATTGTCATTATTCGATAGATAAATCAAACAACAACTAAAGCAAGCTAATTGTATATGCATTCAAAATTAACAATCTAAATTTTTTAAAAAGTTGGTTTGGACATCTGATTTATTCAAAATCAAGTTCGTAACTAAAGTATACTGATCTACAATCCATCATCAAACAGCCAAAGATATTGTAACCTCAATGAGGTGAGTGTATCTGTCTTTCCTTCCAAGACTAATTCCCAGTACTATTTTTATTCTAAATCCAAGTAAGAGGTCATCTGACTAGATTTATACAATCACAGGTCTTTTAAAAAATATTATATCTAAAGGCCAAACAACATGCATAATTATCAGTAGAATAATGTAAAAACAGTGAGAAAGGTGAACAGTATTCAGTGGCACTTACAATTTTGATAAGCTGGAAAAGTTTCCATAAGTGGCTGGAATTTCTCTACCACTAAAGTTGTTATTATCAAGTTGACTGCAGAGAGAAAAAGAGAAGAATAATGTCGTAAATAAAATAATTTTCAATATGATAAACCATGTTGCCTGTACACCTAACCCCATTAAGCGTGCCCTTAAGGTTATACTTAATCCCCTAGTCTAACTAAGGAGTTTAAAATTCCCACCATCAATGAAGCAAATACAATCAAGCCAACATATAGGAATGAAGATCAAGTAAAAATAACAATTACGACTCTGTGGGGCAGAGGAACATACAGTATGTGCAATGTTCGCAACTCTGAGTATTCTGGTGGGAGATATCCAGTCAAGTTATTATTATCCACAAGCCTGCAAGCATGTGTTAATCAAGCACAAATCTCTCATGATCAGATAACAGCTT
Organism: Pistacia vera; assembly: GCF_008641045.1. Lineage (NCBI taxonomy): Eukaryota > Viridiplantae > Streptophyta > Magnoliopsida > Sapindales > Anacardiaceae > Pistacia > Pistacia vera. The sequence goes on along the minus strand of NW_022196020.1, from coordinate 235,625 downwards.
TTAACACAGAAAAATCGTCCGAACAAGAAAATTTTACAGCAGAAAATATATAATAAAAGCAAAATCTATATGAACTCACAAGTGAAGAAGTCTGGGTAAATTGGAAAGCTCAGGTGGAAGTTGACCACCAATTGAATTGTTGTTCAAGTGACTGCAATATTCAGATCTATCAGTAGAAAAAATGAGTGGAACAAATATAACTGCCTTGCCAAATGGAACTACCTATGGTTTGATGATCCACTTACAAGTGTCTCACACTGGTCAGGTTAGCGAATGATTTCGGTATAGTGCCCGAGATATTGTTCTCGTCTACTTGGAGTCTATCCAAGTTTGAAAGCTTGCCTAGCTCTTCCGGTAAAGATCCCGATAATCTGTTTCCATTCAAGAGTCTGCACACACATGTACATCACGTAATATTAAACCAACACAAAGTATATTGTTTCAAATAGTATCATATTTGGATGTAAATAATTTAATAAACACCTGCATCTATAACTTACAAGAGTACTAAAGATGATATATTCCCTATCTCCTTTGGAATGCTTCCTGTCAGATTATTCCACATGAAATCCCTGCCAGCAGACAAAATCGAGAAAAGCATTTAGCAACACTGCATTGATTAACTTGGAAGATACAAGATATAATTCAGTTTTCTCAAGATATCAATTTATGTAAATTTTGCCTCACAATATTCGAAGACGAGATAGCTGGCCAAGCTCAGGCGCTAAACTTCCCGAAAGATTCATGTTCAGCAGATGCCTGTATCGAAAATAAGTGTTCAGTATCATTAATTGTCACATCTTTAGAGTTTAAAGGTTTGAAAAATCATTGAAAGTAAGATAGCAAGCATGAAAATGGTGAAAAGAGGTATGGAAAGGACATACAGATCCTGAACATGCAAGTAACCATCAGTCTCATTAATTGTGTCAAAACATAAAACTCCGGTCCAATTTGATAGGCATGGATCTCCCTCATTCCAGTTTCCGAGATGGTTCATAGGATCAATTAATCTGCTCATGACTGCCACCAATGCGCTGACTGCAAATGGACATGACCAAATATAAAAATCGGATAAGGCATCTTCTAAATTCATAAAGCCCAACTACTAAATTCAATTCTCTTTTGATAAATGATTATCCTTGAGATAAGATGTCACACTCACATACACTACTTATAGCAGTATGCCATCTTCTCGGAGCAAAACATTGAACTTCAATAAGACACTTAACACTATTTTACATATTTTCAACCTAAAACAAATGGAGTAAACATAAATTACTAGGTTAATTTTTCACTATTTGCACTTTTTCTCACGGAAATTTAGTGCTGTTATATATTTTCAAAATTTGATCTCATCTATCATCTGCTGTAGAATTTGGTCAAGATTTATGGAAGTTAAATTAGAATATTTTAGAAACAAGATATTTCAAGAATAGACAGAACATAATGAAGCAACATATTTATTGGAATGCCTTCAAACATTTGACTGAATAGTGCACCAAAATTGGCAGCTACCATTTTCATCTGGTATTCAAGATAAAAAGTGGAATAGTGCAGCAAAATCAAAAAGAAAATTAAGACATATCTGGGAAAAGAAATTGCATATTATAAATGCATTAAGAATTTATTTAGATGAGAAAAACTAGATATCAAAACTTAGTACTGGGAGACATTGAAGAAAACTGAAAAGAAAAAACTATAAACTTGCAGTAAGATTCACCTTCTGAAGGATCTGTAATCTCAGCAACTGCAAAAAGCACCAAGTAACCATACAACACCGCATAAACAAGTCCACAAAATCTCTTCCCCATCATCTTGATAATCTACAAAAGCAAGTGAGCAGAAAGCAGAAATAGCAAATGGTCAATGATAATTTGGCATTAACAGAACATTTGAACCCCAGAAGAACATTTGGCTGTAGGAAGCATGTTAAAGGGGAAAGTGAACAATCAACTCAAGTTTCCTATCAGAATGCTAAGTCTTATAGAATTACTTAGCTATCATTAGTTGACTTTTCTTCTTCCTAAGTGCAAAATAAAGATCATTCTAGCCAAACATGAATCAATCAAACTAAAAAGTAAAACCCAAGAAAATATATTAAATCCCTGGAAGATAATATCTTACTTGAGAAAGAGTCAATTAAAATATGCGAATCCGAAACCTTCAAGCTTGGAGCCAAAACTCAATCAACTGAATTCAAGGGGTCCCGTGGGTGTTAAATGCTGAAAGCAAATTAACACAAACCGAGCCACAAAAGTTTCTGATAAAATGTTGTCGTCATGTATATCATCATAGATTTTCGTGAACCGAGGAAAAAAATGGTTTCTGAGATGGCACAGTCGTCACGGTTAGTTCATCAAAAACCCCAAAAGATATTAAAACTCTCTGTTTTCTTCATAAAAAAATAAGCAACAGCTGGCCCTTTTGTTTTCATATTCGCGTGAGAAAAGAGAAGCTTTTGCTTCAGTGTTTTTTTACTGCTACAATGAATATGGACTTTTTATAACAGTTTACCTGCTACACAAACCACAAGAACATAAATTATTATGAAAAGAGGAGAGGGACGTATGGCGCGTGCTCTGAACGCGAATCATGAGAGGATCGTACTTTCATTATTTCAGACATTGGATGTTAAAAGTACATGTGTTGGGGCCACGTGGGGAGACAATTAACTTTTGTCTCAACGAGACCAAATTACTGAATTAGTCTTCCTGGCGGCCATATAATCAACCATGATTAGCCCTGAAGTGATCTGAAGTGATCAAGGTTGTATTTCTTTATCAGGGTTTTCAATGGAGTAGGTTTCAACTTTCAAGTATTCTATTAATTACGTTGACAAAGGAAGAAATTGTCAAAGACCAATCCTTCAGATTTGGTTCACAGTAAACATAATTTGGGTGAACGAGACTCAAATCTATTCGATTAGACTCCCACTGTAACAATCGCTACACATAAAGCAAGAATTTTCTAACTTTACTGTGATTTTGCCATTTAATGGTGGATATGGGTGTAAAGACTTTTTTCATATCGGAGGAATAACAACTAATTCATTTTATAGCTAGATAGATATGTTGTTACGAAAATTCGTAATAATAAGACAATCAATCACGGTGGGATTGGATAGTATGTATACGTGATTATAAATAATTAGTTAAGAAAGGATTGGTGAGTCCGTAATGCAAGAACACAAGAGACTTTTAAAATTGTTCGGTGGGTTAGAACCAACGCTACGTCCACTATTATATTATTGCTTATGTTTGCGGTATACCCAAAGTGATTATAAAGAGGAAACACGTAATAACGAGTTAAGACTCTCTCTCGGTGATTTCCTATGCTTGTATGAATAATAATCGATCGATCCCCTAAAACAAAGGTGAGACCTTCCTTTTATATACACTGTCTGACAATGGTTGGAGGTTGGTATTACGGGGAGAATTACATGTATAATTCCCTATAATCAAGAGTTGAATCAATTCCCGCTCATGCTTAAGTTTGAACACCTATACTTAGTACTGTTGAGTTTGTTGGAGAAGTCATGTGCTATAGGAGTGACACACGGGATGATTTTGACCGCTAGATCTCGGTAGGGTTTATAAAACAGGTGGCATGAATCTGGCTCTTAGAAAATCATGCACAACGATCCCAATATTGCGTACCAATTTACATTAGATCAAAATAAACGTATTTTAAGTGAAAAACGATTCCATGAAACTTAATAAATCCGTATGGGATCAGATTGTTTTCTTGACAGCAAATTTTTTTCTTAGTCCATGATAGTAACCTTTCTATAATCACCATTGGATGACTTGATGGTAAAAGAATAAAAAAGTCTAACATGAGTTTCTGAGTTTAAGTTTATCCAGACACTAATAAGGGTGACCATTGAAGGGATTTACCTAGTCCTTTATTTTAGAGTCTTGAAAGATTAATTAAACTATACGTAAGTTGGCCTATACACCCGGATAAAAAAAAAAAAAAAAAAAACCGTTCTATGGTGGATACTGGTGCAAAGACTCCTTCCATATTGTTGGAAAAGCAACTGATTCACTTAATAACTGGATTGATAAACGTTTAGACCTTGTGATTATTTTAGATGAAGATTAACAAGACCGATACCTATAAATTTAAGTTTTGTCATTGAAAACTGAGGACTTTTACAAACTGAAGTCACAGTTTGATGAACTTATTTTTTAATGGGTGAAAATGACAGATAACTAGGACCAGTCAATGAAGTGCCTTCTACGAATTCATATGCAGCTATTAATTATAAAAGAACCCAGTCGGCCATTTCTTAAAAGCTCCTGTTCTTGGTGCACATAAAGTCAAGTCTACAGATTTTATAGCCACTCAAATGGTGGCCATTTATGGTGTAACCTTTCTGAAAACTGGTGCTGTAAAATACTTGGTCAAGTTAGTGCCCTTCCATGAATAAATGATTTCATCCATTTATAGGATTACATTACGTTGTTGGACCGACAGAGAACATATGATAAAAGACCACCACTGTGTTATTTAATTCTATGCCTGAACTCGTCAGCTGTTTGACAACCTGAAAGATACTTAATGCAAATTATAATATCATATCCTTTCAGGCGTCCAGATGTTCCTTGGACTTTTATTCGGGGACCCATTGTTAGATTAGTGGCTCTCAGGATGGTTTATAGAATAATTAAATATTCAAACTTAAATCATTGTTTGGTAGATTATTTAAAACATGACATTTTGAAAAACTATTTTAAGGTGAGATGAGTTTGATTAAATAGAATATGATCGGATTATATTCTATCTAGGGGCGGATCCAATCTATGGCCCACCTTTAAATTTTTTTAAATACTAATATGTACAATTTTTAGATTTTGATCCACACTAACAAAAATATTAATGTGTAATTAGTTTTTATTTTTATCCACCCTAACAGAAATTTCTGGATCCGTTACTGATTCTATCTTAGGTTCATAACCCAATCTCACAACTTTTGATGTGGCAGCTCGTTATTGGTCAACTCACAAAATGATTCTGTCTACTCATTTTCGAGCAAATCAATGGAGAACTGTCACGTCGGAGGTTGTAAGAGAAAGTTTTAGACCTAGTATTATTGATTCTAAAAAACTATTTTAAGTTGAGTTGAGTTGGATTAAATAGAATATGATAAGATTCTAAGAATGTGTTTGGTAGGGGTGTTCAAAAAAACTGGTTGGAACCAGAACCCGTGGGTACTCTGGGTTTGGTTCCGGTTCCTACCTAGAACCAATCGTCAATGGGTAGATTTCGGTTCCAAATTTTTGGAACCGTTACTGTGCGGTTTCGATTCTGGTTCCTACAATTAGGAACCGAAACCGGAACCAGGAACCAGGAACCGAGATTAATATAAAATAAAATTAAATATTAGTTGGGTTAATAAAAACTTTTGTAATGTGAATACATTTATATTTATATTTCATAACATTTAAAGTAAGTTGATTTGACTTTTGAGAATCTACCTTTACAAAGTAATGGAGTTTGTAATTTTTGAAATTATAATTTGTAATTTATTTTTGTTAACAAGTGCCAGGTGGGGGGTATTGTGAGTTTTTAGGGTTTTTTTACCATTTTAAAAACTTTTGGGGGGTCATTATATTTACGGGTACCCAGAACCAGAATCGGAACCGTGTTACAGGTTTTGGTTTTGAGTACCTAGGAACCGGAACCGTCGGTTCCGGTTCTGTTCCAAATTTCCTTCAAAAGTTCAGGGTACTCAGAAGCGAACACCCCTAGTGTTTGGTATAATATTTAAAAATTATATCAGAGTTAGATAAAATGCTGATAATTGTTTGGTACATTTTTAAAAACATTTTTTAAAATATTTCGATTATTTTTAACCCCTACTTTTGTCAATTTAATTAAACAACTCACAATAAAACTTTAAAAATTAACAAAAATACCCCCAAAAAATGGAGCCATCAACGGCCAAATCTCGGCCATAGATCTGGTTGGAAACGACAATATTGACCAGATTTAGCCGACATGCATCTTGCCTGCACCGATGGTCAACAGTGGTTGCTGGTTGGGGTGCTTTAGTTAATTTTAAATTTATTGTGGAGGATGTTTAGCAAATTTACAAATAGGGGTTGAAACGTTCTAAATGTTTTAGTTGAATAGAATAGGGTAATAGAAACAGTACCCCCTTTTTTCATTTTCAATAGAAAAAAATCTTATTTGATTGGATTAATTTTTAGAACAATGATCCCAATAAGTAAAGAAACTATTTGCTTTTAAATTCAAATAGGATATAACAAAAAATGATTCAAAAGAGAAATAAACAGAGGTTTGATATTTGGGATTTGAAATAACTATTCTTGATAGATACAGGAGGTTTCTGTTGGTTCAGAACTAAATTCAACTAGAATTAAGGAAAGCAAATCTGCATATCCTAAAGCAATTTTTTGATAATAAAGAAATTGTTTTTTTATATCACTGCGGTGTCCGAGCCAGCTTATATACACCTTAATTAACACTCGAGACATTGGAATTGCTGGCTGGATAAGAGCTCAAGTGGTATCTCTATTAGGCTTAAGAAAACTAAACTTAAGAACTCATAACCTCATTTGCTCTTTTATCATAGACAACCTAGTGGTGGTGCCATAACAAAGAATGTTCGTTTAAATCCCAAGGTAAATTTGTGTTACTAAAGCGAATTTCTAAATACTATTTTTAAAATTTGTATTACATTAGTTGAGTAGTTGGGATGCCCTAAACACTACTAAGGGTAATAAATTTTAGAGATTTCGTGATTAAATTCGCACCTATAAAATTAGACATACCTCTCGTATAGAGAGTAAACAATATGAACCCTGTGTATACGGTTTGATTTGTATCCCCTTTGTTTGCTCAATTTTATCGAATGTGGGATTAAGGCTAGTAGTTAGATAAACAAATCCCATCATTTACTTAATCACATAGTTTAGATTATGCTAAGATCTCACATTGGAAAGGAAAAAGGTGGGCATATGGGTTATAAAGAAATGGAACACCCTCTCTTGACAAACCAGTTTTCAATGAGAGTTTTATCTAATCTCACAAAAGGTTATTGCCCAACCCAATTCTACAAAACACATTGTCTAGCCAATTAATATAAATTTGGGAGTAAGGTCCTTTTAATTAGTACAGAGAATTTACGTCCACGTGGACATGCCTACGTGACAGGTTGACTTTGGGTCCAGGATACTATCTGAAAAGGCATACAGGCCCGAGAGAAAGGGGATCTACGTAGTCACTCAAGGAGTAAAGAGGTCGACGTGGACGTCGGCTGCAGAAGCGTAGTGGTGTGTTAAAATCCCACATTGGAAAGGTGGCAGCTGACCTGGGCCCATGCTGCTACCCGAGAAAAGGCATGGAGGACCGATGGAAAAGGGATCCACATAATACCCAAGGGGTAAAGAGGCCAACGTTGACGTTAGCTACAGATGGTAATAGTGTCTTGGTGTGTAGGTCCCACATTGGAAAAGAAAGGGTGAGCATTGAGTTGTAAGGGCTTGAACATTCTCTTAGCAAACCAGTTTTCCAAAGGGAGTTTTACCCAAACCCACAAAAAGCCTATTGCCCAACACAATTCCTACAAAAGGCCCATTACCCAGACAATTAATATTAATTTGGGAGTGGGTTCCTACCTCCGAGTCTCTCTTTTTTTCAAAGGAAGTTCTTTATAGATGACAAATAACAAGTGGCTCTAATAAAAAAACATAATATGTATTATTACAAGCTCATGAACACGACCTCTGAGCTGTACATTGAGCTATATACAAACTGATACACACATAAACCAGAGTTCACTTTATTTCTGCAAAAAGGAGATATAATTACAGTAGTCATAGTGATTCTAGATTTAAAGTTCCATAAAGAAACTGGTGGGAATCAGCGAGGCCTGATGGTGGGGACAACACCACTAACAAGGTCGCTTCCAGCTTCAGGAAAGTCACCAGACACGTATGAGTTCTTCGGAAAGAGAGATGATGTGGGGATTCCTGAGGATCGAGGCTGAGATATCTGAATCTGGCGGGATAGTTTCTGATTCTGGAAGCATTGAAGATAGGTTCTTAATTCTTCACAACTTCCAGCATTGAAGGTCGACGCTCTGTCTCATCCTCACAACACTTGAGGGCTAATGCCATAAATCTTTGAGGCATTCGGAAGGTATGGCCATGCGTTGTTATTACAGAGTACATCATCCAGATTGACATGCTGAATTCACCTGTTGTTGCATTAAATCATGGCATCTTCTCCGACGTTAGCCTGTGAACGAAGGCATATGGAGAGTGCTGGGAAAAAACTTATAAAAAAAAAAAAAAAAAAAAAGAAAAAGAAAATCAAAGTACCTGCTGGACAATGCTTCTACCATGAGAAACAGGCTTCATTCCTGTCAACAACTCGAGAAAAACAATTCCGAGGCTATAACATCACTTTGTCTGTACCTGGTGAGTGGAAGTACTGAGGATCAAGGTAGCCCTGCAATAGGAAGATAAAGTGGAAGTGATCACTTTGAAAATTTGAAGCATAGGTGTTCAGTGTTCAACCATTTAAAGGATCAATTGAGAAAGATGACCTGAGAAATCCAAATTCATAACTAAGTTTCAATAATGTACTTACTGGGGTGCCTCTCACAACAGTGACAACATGACCTTCTCCTGAATCACTTGGAACTGGTGCAAGCTTTGAGATTCCGAAATCAGAAACTTTGCAGTAAATTGGGAATCCAACAATATGTTGTTTGCCTTGATATCTCTGTGGATGATCGGTGGGTCAGCTCTTTAGGAGGTAGATAATGCCCTTGGTGAACCAATGCAATAGCAATTCATCGCGAAACTCATAGGATTTGGAATCTACCTGTCATAACACAAACAATATCAAATTCACATCATGATATAGTTTGCAAGTGGTAGAACAAAACCAAGTTTTGCAATAGGAAACTGGGGAAAAAATCATAGGATTTACCATATAGGAGGTCATGAACAGAACCATTAGGCATAAACTCATATACTAACATCTGCAAACACAAAAATCAAGGATACTTTTGAGTATTAGCAGTTAATGAGATCACTACCTACTTTAAGTGTATCTTATTTTACTTGAGCAATTTATCTTGTTCTAAAATTCAAGGATGTTATGAGGAGAGTATCAAAAATTTCTGATAATGCATAATACCAGAAGTGGCAATGGATAAGGTACCTGCTCGCCTCCTTCATACAATATCCAATCAATGAAACGAGGTTGCGATGATGTAAACGCGACAAAATTTCTATTTCAGTTAAGAATTCTCTCTCACCCTGCAAGGATCTTGCTGTGCCCTCTTGATTGCCACAGCTGTGCCATTGTCCAAATGCCTTTAAAACCTTTCCATAGCCTCCTTGACCAACTAGACTGGACTCACTAAAACCACTGGTAGCTTTTGAAGTTCTGTGAAACTAAATCCCTTGACACTTGCAGCTTTGATTGGAATTTTTGCAACTGTTAAAAGAAACATCATTTAGCTTCTAAATATAAATACAGAGAAAGTAGCCCTCTAGATCAAGGCAAATACAAAAGAACTTACTTGACTGTTTCTTTGAAACCTCTTGCTTGTGTTGATTTCTTTTTTGTAGAAAATAAACAACATGACCAAAGATATTGCAATTTGGCCAGCAATGGACCCTAACACAATTCCAATCACAGCACCTTTGCTCAGCGATTTTTGATCTTTGAGAATGACTGCAACAAGACAGGTTTTAGAAACCTTGCCAGTTAGTCAAGAAATGCAACCAATATGATTAACTATATTTATTGAACTACGAAGTTTTGCATACCATGAAAATGAGTAATACTCTTAGGTAGATCATTGATGATAGTGATAAGTAAATAGTAACCCACAAGAAATGCAGACCAGAAATGGAGCTGGAACTACAATTTTAATTGGAAAATTTTGCAGCCTTGAGACTTACCATCTGCATAAGGTCCATGGCGAGTAAAATTGATCAGTTATATGGCCAAGACATCATTCAAAGGAAGAGTAAATGTAGCAATTTCGTCCATAATCCGATAGACCTCACTTTGTTAAATTCATTGGTATGATATTGATTCTGAGGAAAAACCTTTAAGCTAATCAATAGCCTAAGATCCATTGCCATAAAATGAGTTGATAAGTAGTGATAAGGTTCAAGCCAAGACTGGAAGTCACGTACAGCACAAATGCATCCTTGTATGGGGGAAAATCGAGATGCTAGGACTTTTCAAACGTACATCAACTCCAAGGGGCAGAGCACAGAAGCAGGAAGCAGGCGATTCTGGGACATATTCCATAGCAAAATTGCCGGACAGGACTGTGGGTGGCAGGTAGGTAGATAAAGTGTTATATGAAGTTCCAGAAACCTCATCATCTCCGATATGGGTCCACAGAATTGAACTATATTGATTTTGTCGCACTGTACAACAGGATTGCTGAGCCTAAGCAGTTCAAAAAAATTGCAACTGATAAGTCAATAAACTGCTTACATGGATTTCATTTGTAAAGACTAAAAACACTCACCTAATGGTGACATTTGGAGGAGGATCTATAGTACCCGAAACATTTGTAAGGAATATTCTGGAAATCCCTGCAAGAAAAACACAGAAACAAAGAAGATCTTATGAGAATTCAGGTAACTAGAATTGGAGTATTGATGTTCGAACACTGGTCTGATGTAGTTAATCTCAAAACTAAGCAATAAAAACCATTTAACTTTTTCTTGTCTTACAAGGTAAGGGTCGCATTTGCATGAAAATTAACATTCTGCCAAATGTTTGAGGAACTGCTGCTCAAAATTATGTTTCAAGTGACTGCAATAATACAAACTAGCTTATAATATATTTCATATGGAAGATATAAACAGCCATTCTTAATTATTTCATATGAAGATAAATTTCTAAACACATGTATCTTTCTAATATTGAGGAATTCTAAAGATTTTCAATTAAAAAAAAAAAAATTGAGATTAAAAATGAGGAGAGCCTCTTACAGTCTCTGGAGAAAAGTAAAGCCTGAAAAATTTGAGGGATAGGTCCAGTAAGCATATTTTGGAAGATCACTGCAACATTGAAACAAAACAGGTTACTTTTATCATATCAATGTAAAGAAATTCATTATAAGCAATAGCAAGAGATATTATGTATGTAATATGAAAAAATGTAGCAGTGTAAGGAACTTAGAACATTGACATGACAACCTAGTTGTGATATTGTTGGCAGCTTATTTGTGGTATGCTTCGGTAAGTTGATTCGAGCTAAGATCTCTGTACATGAAAAGTAATCGAGGTCAGATATACGATGAATCCAACTCTAAGAAAGCCTTAGTTAATTTGGTAAGAGCTGGTTATGTAAATTCAGCAATTTTTCAAATGAACTTGGAATTGTGCACAGATGATAATCATATAAATGCTGAATGAAAAATATTGTGGAGATAAATTATAATTTTGACTAGCTGGTCAACTAAAAGAATAACCATCATTTATTGAAAGAAATTATCAACACTTACAAGTAAAGAAGGTTTGGGCACTGCTCAAATCAGGATAGTTCCTTGCAATCTGCAGTTCCTAGACTCTGGTGAGTCGAAAGGAAAGAAATAAGCCAATGTTATTGATCCTTCAGTTTTGTGTATTATTGCTTCATACGTATATTAGCACTTGGAGTGTATAAATAAAAATAAAAGAAAAATCCATGGGAAGGGAGAGAGATTACAGCTTCACCAGTCCGGTCATGTTTTTATAAGAATTTGGAATTCAGTGCCTTCAAAGTTGTTGTTATCAAATTGTCTGCAACAATAAGAGAAATGGGGTATTAGCCAGAGACCAAAGGTTTGAAATACGGGAGTCTGTAGTCATTACACGAGAACTTGAAAGAATGGTGACCTTACAGAATCCTCAGGTTTCGCATCCGGGAAAATTCTGGCGGAAGATACCCTGATAAGTTGTTATTGTCCACAGGCTACAAATTAAATTATCAAAATATTATGTCATTGCACAAACAGAAACATACTCATTGTGTAAAATAAAGCAACATCAATAAAAAGTAATGAACTCACAAGTGTAAGAGTTGAGGAATACAGAAAGCTCTGGTGGAATCTGACCACTGATTGAGTTGTTGTTCAAAGACTGCCATTAAAAACAACATGAATAACTGCTTTTTGTAAAGGATTTGGCTAACTAGAAGGCACTTACAAGTGTCTGGCCCTTGTCTATTTGCAAAAGTTTTTGGCAGTGGTCCAGAAATATTGTTACCGCCAGGGTTAACAGTGTACATTAGAAAGAGAACCAAGTCATTGGTAAGGCCTGATATTTGATTTCCGCTCAGAAGCCTGCATGCAAATGAAAAATACACTCCACATTAGGTGCGAAATTTTCATGGAGTAATTAAAAATTAAGTTAAATGATAACTCGGCATCCAACTATAAAGTTATCACTCGACTTAAAGGCTTGTAATTTGATCCTTACAGAAGCTTTAAAGTAATCAGATTGCCTATCTCCTTGGGTATGCTGCCGGTTAAATGTTCCACATAAAATTCCTGGAAAAATGAAGTTAAAAAGCTAACTAAATTGATTAACAAATGGAGAAGGTTCATGGCGAACAAGATATCATCAAGAGATACACAGAATGACATGACTCACAATACGGTCATAGGAAAACAACCCAAGTTCCGGAGCTAGTTTCCCAGAAAGTTCATGCTTAGCAACCGCCTGTATTGCGAGATAAACCATGAAAAACCAGAAAATGTATTAGTCCGAACAATCCACAATGTGTTCAATTCAAAATGTGCAATCAATGTATGCATAAATCGTCTATATATCGATTACAGTTCTTGGACATGGAGATAGCCATCATTTGATCCATAAGCAGATTATCCCGGTCCAATTTGATACACATGGATCAGTCTTTTTCCAGCTATTGAGGTTTTTCCCGTATCTTTGAGTGCTCGGCGGACAGCTGCAAAGCATACCTGTATGCATAGTTCAGGACATACATATGTTTCAAAGAGATAAGAATCCAATAAAGAAAATTAACTCCAAGTTTGAGTTTCCTTAACAAAAAAACACAGAGAAACCAACCTTCCAACGGATGAGTAATCTGTGCAGAAGCAAGTTGCAGAAGGTGACATGAAAGTAGAACAAGTATGATCCAATTAGGCAAAATCTCCACCTTGGCATCTATGCAACAAGAAATTTAAAACTTTCCGTTAAATTACTTCGAAAATTAAGAGATACTCTAAAATGGTAGTCGAAAAGCAAAACAAACCATACTTTGAAGAAGAAGCATGAAGGTAGATGTAAAAAGAGGATGCAAGCCATTTTATGCCTGGAAAATATGGGTGAGCTCAGAATGGGAGGAGATTGAGTCAGGAAATTATAATTTAGCTAAACAAAGTAAATGGATTCGGTAAGTTGGCACTTCCCAGGTTGGGATTATTTTGGATTAAGGAGATTTAAGACTTGAAGAACTATGTCGGAGAAGACTTTGTCTTTCAGTAACTGAGTAAGGCCATATTCCAACTTCTTACAGGATTTTAAAAAGCCCTAATTATTATAAATTGCACATAAAGAGAAAGACTGCTGGAGAAAATTGCTATTCATAGTGCATTTTAAAATATAGTTGGTTGAGGCTTCAAATAATTCCATGGAAACCTCTTTCAAAGTATTGTCATTTTAATGGGTGAAATGACAGATAACTTGTACCTGTCAATGAAGTGCCTTCTAAGAATTTACATGCAGCTATTTGGATTAAATTGAATACTTTCTTCCATAATTTAGAAAAGGGTGGGCATATGGTATAAAGGGCTGAGTATCCTCCTTGGCAAACCGGTTTTTAAGGAGAGTTCTATCCAACCCCAAAAGACCTCTTACCCGACCCAATTCCTACAAAAGGCCCATTACCAACCAATTAATATCAATTTGGGAGTGGGCTCCTCCCTCCGGTCTTCTATTGGTTTCTATGGAAAGTTCATGACAGAGAACAAAATACAATTGGCTCTAATAAAAAGCAAAATGTATTATTTACAGTCATGAAGACGACCTCTGAGCTATTTCTGCAAAAAAAAGATATAATAACAGTAGTAATAGTGATTCAGATATTAAAGTTCCAAAGAAAATGGTGGGAATCAGCGAGGCCTGATGGTGGGGACAACACCACTAACAAGGTCGCTTCCAGCTTCAGGAAGTCACCAGACACGTATGAGGTTCTTTCAGAATAGAGAGATGAGTGGGGATTCTGAGGATCCTGAGGCTGAGATTCTAAATCTGTCGGGATAGTTTCTGATTCTGGAAGCATTGAAGATAGGTTCTCTAATTCTCTCACCATTCCAGCATTGAAGGTCAACGCTCTGTCTCATCCTCACAACACTTGAGAGCTAATGCCATAATCTTCGAGGCATTCGGAAGAGGTATGGACCCATGCCGTTGTCTATTACGGAGTACATCATCCCAGATTGACATGCTGAATCACCTGTTGTTGCTTAATCATGCCATTCTCAGACGTTAGCGTGTGAGTGAAGGCATATTAGGAGTGCTGGGAAAAAAGTAAAAAAAAAAAAAAAAAAAAAAAAAAAAAAAAAAAAAAATCAGTAAGTACCAGCTGGACCATGTTCTACCATGAAATAGGTTCATTCCTGTCAACAACTCGAGAAAAACAATTCCGAGGCTGTAAGCATCACTCTTCTCTGTTAACGGTGTGTGAGTAAGTACTGAGGATCAAGGAACGCTACAATAGGAAGATAAAGTGGAAGTGATCACTTTGAAAATTGAAGCATAGGTGTTCAGTGTTCTATCATTAAAGGACCGATCTGAGAAAGATGACTTGAGAAATCCAAATTTCATAACTAGGTTTCAATAAATTTGCTTACGGGGTGCTCTCACAACAGTGAACACGTGACCTTCACCTCCTGCATCACTTGGAACTGGTACAAGTTTTGAGATTCCGAAATCAGAAACTTTGCAGTGAATTTGGAGTCAAATATGTTGTTTGCCTTGATTCTCTGTGGATGATGGGTGGGTCAGCTTCTTTATGGAGGTAGATAATGCCCTTGGCTAAACCAATGCAATATGCAACCTCATGGAGAAACTCATAGGATTTCGGAATCTACCTGTCATAACAACAACAATATCAAATTCACAGCATGATATAGTTTGCAAGAGGTAGAACAAAACTAAGTTTTGCAATGGTAAACTGGGGAAAAAATCTTAGGATATATGAGGTCATGAACAGAACCATTAGGCATAAAACTATACATTAACATCTGCAAACATAAAAATCAGGAACATTTGGTATTTGCAGTAAATGAAGCTCACTACATACTATTGAGTGTATCTTATTTACTTGAGCAATTTTATCTTGTTCTAAAACTCAAGGCATGTTATGAGGAGAGTATCAAAAATTTTCTATAAAGTTATCACTCGACTTAAAAGCTTGTAATTTGATGCTTACAGAAGCTTTAAAGTAATCAGATTGCCTATCTCCTTGGGTATGCTGACGGTTAAATTGTCCACATAAAATCCTGGACAAATGAAGTTAAAAAGCTATAAAATTGATTAACAAATGGATGAAGGTTCATGGCAGAACAAGATATCATCAAGAGATACACAGAATGACGACTCACAACACGGTCATATGAGAAAACAACCCAAGTGCCGGAGCTAGTTTCCCAGAAGTTTCATGTTTAGCAAACGCCTGTATTGCGAGAGAAACCAAGAAAAAAAAAAAAAAAAAAAAAAAACCAGAAAATGTATTAGTCCAACAATCCATCAATGTGTTCAATTTATAAATGTACAATCACTGTATGCATAACGCTATATTTATCAACTTACAGTTTGGACGTGGAGATAGCCATCATTTGGATCATTAAGCAGATTACTCCGGTCCAATCTGAGACCAGGATCAGTCTTTTTCCAGCTATTGAGATTTTTCCGTATCTTTGAGTGCTCGGCGGACAGCTTGCAAAGCATTAACTGTATTCATAGTTCAGCACATACATAATTTTCAAAGAGATTAAGAATCCAATAAAAGAAAATTAACTCCAAGGTTGGGTTCCCTTAACAAAAATCACAGAGAACCAACCTCCAATGGATGAGTATCTGTGCAGAAGCAATTGCAGAAAGTGCCATGAAAGTAGAACAAGTATGATCCCAATTAGGCAAACTCTCCACCTTGGCATCTATACAACAGAAATTTAACACTTTCAGTTAAACTACTTCGAAAATTAAGAGATACGCTAAAATGGCTAGTCGAAAAGCAAAACAAACCATACCTTTGCAGAAGAAGCATTAAGGTTGACGTAAAAAGAGGATGAAAGCCATTTTTATGCCTGGAAAATATGGGTGAGCTCAGAATGGAAGAAGATTGAGTCAGGAAATTATAATTTTAGCTAAACAAAGTAAATGGATTCGGTAAATTGGCACTTCCCAGGTTGGGATTGGATTAATGGAGATTAAGACTTGAAGAACTAGGTCGGGGACGAATTTGTCTTTCAAGTAACTGAGGAACTCGCCATATTCCTACTTCCTTACAGGATTTTAGAAAGCCCTGTATGGTGCGTTTGGTTTATTATTTTGGATAGGATTTTAGAGATAATATTAGATAATTGAATATGGGAGTATTACGAGATAAAATTTATAAATTTATAAAATAAACCCCTAAGTTTGCTAATTTAATAAATACCCCAACATATAAAATGACAAAAATACCTCCACCACCTGCAGTGCCAGATTCCAGCCACCACCGTCGGAATCTGGCCGAAAAATCATGTTAAGACACAGACCGGTCGGATCTGTGTCGTAACGCATTGTTATGGCCTTTTCCGACCAGATCCACCACGAATCTGACTAAAAAAGGCTAGATCTAAGGCCTGCCGTGCCGTTGACGGCCGAAAAAGGCCAAAATGACAATCATCTTTGGTCGTCGCTCACGGCCAGATCTGGCCTTTTCTGGCTAGATCCGTGGTGGATCTGGCCAGAAAAGGCCAAATCGGTGAACTTCTGGCCATTTATGGTCGTCAGGTAGGCCGTTGTACAGATTCCGGCTACCACTAACAGTGGTTGTCGGAATCTGGCAAGTATGGGTCGCGGGAGTGTTTTTGATAATTTTTAGACTTTTTTTTTCAGGGTGTATTTGTGAAATTAATAACTTTATGGGGTCTAAAAGTAATTAAAAAATAGGGTAATATTTCTTGAATAATGTGCCAAATATTATTTGGAGAATAGGATTGGGAATAGGGATAAAAATAATAAGCCAAACATGGCCATAATTATCATAAACCGTAAATAAAGAGAGAGAGAGAGGTGGAACAAATAGGTCGGGTTAGCGGGTCAACCCTATGTCAACCCGCATCAAGATGGGTTCAACTCGACCCGTGTATACCCTGTCAGGCGGGGCGGGTCTTTGTAGACCAGCCCGACGGCCCGATGGGTTATATATTTAAAAAAAAAAAAAAAAACCATCTAATCTGTCGGGTTGGCAACCGCTAACTCGGGGGGTTGGACAAAAAAAATTAATTTTTTTTTCAAATACCCCATTTACCCTTAAAATGTAGTCATTTTATAGCAGTTGGAGAGGCCTTTTTGTATTTTCTTTTCCCTTTTTTTTTTTTTTTTTAATAAATAGATCCTAAACTCATATCTTCTCACATCCCAAATTTCTTATTTTCTCTATGAATCTCTCAATTATTCTCTTTATTGTTAATTTGCTCTCATTTAATTTTTATTAGTTTTTACAATTTTCAATTCATATTTCCAAATTCTAATTCTCCTTCTTTAATTTTTATTTCTTCTATATCCATTTTTTTTTTTAACTATAATAGATAGATATTTTCATCCCATCAATTCGATGATGAAGGAAATTATCCTAGTCCCCTGAATTTACTAACGTAAATGCATAGATTTAAATAGTCCCGCTTTCCTATTCTCAGAATCCGATACACCTCATATATTTCCTCCCTTCCTCCCCATGCTATTACGCTCCTATGCTTCTAGAAGTTGTCATTGTACGCGTCGTTCCATCCAATTCCATCTCAAGCAAAGCGGGTTCATCAATTATAGTCGAACAGACTATAGTCACACATCAGACGTTTGGGTGCATTTCGATAAGTTTTACCAGACAAAAATGGAGTTCATGCACATGAGACAATAAAAGCAAGTATTGTGGAAATATTTATAAAGCTGATGCAGGTAATGATACTAGTACTTTAAAAAGACATGCTAATAAACATATTACTCAACATGGGAGATACAGAAACCAATCAAACTCAAATAACTAACATGGTACTACTTGACGTTATAATTCTGATGTAATAGGAATGATTAGCTTTATATATTGCTGCAACGGTCAACCTATTAATATGGCTGAAGATAAATATTTTGAAAGATTTATAAAATTCATTTTTTCCAAGATTTAAAAGTTATTCTAAAACTGCAACTAGATGATTTAATAAAAGTTGTGGGAAAATGAAATTAGAATTAAAAATAAAATACATGGTTGTCATGTAATGTGACTCTAACCGTCGATATTTGAGTAGTAGAGCTAAACAGTTATATTTGTGTGACTAGTCATTATTTGATAACGAATGTAATTAAATAAATTTTTATTAAGACTTCGACTCCTGGAGTGCACTTAATAGACCGAAGAGGACTCGAACCCAAAGCACAGCCTCCTCTTCAGAAGCATCAACAAGAATGTCTGCCCTCCATGCAGTTACAGGGTAATGAGCTTCACCAATATTTGGTAACCCTCGACGTGCTACCTGCAGATCCACAACCAGAGCCAACTTTGATGTCTTAGAATATGGAAAACCAGAAAATGTATTTGTTTGATATTGTTAAGACTTGCCTTGGATATTTTCTCTGTTCCGTCCAACCATCTCATCCGAACAAACATTTAGTGCAAATGGAAGAATTTTAAATGAAAGGAGGACTAAACTTTCACAAAAAATGATTGAAGTCCTCATATGTCTTCAAGATTGGGAACGATCGCCCATCAGGATCAATACAAGATTGTCAACGATACTTTAATAGAATCATTTCAATTTTGTAATATAGATGATACGGATGAAGAGGTCCTAGTCAACCCCAAATTAGTTGTTTTGTAGATTATAACTTTGTAACTGTAAATTAATTGTCAATTTGCACTCTTTTTTCCTTACCAAGTTTTTGTCCCATTAGTTTTTCTTGGTAAAGTTTTTAATGAGGCAATAATTGTTATATTTTTTTTATTTCTTATTTTATTTTTTATAAATTAATAAATCTAATTTTTCTTGTATTACAATTTAATTGATAAAATTTGAAATGTTACAAAAAAAAAAAAAAAATTATTTAATTATTGATATTTGAAAGTTAGCTAAAAATAATTACACAAAAGAAAAAAATTTAAAATTTAAAATTCAAAAAAACTTTGGCCAGCCTGCCCAATCTGCACCGAAACCCCGGGCTAGGGTTGGCTAGCTAGCTAGGCCAACCCTTCTAGCCAAGGCAGCTGGTTTGGATAACCTACCGTGGTCGGACGGGTTATTTTTCCACCTTTAAGAAAGACTATTGAAGAAAATTACTATTTCATAGTGCTTTTAAAATATAGTTGATTAAAAGCTTCAATAATTAAGTGGAAACATCTCTTTCAAAGTATTGTCACCATGGTTATTAGTCTCCTACGTACCCGATATGTATCATACGTATATTCGATACAAGTCACCAACGATATGTATCAGATAATGTATTATAAACCTTTCAATACGTTATATATATCCTATGATTGATATGTATCCATCGTATCCTTAAAAATATCGATATAACTTTATTAATTTGGCTAAAGGCCCAAAGATTTTGGGTCGGAACCGGTCATCCAACCCGATTCACTAAAACTGCTTATTTACTCATTTTGCATGGAGAAAGTGAAGAGAAACTGGGTTGCCCATTTTGCATGATAATAATAACAAGTAAGATATAGATTATAACACTAATCTTGGAAATGATTGAATGGTTGAGAGAAAATAATATAGATTATTAATTTTGTGATTAATTTTGATTATGAATATCATATTTAAAGCCAATAATACCACAAAATTCTTTAATTAATCTTGGCATAATATTATTTTTAATTTTTTTAATTATTTTATTCGTTTTTTTGAAAAAGGCGTACTCTACGTATACGATACGTATCCTACGATACGATCTGATACGGATTGTCAACGATAAATAAGAGAGTATATCCTAAACCTTGGTTATTAGTATTCTATGATACGCGATACGTATCCTACGATACGATTCGATATGGGTCGCTAACGATACTACTAAGAGTATATCCTAAACCTTTTGATACGTTGATATGTATTCTACGATACGATACGTGTTCATATCCTTAAAAATATCGATACAATTTTATTAATTTAGGCCAAAGGTCCAAAAAGAATTTTAGATTGAATCTGAGTCATCCAACCTGGTTTACTAAAACTTGCTTAATTTATCTATTTGCATTGAGAAGTTAAAAGAAAGATACGTTACCAATTTTTCATTATATAATAACACAAGTGCCTTCCACGAATTCATATGCAGCTATTGATATAAATTGATTATTTCTTTCATAATTTATGCTATCCATCAATTATGCAAGACCCAGTTGCCAGTTCTTAAAAACTCTCGTTCTTGGTGCACATAAAGTCAAGTCTACAGATTTGATAGCCACTCAAATGGTGGCCATTTATGGTGTCACCTTTCTGAAAACTGTTGCTGTTAAAATCTTGGTCAAGTTAGTGCCCTTCCATGAATAAATGATTTCATCCATTTACATGATTACATTAGATTGTAAACCGACGAAAAATATATGAAAAAAGACAACCACTGTTATTTAATTCTCTGCCTAAACTCGTCAGCTGTTTGACAACCTGGAAGATACTTAATGCAAATATAATATCATCTCCTTTCAGGCGTTCAGATGTCCCCTGGAGTTATATTCGGGGACCCATTATTCGATTGGTGACTCTCAGGATGTTTTTAGATAATCAAATATTCAAACTTAAATCGCTTTGGGTTGTTTGGTAGAAATTTAAAATATAATATTCAGAAAAACGATTTTAGTTGAGAATAATTGGATTTAATAGAATAGGATGGATTCTATTATATCTTAGGTTTAAAATCTAATCTCACAACTTTCTCTCACAACTTCTAATGTGGAAACTCGTCATTATCAAATTACAAAATGAGTCCTGCCAGCCTATTTGCAGCAAACCAAACCAATGATGACTGTCATGTCGGAGGTTTGAGAGAAAGTTGTGGACCTATTTTATTGATTCTGAAAAACTATTTAGTTTGAGTTGAGTTGGATTAAATAGAATAGGATAAGATTCTAAGAATGTGTTTGGTATAATATTTGAAAATTATATCAAAGTTAGATAAAATGCTGGATAGTTGTTTGATACATTGTTTGAAAACATTTTTTTGAAAATATTTAGAGTATTTTTAAACCCTTACATTTGTCAATTTAACTAAACACCTCCACAATAAAACTTTAAAAATTAACAAAAACACCCCCAAAAATGGAGCCATCAATGGCCAATCACTGGTCATGGATCTGGTCAGAAACGACAAGATGACCAGATCCGGTCGATCGTGTGCCATTCGCGTGCCGACGGTTGACAATGGTTGCTGGCTGGGGTGCTTTAGTTAATTTTTAAACTTTTATTGTAGGGGATGTTAGTTAAATTTACAAATATGGGGTTAAAATGATCTAAATTTTTGAGT
Organism: Pistacia vera; assembly: GCF_008641045.1. Taxonomy (NCBI): domain Eukaryota; kingdom Viridiplantae; phylum Streptophyta; class Magnoliopsida; order Sapindales; family Anacardiaceae; genus Pistacia; species Pistacia vera. Next base: position 213,879 of record NW_022196020.1, on the reverse strand, counting down.
TGAATAGAATAAGATAATAGAAACAGTCCCCCTTTTTTCATTGTTAATAGAAAAAGTCTTTTGATTGGATTAATTTTTAGAATAATGATCCAGTAAGTAAAGAACACATCTTTTTAAATTTATAGATAACATAAAAATGATTCAAAAAAGTGAAACAACAGGGACTTGGTATTGGGATTTGAAATATACTATTCTTGATAGATACAGGCGGATGGTTGTTGAGTTCAGAACTAAATTCAACTAGAATTAAGGAAAGCAAATCTGCATATCCTATAGCAAATTTTTTTGTTATAATAAAGAAATTTGTTTTTTTATATCACTAGGAGTATCCAAGCCAGCTTATATACACCTTAATTAATCACTCGAGACATTGGAATTGCTGGCTGGATAAGAGCTCTAGTGGTTATCTCTATTAGTGCTTAAGAAAACTCAAACTTAAGAACTCATAAAACCTCATTTTGCTCTTTTATCATTAGACAACCTATTGGTGGTCCATAACAAAGAATGTTTTTTATAAATCCCAAGGTAAATTTGTGTTACTAAAGCGAATTTCTAAATAACTATTTTTAAAATTTGTATTACATTAGTTGAGTAGTTGGGATGCCCTAAACACTACTAAGGGTAATAAATTTTAGAGAGTTTCGTGATTAAATTTCGCACCTATAAAATTAGACATACCTCTCGTATAGAGAGTCAAACAATATGAACCCCTGTGTATACGGTTTGATTTGTCCTACCCTTTGTTTGCTCAATTTTATCGAATTTGTAGGGATTAAGGCTAGTAGTTAGAATAACAAATCCCATCATTTACTTAATCACATAGTTTAGATTATGCTAAGATCTCACATTGGAAAGGAAAAAGGTGGGCATATGGGTTATAAAGAAATTGGACACCCTCTCTTGACAAACCAGTTTTTCAATGAGAGTTTTATCTAATCTCACAAAAGGTCTATTGCCCAACCCAATTCCTACAAAACACCCATTGTCTAGCCAATTAATATAAATTTGGGAGTAAGTTCCTTTTAATTAGTATCAGAGCATATTCCTACGTCCACGTGGACATCGCCTACGTGACAGGTTGACTTTGGGTCCAGGCTACTACTTCTAGAAAAGGCATACAGGCCCGAGAGAAAGGGGATCTACGTAGTCACTCAAGGAGTAAAGAGGTCGACGTGGACGTCGGCTGCAGAAGCGTAGTGGTGTGTTAAAATCCCACATTGGAAAGGTGGCAGACTGACCTTGGGCCCATGCTGCTACCCCGAGAAAAGGCATGGAGGACCGATGGAAAAGGGATCCACATAATTACCCAAGGGGTAAAGAGGCCAACGTTGACGTTAGCTACAGATGCGTAATAGTGTCTTGGTGTGTTAGGATCCCACATTGGAAAAGAAAAGGGTGAGCATTTGAGTTGTAAAGGGCTTGAACATTCTCTCTTAGCAAACCAGTTTTCCAAAGGGAGTTTTACCCAAACCCACAAAAAGCCTATTGCCCAACACAATTCCTACAAAAGGCCCATTACCCAGACAATTAATATTAATTTGGGAGTGGGTTCCTACCTCCGAGTCTCTCTATTTTTTTCAAAGGAAAGTTCTTTATAGATGAACAAATATACAAGTGGCTCTAATAAAAAAACATAAATATGTATTATTTACAGCTCATGAACACGACCTCTGAGCTGTACATTGAGCTATATACAAACTGATACACACATAAACCAGAGTTCACTTTATTTCTGCAAAAAGGAGATATAATTACAGTAGTCATAGTGATTCTAGATATTAAAGTTCCATAAAGAAACTGGTGGGAATCAGCGAGGCCTGATGGTGGGGACAACACCACTAACAAGGTCGCTTCCAGCTTCAGGAAAGTCACCAGACACGTATGAGTTTCTTCCGGAATAGAGAGATGATGTGGGGATTCCTGAGGATCTTGAGGCTGAGATATCTGAATCTGTTGGGATAGTTTCTGATTCTGGAAGCATTGAAGATAGGTTCTCTAATTCTCTCACAACTTCCAGCATTGAAGGTCGACGCTCTGTCTCATCCTCACAACACTTGAGGGCTAATGCCATAAATCTTCTGAGGCATTCGGAAGAGTATGGACCCATGCCGTTGTCTATTACAGAGTACATCATCCCAGATTGACATGCTGAATTCACCTGTTGTTGCATTTAAATCATGGCATCTTCTCAGACGTTAGCATGTGAACGAAGGCATATTGGAGAGTGCTGGGAAAAAACTTATAAAAAAAAAAAAAAAAAAAAAGAAAAAGAAAATCAAAGTACCTGCTGGACAATGCTTCTACCATGAGAAACAGGCTTCATTCCTGTCAACAACTCGAGAAAAACAATTCCGAGGCTATAAACATCACTCTTGTCTGTTACCTGGTGAGTGACTGAGTAAGTACTGAGGATCAAGGTAGCCCTGCAATAGGAAGATAAAGTGGAAGTGATTCACTTTGAAAATTTGAAGCATAGGTGTTCAGTGTTCAACCATTTAAAGGATCAATCTGAGAAAGATGACCTGGAGAATCCAAATTTCATAACTAAGTTTCAATAATGTAATTACTGGTGGCCTCTCACAACAGTGAACACATGACCTCTCCTGAATCACTTGGAACTGGTGCAAGCTGAGATTCCGAAATCAGAAACTTTGCAGTAAATTGGGAATCCAACAATATGTTGTTGCCTTGATATCTCTGTGGATGATCGGTGGGTCAGCTTCTTTATGGAGGTAGATAATGCCCTTGGCTGAACCCAATGCAATATGCAATCTCATCGCGAAACTCATAGGATTTTGGAATCTACCTGTCATAACACAAACAATATCAAATTCACATCGATATAGTTTGCAAGTGGTAGAACAAAACCAAGTTTTGCAATAGTAAACTGGGGAAAAAATCATAGGATTACCATATAGGAGGTCATGAACAGAACCATTAGGCTAAACTCATATACTAACATCTGCAAACACAAAAATCAAGGATACTTTTGAGTATTAGCAGTTAATGAAGCTCACTACCTACTATTAAGTGTATCTTATTTTACTTGAGCAATTTTATCTTGTTCTAAAATTCAAGGCATGTTATGAGGAGAGTATCAAAAATTTTCTGATAATGCATAATATTTCCAGAAGTGGCATGGATAAGGTACCTGCTCGCCTCTTCATCACAATATCCAATCAATGAAACGAGGTTGCGATGATGTAAACGCGACAAAATTTCTATTCAGTTAAGAATTCTCTCTCACCCTGCAAGGATCCTTGCTGTGCCCTCTGATTGCCACAGCTGTGCCATTGTCCAAAATGCCTTTAAACCTTTCCATAGCCTCCTTGACCAACTAGAAGGACTCACTAAAACCACTGGTAGCTTTTTGAAGTTCTGTGAAACTAAATCCTTGACACTTGCAGCTTTGATTGGAATTTTTGCAACTGTTAAAAGAAACATCATTTATGCTTCTAAATATAATACAGAGAAAGTAGCCCTCTAGATCAAGGCAAATACAAAAGAACTTACTTGACTGTTCTTTGAAACCTCTTGCTTGTGTTTTGATTCTTTTTTGTAGAAAATAAACAACATGACCAAAGATATTGCAATTAGGCCAGCAATGGACCCTAACACAATTCCATCACAGCACCTTTGCTCATGCCTGATTTGATCTTTGAGATGCTGCAACAAGACAGGTTTTAGAACCCTTGCCAGTTAAGTTCAAGAAATGCAACAAAATGATTAACTATATTTATTGAACTACGAAGTTTTGCATACCATGAAAATGAGTAATACTCTTAGGTAGATCATTGAGATAGTGATAAGTAAATAGTAACCCACAAGAATATGCAGACCAGAAATGGGGCGGAACTACAATTTTAATTGGAAAATTTTGCAGCCTTGAGACTTACCATCTGCATAAGGTCCAGGGAGTAAAATTGATCAGTTCATAGGCCAAAGACATCATTCAAAGGAAGAGTAAATGTAGCAATTTCGTATAATCCGATAGACCTCACTCTTGTTAAATTCATTGTAGTACATTGATATACTGAGGAAAAACCTTTAAGCTAATCAATGCCTAAGATCCACTGCCATAAAAATGAGTTGATAAGTAGTTGATAAGGATTCAAGCCAAGACTGGAAGTCACGTACAGCACAAATGCATCCTTGTATGGGGGAAAATCGGAATGCTAGGACTTTTCAAACGTACATCAACTCCAAGGGGCAGAGCACAGAAGCAGGAAGCAGGCGATGGGACATATTCCATATGCAAACTTGCCGGACAGGACGTGGGTGGCAGGTAGGATTAAAAGTGTTATAGAAGTTCCAGAAACCTCATCATCTCCGATATGGGTCCACAGAATTGAACTATATTGAATTTGTTGCACTTGTACAAACAGGATTGCCCTGAAGCCTAAGCAGTCCAAAAAATTGCAACTGATAAGTCAAATAAACTGCTTACATGGATTTCTATTTGTAAAGACTAAAAACACTCACCTAATGGTGACATTTGGAGGAGGATCTATAGTACCCGAAACATTTGTAAGTGAATTATTCTGGAAATCCCTGCAAGAAAAACACAGAACAAAGAAGATCTTATGAGAATTCGGTAACTAGATTGGAGTATTGATGTTCGACCATGTTCCTGATGTAGTTTAATCTCAAAACTAAGCAAATAAAAACCATTAACTTTTTCTTGTCTTACAAGGTAAGGGTCGCATTTGCATGAAAATTAACATTCTGCCAAATGTTTGAGGGAACACTGCTGCTCAAATTATTGTTTTCAGTACCTGCAATAAATTACAAACTAGCTTTATAATTATTTCATATGGAAGATATAAACAGCCATTCTTAATTATTTCATGGAAGATAAATTTCTAAACACATGTATCTTTCAATTATTGAGGAATTCTAAAGATTTCAATTAAAAAAAAAAAATTGAGATTAAAAATGAGGAGAGCCTCTTACAGTCTCTGGAGAAAAGTAAAGCCTGAAAAATTTGAGGGGATAGGTCCAGTAAGCATATTATTGGATGATCACTGCAACATTGAAACAAAACAGGTTACTTTATATCTCAATGTAAAAGAAATTCATTATAAGCAATAGCAAGAGATATTTATGTATGTATATATGAAAAAATGTAGCATGTGTAAGGAACTTAGAACATTGACAATGACATACATAGTTGTGATATTGTTGGCAAGCTTATTTGTTGGTATGCTTCCGGTAAGTGATTCGAGCTAAGATCTCTGTAACATGAAAAGTAATCGAGGTCAGATATACGATGAATCCAACTCTTAAGAAAGCCTTAGTTAATTGGTAAGAGCTGGTTATGTAATTCAGCAATTTTTCAAATGACTACTTGGAATGTGCACAGATGATAATCATATAAATGCTGAATGAAAAATTGTGGAGATAAATTATAATTTGACTAGCTTGGTTCAACTAAAAGATATAACCATCATTTATGCAAAGAAATTATCAACAAATACAAGTAAAGAAGGTTGGTGCACTGCTCAAATCAGGATAGTTCCTTGCAATCTGCAGTTCCTAAGACTCCTGTTGAGTCGAAAGGAAAGAAATAAGCACAATGTTTTGATCCTTCAGTTTGTGTATCTATTGCCTTCATACGTATATTTTCACTTGGCAGTGTATAAATAAAATAAAAGAAAAATCCATGGGAAGGGAGAGAGATTACAGCTTCACCAGTCCGGTCATGTTTTTATAAGATTTGGAATCTCAGTGCCTTCAAGTTGTTGTTATCAAATTGTCTGCAACAATAAGAGAAATGGGGTTATTAGCCAGAGACCAAAAGGTTTGAAATACGGGAGTCTGATAGTCATTACACGAGAACTTGAAGGAATGGTGACCTACAGAATCCTCAGGTTTCGCATCCGGGAAAATTCTGGCGGAAGAAGAACCCTGATAAGTTGTTATTGTCCAACAGGCTACAAATTAAATTTATCAAAATATTATGTCATTGCAACAACAGAAACATACTCATTGTGTAAAATAAAGCAACATCAATAAAAATGTAATGAACTCACAAGTGTAAGAGTTGAGGTAATACAGAAGCTCTGGTGGAATTGACCACTGATTGGTTGTTGTTCAAATGACGCCATTAAAAACAACATGAATAACTGCTTTTTGTAAAGGATTTGGCTAACTAGAAGGCACTTACAAGTGTCTGGCCCTTGTCATATTTGCAAAAGTTTTTGGCAGTGGTCAGAAATATTGTACCGTCCAGGGTTAACAGTGTTACATTAGAAAGAGAACCAACTCATCTGGTAAGGCCCTGATATTTGATTTCCGCTCAGAAGCCTGCATGCAAATGAAATACACTTCCACATATAGGTGCGAAATTTTCATGGAGTAATTAAAAATAAGTTAAATGATAACGGCATCCAACTATAAAGTTTCACTCGACTAAAGGCTTGTAATTTGATCCTCAAGAAGAGTTAAAGTAATCAGATTGCCTATCTCCTTGGGTATGCTGCCGGTTAAATTGTTCCACATAAAATTCCTGGAAAATGAAGTAAAAAGCTAACTAAATTGATTAACAAATGGATGAAGGTTCATGGCAGAACAAAAGATATCATCAAGATGATCACAGAATGACATGACTCACAATACGGTCATTGAGAAAAAACCCAAGTTCCGGAGCTAGTTTCCCAGAAAGTTTCATGCTTAGCAACCGCCGTATTGCGAGATAAACCATGAAAAACCAGAAAATGTATTAGTCCGAACAATCCATCAATGTGTTCAATTCATAAATGTGCAATCAACTGTATGCATAAATCGTCATATATATCGACTTACAGTTCTTGGACATGGAGATAGCCATCATTTTGATCATTAAGCAGATTATCCCGGTCCAATTTGATACACATGGTCATCTTTTTCCAGCTATTGAGGTTTTTCCCCGTATCTTTGAGTGCTCGGCGGACAGCTTGCAAAGCATCAACTGTATGCATAGTTCAGGACATACATAATGTTTCAAAGAGATTAAGAATCCAATTAAAGAAAATTACTCCAAGTTTTGAGTTCCCTTAACAAAAATCACAGAGAAACCAACCTTCCAACGGATGAGTAATCGTGCAGAAGCAAGTTGCAGAAGGTGACATGAAAGTAGAACAAGTATGATCCCAATTAGGCAAAATCTCCACCTTGGCATCTATGCAACAAGAAATTTAAACTTTCAGTTAAATTACTTCGAAAATTAAGAGATACTCTAAAATGGCTGTCGAAAAGCAAAACAAACCATACTTTGAAGAAGAAGCATGAAGGTAGATGTAAAAAGAGGATGCAAGCCATTTTTATGCCTGGAAATATGGGTGAGCTCAGAATGGGAGGAGAATTGAGTCAGGAAATTATAATTTAGCTAAACAAAGTAAAGTGATTCGGTAAGTTGGCACTTCCCAGGTTGGGATTATTTTGGATTAATGGAGATTTAAGACTTGAAGAACTATGTCGGAGACGACTTTGTCTTTCAAGTAACTGAGTAAGGCGCCATATTCCAACTTCCTTCAGGATTTTAAAAAGCCCTATAATATTATAAATTGCAACATAAAGAGAAAGACTGCTGGAGAAAATTGCTATTTCATAGTGCATTTTAAAATATGTTGGTGAGGCTTCAAATAATCCATGGAAACATCTCTTTCAAAGTATTGTCATTTTAATGGGTGAAAATGACAGATAACTTGTACCTGTCAATGAAGTGCCTTCTAAGAATTTACATGCAGCTATTTGGATATAAATTGAATACTTTCTTCCATAATTTAGAAAAGTGGGCATATGGTATAAAGGGCTTGAGTATCCTCCTTGGCAAACCGGTTTCTAAGGGAGTTCTATCCAACCACAAAAAGCTCTTACCCGACCCAATTCTACAAAAGGCCCATACCCAACCAATAATATCAATTTGGGAGTGGGCTCCTCCTCCGAGTCTTTCTATTGGTTTCTATGGAAAGTTCATGACAGATGAACAAATAACAATTGGCTCTAATAAAAAAGCATAAATATGTATTATTTACAGCTCATGAAGACGACCTCTGAGCTTATTCTGCAAAAAAAAGATATAATAACAGTAGTAATAGTGATTCTAGATATTAAAGTTCCATAAAGAAAATGGTGGGAATCAGCGAGGCCTGATGGTGGGGACAACACCACTACAAGGTCGCTTCCAGCTTCAGGAAAGTCACCAGACCAGTATGAGTTTCTTTCAGAATAGAGAGATGATGTGGGGATTCCTGAGGATCCTGAGGCTGAGATATCTAAATCTGTCGGGATAGTTCTGATTCTGGAAGCATTGAAGATAGGTTCTCTAATTCTCTACCACTTCCAGCATTGAAGGTCAACGCTCTGTCTCATCCTCACAACACTTGAGAGCATGCCATAAATCTTCTGAGGCATTCGGAAGAGTAGGACCCATGCCGTTGTCTATTACGGAGTACATCATCCAGATTGACATGCTGAATTCACCTGTTGTTGCATTTAAATCATGCCATCTTCTCAGACGTAGCGTTGAGTGAAGGCAATTAGAGAGTGCTGGGAAAAAGTAAAAAAAAAAAAAAAAAAAAAAAAAAAAAAAAAAAATCAGAAGTACCAGCTGGACAATGTTTCTACCATGAGAAATAGGCTTCATCTCGTCAACAACTCGAGAAAAACAATCCGAGGCTGTAAGCATCACTCTTCTCTGTTAACTGGTGTGTGAGTAAGTACGAGGATCAAGGTAAAGCTACAATAGGAAGATAAAGTGGAAGTGATTCACTTTGAAAATTGAAGCATAGGTGTTCAGTGTTCTATCATTTAAAGGACCGATCTGAGAAAGATGACTTGAGAAATCCAAATTTCAAACTAGGTTTCAATAATTTGCTTACTGGGGTGCCTCTCACAACAGTGAACACGTGACCTTCACCTCCTGCATCACTTGGAACTGGTACAAGTTTTGAGATTCCGAAATCAGAAACTTTGCAGTGGAATTTGGAGTCAAATATGTTGTTTGCCTTGATATCTCTGTGGATGATGGGTGGGTCAGCTTCTTTATGGAGGTAGATAATGCTCTGGCTAAACCCAATGCAAAATGCAACCATGGAGAAACTCAATGGATTTCGGAATCTACTGTCATAACAACAACAATATCAAATTCACAGCAGATATAGTTGCAAGAGGTAGAACAAACTAAGTTTTGCAATGGTAAACTGGGGAAAAAATCTTAGGATATATGAGGTCATGAACAGAACCATTAGGCATAAACTCATACATAACATCTGCAAACATAAAAATACAGGATACATTTGAGTATTTGCAGTAAATGAAGCTACTACACTATTGAGTGTATCTTATTTTACTTGAGCAATTTATCTTGTTCTAAAACTCAAGGCATGTTATGAGGAGAGTATCAAAAATTTTCTATAAAGTATCACTCGACTTAAAAGCTTGTAATTTGATGCTTACAGAAGCTTTAAAGTAATCAGATTGCCTATCTCCTTGGTATGCTGACGGTTAAATTGTTCCACATAAAATTCTGGACAAATGAAGTTAAAAAGCTAACTAAATTGATTAACAAATGGATGAAGGTTCATGGCAGAACAAGATACATCAAGAGATACACGAATGACGACTCACAACACGGTCATATGAGAAAACAACCCAAGTGCGGAGCTAGTTTCCCAGAAAGTTTCATGTTAGCAACCGCCTGTATTGCGAGAGAACCAAGAAAAAAAAAAAAAAAAAAAAAAAAAAACCAGAAAATGTATTAGTCCAAACAATCCATCAATGTGTTCAATTTATAAATGTACAATCTACTGTAGCATAAATCGTCATATTTATCAACTTACAGTTCTTGGACGGGGAGATAGCCCTCTTGGATCCATTAAGCAGATTACTCCGGTCCAAGATGAGCACAGGATCAGTCTTTTTCCAGCTATTGAGATTTTTCCTGTATCTTTGAGTGCTCGGCGGACAGCTTGCAAAGCATTACTGTATTCATAGTTCAGCACATACATAATTTTTCAAAGAGATTAGAATCCAATAAAAGAAAATTAACTCCAGTTTGGGTTTCCCTTAACAAAAATCACAGAGAAACCAACCTTCCAATGGATGAGTATCTGTGCAGAAGCAAGTTGCAGAAAGTGCCATGAAAGTAGAACAGTATGATCCAATAGGCAAACTCTCCACCTTGGCATCTATACAACAAGAAATTTAACACTTTCAGTTAAACTACTTCGAAAATTAAGAGATACGCTAAAATGGCTAGTCGAAAAGCAAAAACAACCATACCTTTGCAGAAGAAGCATTAAGGTTGACGTAAAAAGAGGATGAAAGCCATTTTTATGCCTGGAAAATATGGGTGAGCTCAGAAGGAGAAGATTGAGTCAGGAAATTATAATTTTAGCTAAACAAAGTAAATGGATTCGGTAAATTGGCACTTCCCAGGTTGGGATTGGATTAATGGAGATTAAGACTTGAAGAACTAGGTCGGGGACGAATTTGTCTTTCAAGTAACTGAGGAACTGCATATCTACTTCCTTACAGGATTTTAGAAAGCCCTGTATGGTGCGTTTGGTTTATTATTTTGGATAGGATTTTAGAGATATATTAGATAATTGAATATGGGAGTATTACGAGATAAAATTTATAAATTTATAAAATAAACCCCTAAGTTTGCTAATTTAATAATACCCCAACATATAAAATGACAAAAATACCTCCACCACCTGCAGTGCCAGATTCCAGCCACCACCGTCGGAATCTGGCCGAAAAATCATGTTAAGACACAGACCGGTCGGATCTGTGTCGTAACGCATTGTATGGCCTTTTCGACCAGATCCACCACGAATCTGACTAAAAAAGGCTAGATCTAAGGCCTGCCGTGCCTGTGACGGCCGAAAAAGGCCAAAATGACAATCATCTTTGGTCGTCGCTCACGGCCAATCTGGCCTTTTCTGGCTAGATCCGTGGTGGATCTGGCCAGAAAAGGCCAAATCGGTGAAATTCTGGCCATTTATGGTCGTCAGGTAGGCCGTTGTACAGATTCCGGCTACCACTAACAGTGGTTGTCGGAATCTGGCAAGTATGGGTCGCGGGAGTGTTTTTGTAATTTTTAGACTTTTTTTTTCAGGGTGTATTTGTGAAATTAATAACTTTATGGGGTCTAAAAGTAATTAAAAAAATGGGTAAATTTCTTGAATAATGTGCCAAATATTATTTGGAGAATAGGATGGGAATAGGGATAAAAATAATAAGCCAAACATGGCCATAATTATCATAAACCGTAAATAAGAGAGAGAGAGAGGTGGAACAAATAGGTCGGGTTAGGGGTCAACCCTATGTCAACCCGCATCAAGATGGGTTCAACTCGACCCGTGTATACCCTGTCAGGCGGGGCGGGTCTTTGTAGACCAGCCCGACGGCCCGAGGGTTATATATTTAAAAAAAAAAAAAAAAACCATCTAATCTGTCGGGTTGGCAACGCAACTCGGGGGGTTGGACAAAAAAAATTAATTTTTTTTCAATACCCTTTACCCTTAAATGTAGTCATTTTATAGCAGTTGGAGAGGCCTTTTGGTCATTTTCTTTCCCTTTTTTTTTTTTTTTAATAAATAGATCCTAAACTCATATCTTCTCACATCCCAAATTCTCTTATTTTCTCTATTGAAATCTCTCAATTATTCTCTTTATTGTTAATTTGCTCATTTAATTTTATTAGTTTTACAATTTTCAATTCATATTTCCAAATTCTAATTCTCCTTCTTTAATTTTTATTTCTTCTATACCATTTTTTTTTTTAACTATAATAGATAGATATTTCATCCCATCAATTTCGATGATGAAGGAAATTATCCTAGTCCCCTTGATTTACTAACGTAAATGCAGTAGATTTAAAAGTCGCTTTCCTATTCTCAGAATCCGATACAACCTCATAATATTCCCTCCCTTCCTCCCCATGCTATTACAGCTCCTAGTGCTTCTAGAATGTCATTGTAATCGTCGTTCTCATCCAATTCCATCTCAAGCAAAAGCGGGTTCATCAATTATAGTCGAAACCGACTATAGTCACACATCAGACGTTTGGGTGCATTCGATAAGTTTTACCAGACAAAAAATGGAGTTCATGCACATGAAGACAATAAAAGCAAGTATTGGGAAATATTTATAAAGCTGATGCAGGTAAGATACTAGTACTTTAAAAAGACATGCTAATAAACATATTACTCAACATGGAGATACAGAAACCAATCAAACTCAAATAACTAACATGGGTACTACTGACGTTATAATTCTGATGTATATAGGAAATGATAGCTTATTATATTGCTGCAAAGGTCAACCTATTAATATGCTGAAGATAAATATTTTGAAAGATTTATAAAAATTCATTTTTTCCAAGATTTAAAAGTTATTCTAAAACTGCAACTAGAAATGATTTAATAAAATTGTTTGGGAAAATGAAATTAGAATTAAAAAATAAAATACATGGTTGTCAGTTATGTGACTCTAACCGTCGATATTGGAGTAGGTAGAGCTAAACAAGATGATATTTGTGTGACTAGTCATTATTTTGATAACGAATGTAAATTAAATAAATTTTTAATTAAGACTTCGACTCCTGGAGTGCACTTAATAGACCGAAGAGGACTCGAACCCAAAGCACAGCCTCCTCTTCAGAAGCATCAACAAGAATGTACTGCCCTCCATGCAGTTACAGGGTAATGAGCTTCACCAATATTTGGTAACCCTCGACGTGCTACCTGCAGATCCACAACCAAGAGCCAACTTTGATGTCTTAGAATATTGGAAAACCAGAAAATGTATTTGTTTGATATTGTTAAGACTTGCCTTGGATATTTTCTCTGTTCCTGTCTCAACCATCTCATCCGAACAAACATTTAGTGCAAATGGAAGAATTTTAAATGAAAGGAGGACTAAACTTTCACAAAAAATGATTGAAGTCCTCATATGTCTTCAAGATTGGGAACGATCGCGCCATCAGGATCAATACAAGATTGTCAACGATACTTTAATAGAATCATTTCAATTTTGTAATATAGATGATACGGATGAAGGAGGTCCTAGTCAACCCCCAAATTAGTTGTTTTGTAGATTATAACTTTGTAACTTGTAAATTAATTGTCAATTATTGCACTCTTTTTTCCTTACCAAGTTTTTGTCCCAATTGAGTTTTTCTTGGTAAAGTTTTTAATGAGGCAATAATTGTTATATTTTTTTATTTCTTATTTTATTTTTTTATAAATTAATAAATCTAATTTTTCTTGTATTACAATTTAATTGTATTAAAATTTGAAATGTTAACAAAAAAAAAAAAAAATTAATTTAATTATTGATATTTGAAAAGTTAGCTAAAAATAATTACACAAAAGAAAAAAAATTTAAAATTTAAAATTCAAAAAAAACTTTGGGCCAGCCTGCCCAATCTGCACCGAAACCCGCCGGGCTAGGGTTGGCTAGCTAGGCTAGGCCAACCCTTCTAGCCAAGGCAGGCTGGGTTTTGGATAACCTACCGTTGGTCGGACGGGTTATTTTTCCACCTTTAAGAAAGACTATTGAAGAAAATTACTATTTCATAGTGCATTTTAAAATATAGTTGATTAAAAGCTTCAAATAATTAAGTGGAAACATCTCTTTCAAAGTATTGTCACCATGGTTATTAGTCTCCTACGATACCCGATATGTATCATACGATATGATTCGATACAAGTCACCAACGATATGTATCAGATAATGTATTATAAACCTTTCAATACGTTAATATATATCCTATGATATGATATGTATCCATTCGTATCCTTAAAAATATCGATATAACTTTATTAATTTAGGCTAAAGGCCCAAAAAAGATTTTGGGTCGGAACCGGGTCATCCAACCCGATTCACTAAAACTTGCTTAAATTTACTCATTTTGCATGGAGAAAGTGAAGAGAAACATGTGTTGCCCATTTTGCATGATAATAATAATACAAGTAGAGATATAGATATTAACACTAATCTTGGAAATGATATGAATGGTTGAGAGAAAATAATATAGATTATTAATTTTGTGATTAATTTTGATTATGTAATATCATAATTTAAAGCCAATAATACCACAAAATTCTTTAATTAATCTTGGGCATAATATTAATTTTTAATTTTTTTAATTATTTTATTCGTTTTTTTGAAAAAGGCGTACTCTACGATATACGATACGTATCCTACGATACGATCTGATACGGATTGTCAACGATACATATAAGAGAGTATATCCTAAACCTTGGTTATTAGTATTCTATGATACGCGATACGTATCCTACGATACGATTCGATATGGGTCGCTAACGATACTTATCAGAGAGTATATCCTAAACCTTTTGATACGTTGATATGTATTCTACGATACGATACGTGTTCATATCCTTAAAAATATCGATACAATTTTATTAATTTAGGCCAAAGGTCCAAAAAGAATTTTAGATTGAATCTGAGTCATCCAACCTGGTTTACTAAAACTTGCTTAAATTTATCTATTTTGCATTGAGAAAGTTAAAAGAAAGATACGTTACCAATTTTTCATTATAATAATAACACAAGTGCCTTCCACGAATTCATATGCAGCTATTTGGATATAAATTGATTATTTTCTTTCATAATTTATGCATATCCATCAATTATGCAAGTACCCAGTTGGCCAGTTCTTAAAAACTCTCGTTCTTGGTGCACATAAAGTCAAGTCTACAGATTTGATAGCCACTCAAATGGTGGCCATTTATGGTGTCACCTTTCTGAAAACTGTTGCTGTAAAATACTTGGTCAAGTTAGTGCCCTTCCATGAATAAATGATTTCATCCATTTACATGATTACATTAGATTGTTAAACCGACAGAAAAATATATGAAAAAAGACAACCACTGTGTTATTTAATTCTCTGCCTAAACTCGTCAGCTGTTTGACAACCTGGAAGATACTTAATGCAAATTATAATATCATCTCCTTTCAGGCGTTCAGATGTCCCCTGGAGTTATATTCGGGGACCCATTATTCGATTGGTGACTCTCAGGATAGTTTATAGAATAATCAAATATTCAAACTTAAATCGCTTTGGGTTGTTTGGTAGAATATTTAAAATATAATATTCAGAAAAACGATTTTAAGTTGAGATAAATTGGATTAAATAGAATAGGATAGGATAGGATTCTATTATATCTTAGGTTTAAAATCTAATCTCACAACTTTCTCTCACAACTTCTAATGTGGTAACTCGTCATTAGTCAAATTACAAAATGAGTCCTGCCAGCCTATTTGCGAGCAAACCAAACCAATGATGAACTGTCATGTCGGAGGTTGTGAGAGAAAGTTGTGGACCTATTATTATTGATTCTGAAAAACTATTTTATGTTGAGTTGAGTTGGATTAAATAGAATAGGATAAGATTCTAAGAATGTGTTTGGTATAATATTTGAAAATTATATCAAAGTTAGATAAAATGCTGGATAGTTGTTTGATACATTGTTTGAAAACATTTTTTTGAAAATATTTAGAGTATTTTTTAACCCCTTACATTTGTCAATTTAACTAAACACCTCCACAATAAAACTTTAAAAATTAACAAAAACACCCCCCAAAAATGGAGCCATCAATGGCCAAATCACTGGTCATGGATCTGGTCAGAAACGACAAGATTGACCAGATCCGGTCGATCGTGTGCCATTCGCGTGCCGACGGTTGACAATGGTTGCTGGCTGGGGTGCTTTAGTTAATTTTTAAACTTTTATTGTAGGGGATGTTTAGTTAAATTTACAAATATAAGGGGTTAAAATGATCTAAATTTTTTGAGTTGAATAGAATAAGATAATAGAAACAAGTCCCCCCTTTTTTCATTGTTAATAGAAAAAGTCTTATTTGATTGGATTAATTTTTAGAATAATGATCCCAGTAAGTAAAGAAACACATCTTGTTTTTAAATTTAAATAGGATAACATAAAAATGATTCAAAAAAGTGAAACAAACAGGGACTTGGTATTTGGGATTTGAAATATACTATTCTTGATAGATACAGGAGGATTTGTTGTTGAGTTCGGAACTAAATTCAACTAGAATTAAAGAAAGCAAATATGCATATCCTATAGCAATTTTCTAGTTATAATAAAGATTTTTTTTTTTTAATATCACCGGGGGTGACCGAGCTAGCTTACGCATACTTTAATTAATCCACCAGGACCTTGGAATTGCTGGCCAGGTAAAAGCTCCAGTAGTCACCTCTATTAGTGCCTAGGAAGACTTAAACTTAAGAGCTCATGAGACCTCTTTTTACTCTTTTATCATCAGGCGACCCAGTGGTGGTTCATAACAAAGAATGTTCGCTATGAATCCCACGGTAAATTTGCTGTTACTAAAGCGAATTTCTAAATAAGTATTTTTTAAATTTGTATTACATTAGCAAAGTAGTTGGGATGCCCTAAACACTACTAAGGGTAATAAATTTTAGAGGGTTTCATAATGAAATTTTGCACCGGTAAAAGTAGATATACCTCTCATATAGAGAATCAAACAATATAAACCCTTATGTATACGGTTTGATTTATCCTACCCTTTGTTTGCTCAATTTTATCGATTTTGTAGGGATTAAGGCTAGTGGTTAGAATAATAAATCCCATCATTTACTTAATCACATAGTTTAGATTATGTTAGGATCCCACATTAGAAAGGAAAAAGGTGGGCATGAGGGTTATAAAGAAATTGGACACCCTCCCTTGACAAGCCAGTTTTTCAAGTAGAGTTTTAACCAATCCCACAAAAGGTTCACTACTCAGCCCAATTTCTACAAAATGCCCATTGCCCAGCCAATTAATATCAATATGTGAGTGGGTTCTTATCAATTGGTATCATAGCATGATTCTATGTCCACGTGGACATCGCCTACATGGCAGGTTGACTTTCGGGCTAGGATGCTACCTCGAGAAAGGGCATGGAGGCCCGAGGGAAAGGGGATCTGCGTAGTCACCCAAGGGGTAAAGAGGCCGACGAGAGTAAAGAGGCTGACGTGGACGTCGACTGTGGAAGCATGGTGGTGTATTAGGGTCCCACATTGGAAAGGTGATAGGCTGACCTTGGGCCTGGGCTGCTACCCCGAGAAAGGGCATGGAGGCCCAATAGAAAGGAGATTCGTGTAGTTATACAAAGGGTAAAGAGGTCGACGTTGATGTCAGCTGCAGACGCATAGTGGTGTGTTGGGATCCCACATTGGAAAAGATAAGTGTGGGCGTGTGGGTTATAAAAGACTTGAGCATTCTCCTTTGGCAAACTAGTTTTCTAAGGAGAGTTCTATCCAAACCCACAAAAAGCCTATTGCCCAACCCAATTCCTACAAAAGGCCCATTACCCAGCCAATTAATATCAATTTGGGAGTGGGTACCTACCTCTGAGTCTTCTATTTGTTTCTATGGAAAGTTCTTTACATATGATCAAATATACAAGTGGCTCTAATAAAGCATAAATATGTATTATTTACAGCTCATGAACACGACCTCTCAGCTGTACATTTAGCTATATACAAACTGATACACACATAAATCAGAGTTCACTTTATTTCTGCAAAAAGGAGATATAATAACAGTAGTAATAGTGATTCTAGATATTAAAGTTCCACAAAGAAACTGGTGGGAATCAGCGAGGCCTGATGGTGGGGACAACACCACTAACAAGGTCGCTTCCACCTTCAGGAAAGCCACCAGACACGTATGAGTTTCTTTCGGAATAGAGAGATGATGTGGGGATTCCTGAGGATCCTGAGGCTGAGATGTATGAATCTGTTGGGATAGTTTCTGATTCTGGAAGCATTGAAGATAGGTTCTCTAATTCTCTCACCACTTCCAGCATTGAAGGTCGACGCTCTGTCTCATCCTCATAACACTTGAGGGCTAATGCCATAAATCTTCTGAGGCATTTGGAAGAGTATGGACCCATGCCGTTGTCTATTATAGAGTACATCCCAGATTGACATGCTGAATTCACCTGTTGTTGCATTTAAATCATGCCATCTTCTCAGACTTTAGCGTGTGAACGAAGGCATATTGGAGAGTGTTGGGAAAAAAGTAAAAAAAAAAAAAAAAAAAAAAATCAAAAGTACCTGCTGGACAATGCTTCTACCATGAGAAATAGGCTTCATTCCTGTCAACAACTCGAGAAAAAAAATTCCAAGGCTATAAACATCACTCTTGTCTGTTAACTGGTGAGTGAGTAAGTGTAGAGGATCAAGGTAGCCCTGCAATAGGAAGATAAAGTGGAAGTGATTCACTTTGAAAATTTGAAGCATAGGTGTTCAGTGTTCTACCATTTAAAGGTTCAATCTGAGAAAGATGACTTGAGAAATCCAAATTTCATAACTAGGTTTCAATAATGTACTTACTGGGGTGCCTCTCACAACAGTGAACACATGACCTTCTCCTCCTGAATCACTTGGAACTGGTGCAAGCTTTGAGATTCCGAAAACAGCAACTTTTGCAGTAAATTGGGAGTCCAACAATATGTTGTTTGCCTTGATATCTCTGTGGATGATGGGTGGGTCAGCTTCTTTATGGAGGTAGATAATGCCCTTGGCTGAACCCAATGCAATATGCAATCTCATGGCGAAACTCATAGGATTTCGGAATCTACCTGTCATAACACAAACAATATCAAATTCACATCATGATATAGTTTGCAAGTGGTAGAACAAAACCAAGTTTTGCAATGGTAAACTGGGGAAAAAATCATAGGATTTACCATATAGGAGGTCATGAACAGAACCATTAGGCATAAACTCATATACTAACATCTGCAAACACAAAAATCAAGGATACTTTTGAGTATTAGCAGTTAATGAAGCTCACTACCTACTATTAAGTGTATCTTATTTTACTTGAGCAATTTTATCTTGTTCTAAAATTCAAGGCATGTTATGAGGAGAGTATCAAAAATTTTCTGATAATGCATAATATTTCCAGAAGTGGCAATGGATAAGGTACCTGCTCGCCTCCTTCATCACAATATCCAATCAATGAAACGAGGTTGCGATGATGTAAACGCGACAAAATTTCTATTTCAGTTAAGAATTCTCTCTCACCCTGCAAGGATCCTTGCTGTGCCCTCTTGATTGCCACAGCTGTGCCATTGTCCAAAATGCCTTTATAAACCTTTCCATAGCCTCCTTGACCAACTAGACTGGACTCACTAAAACCACTGGTAGCTTTTTCAAGTTCTGTGAAACTAAATCCCTTGACACTTGCAGCTTTGATTGGAATTTTTGCAACTGTTAAAAGAAACATCATTTATGCTTCTAAATATAAATACAAGAGAAAGTAGCCCTCTAGATCAAGGCAAATACAAAAGAACTTACTTGACTGTTTCTTTGAAACCTCTTGCTTGTGTTTTGATTTCTTTTTGTAGAAAATAAACAACATGACCAAAGATATTGCAATTAGGCCAGCAATGGACCCTAACACAATTCCAGTCACAGCACCTTTGCTCATGCCTGATTTTGATCTTCGAGAATGACTGCAACAAGACCGGTTTGAGAACCCTTGCCACTTAAGTTTAAGAAATGCAACCAAATATGATTAACTATAATTATTGAACTACAAAATTTTGCATACCATGAAAATGAGTAATACTCTTAGGTAGATCATTGATGATAGTGATAAGTAAATAGTAATCCACAAGAATAGGCAGACCAAAAATGGAACTGGAACTACAATTTTAATTGGAAAATTTTGCAGCCTTGAGACTTACCATCTGCATAAGGTCCATGGCGAGTAAAATTGATCAGTTCGTAGGGAAAAAAAACATCACTCAAAGAAAGAGTAAATGTAGCAATTTGGTCCATAATCCGATAGACCTCACTCTTGTTAACTTCATTGGTAGTACTATTGATATACTGAGGAAAAACCTTTAAGGTAATCAATAGCCTACGACCCCTTTGCCATAAAAGTCAATTGATAAGGATTCAAGCCAAGACTGGAGTCACGTCCAGCACAAATGCATTCATGTATGGGGGAAAATCGGACATGCTAGGACTTTTCAAACGTACATCAACTCCAAGGGGCAGAGCACAGAAGCAGGAAGCAGGTGATTCTGGGACATATTCCATATACAAACTTGCCAGACAGGACTGCAGGAGGCATGTAGGATTAGAAGTGTTATTTGAAGTTCCAGAAACCTCATCATCTCTGATATTGGGTCCACAGAATTGAACTATATTGAATTCGTTTGCACTTGTACAAACAGGATTGCCCTGAAGCCTAAGCAGTCCAAAAAATTGCAACTGATAAGTCAAATAAACTTCTTACATGGATTTCTATTTGCAAAGACTACAAATACTCACCTAATGGTGACATTTGAAGGAGGATCTATTGTACCTGAAACATTTGTAAGCGAATTATTCTGGAAATCCCTGCAAGAAAAACATAGAAACAAAGAAGATCTTATGAGAATTCAGGTAACTAGAATTGGAGTATTGATGTTCAACCACTGTTCCTGATGTAGTTAATCTCAAAAGTAAGCAAATAAAAACCGTATAACTTTTTCTTGTCGTACAAGGTAAGTGTCGCATTTGCACGAAAATTAACATTCTGCCAAATATTTGGGGGAACACTGCCAGTCAAATTATTGTTTTCAAGTGACCTGCAATAAATTACAAACTAGCTTTATTAATTATTTCAGATGGAAGATATAAACTGCCATTCTTAAGTACTTCATATGGAAGATAAATTTCTAACCGCATATATCTTTCTAATTATTGAGGAATTCTTAAGATTTTCAATTAAAAAAAAAAAAGTGAGATTAAAAATGAGGAGAGCCTCTTACAGTCTCTGGAGATGAGTAAAGCCTGAAAAATTTGAGGGGATAGGTCCAGTCAGCATATTATTGGATAGATCACTGCAACATTGAAAACAAAACGAGTTACTTTCATTACATCAATGTAAAAGAAATTCATTATAAGCAATAGCAAGAGATATTTATGTATCTATATATATGAAAAAATGTAGCATGTGTAAGGAACTTTGAACATTGACAATGACATACATAGTCGTGATATTGTTGGCAAGCTTATTTGTTGGTATGCTTCCAGTAAGTTGATTTGAGCTAAGATCTCTGTAACATGAAAAGTAATCGAGATCAGATATAAGATGAATCCAACTCTTAAGAAAGTCTTAGTTAATTTGCTAAGAGCTGGTTATGTAAATTCAGCAATTTTTCAAATGACTACTTGGAATTGTGCACAGATGATAATCATATAAATGCTGAATGACAAATATTGTGGAGATAAATTATAATTTTGACTAGCTTTGTTCAACTAAAAGATATAACCATCATTTATTGCAAAGAAATTATAAACAACTTCCTGCAGACTTACAAGTAAAGAAGGTTTGCTTAAATCAGGAATAGTTCCTTGCAATCTGCAGTTCCTAAGACTCCTGTTGAGTTGAAAGGAAAGAAATAAGCACAATGTTATTGATCCTTCAGTTTTTGTGTACCTATTGCCTTCATATGTATATTTTAGCACTTGGCAGTGTATAAATAAAAAATAAAAGAAAAATCCATGGGAAGGGAGAGAGATTACAGCTTCACCAGTTTGGGCATGTTTTTATAAGAATTTGGAATCTCGGTACCTTCAAAGTTGTTGTTATCAAATTGTCTGCAACAATAAGAGAAATGGGGTTATTAGCCAGAGACCAAAAGGTTTGAGATACTGGAGTCTGATAGTCATTACACAAGAGAACTTGAAGGAACGGTGAACTTACAAAATCCTCAGGTTTGGCATCCTGGAAAATTCTTGCGGAAGATACCCTGATAAGTTGTTATTGTCCAACAGGCTGCAAATTAAATTTATCAAAATATTATGTCATTGCAACAACAGAAACATACTCATTGTGTAAAATAAAGCAACATCAATAAAAATGTAATGAACTCACAAGTGTAAGAGTTGAGGTAATTCAGAAAGCTCTGGTGGAATCTGACCACTGATTGAGTTGTTGTTCAAATGACTGCCATTAAAAACAACATGAATAACTGCTTTTTGTAAGGGATTTGGCTAACTAGGAGGCACTTACAAGTGTCTGGCCCTTGTCATATTTGCCAAAGTTTTTGGCAGTGGTCCAGAAATATTGTTACTGTCCAGGTTTAATATTGTTACATTAGAAAGAGAACCAAGCTCATCTGGTATAGGCCCTGATATTTGATTTGCGCTCCGAAGCCTGCATGCAAATGAAAAATACACTTCCATATATAGGTTCGAAATTTTCACGGAGTAGTTAAAAATTAAGTTAAATGATAACTCGGCATCCAACTATAAAGTAATCACTCGACTTAAAAGCTTGTAATTTGATGCTTACAGAAGCTTTAAAGTAATCAGATTGCCTATCTCCTTGGGTATGCTGCCGGTTAAATTGTTCCACATAAAATTCCTGGAAAAATGAAGTTAAAAAGCTAACTAAATTGATTAACAAATGGATGAAGGTTCATGGCAGAACAAGATATCATCAAGATGATACACAGAATGACATGACTCACAATACGGTCATATGAGAAAACAACCCAAGTGCCGGAGCTAGTTTCCCAGAAAGTTTCATGCTTAGCAACCGCCTGTATTGCGAGATAAACCATGAAAAACCAGAAAATGTATTAGTCCGAACAATCCATCAATGTGTTCAATTCATAAATGTGCAATCAACTGTATGCATAAATCGTCATATTTATCAACTTACAGTTCTTGGACATGGAGATAGCCATCATTTGGATCCATTAAGCAGATTTCTCCGGTCCAATTTGATACACATGGATCAGTCTTTTTCCAGCTATTGAGATTTTTCCCTGCATCATTGAGTGCTCGGCGGACAGCTTGCAAAGCATCAACTGTATGCATAGTTCAGGACATACATAATTTTTCAAAGAGAATAAGAATCCAATAAAAGAAAATTGACTCCAAGTTTGGAGTTTCCCTTAACAAAAATCACAGAGAAGCCAACCTTCCAATGGATGAGTAATCTGCGCAGAAGCAAGTTGCAGAAAGTGACATGGAAGTAGACAAGTATGATCCCAATTAGGTAAAATCTCCACCTTGGCATCTATGCAACAAGAAATTTAACACTTTCAGTTAAACTACTTCGAAAATTAAGAGATACGCTAAAATGGCTAGTCGAAAAGCAAAACAAACCATACTTTGCAGAAGAAGCATGAACGTTGACGTAAAAAGAGGATGCAAGCCATTTTTATGCCTGGAAAATATGCGTGAGCTCAGAATGGGAGAAGATTGAGTCAAGAAATTATAATTTTAGCTAAACAAAGTAAATGGATTCGGTAATTTGGCACTTCCCATGTTGGGATTATTTTGGGTTAATGGAGATTAAGACATGAAGAACTAGGTCGGAGGCAATTTAACTCCACTTGGCCATTTAAAAACTCCTGTTCTTGGTGCACATAAAGCTAAGTCTATAGATTTGATAGCCACTCAAATTGTGGCCATTTTTGGTGTCACCTTTCTGAAAACTGTTGCTGTAATATACTGGGTCAAGTTAGTGCCCTTCCATGAATAAATGATTTCATCCTGGTATACCTAAAAAATCAAGGCTGATGTGAGTTTACGTCAGCTAACGCCAATCAGAGTTCAAGAAGGTTTTGTGTCATCCTGGAGTTACCACATTGTTAAAAAGACAGAAGGAGTATAGTTGTCATCAACTTGGCAAACTCAGGCTTTGTCTATGAGTGGATGAGAGTCGCCCAACTGTCCAAGCCTTACGCGATTTGAGGATATCTGCCATGTAATCAGCCTATGGGAAGGGCGGTAGGAATTGTTCTACACCTGTCCACTTGCAGACTTATAATCATTACCCTGAAACCTTCTACTATAAATAGAGGGTTCTCTCTCTCATTTTCGGGATTCAGATAAGAAACCCGCATTTCTGCAAGAAAGAAATTGACTTGATATTCTCTTTGAATAATCAATCACTTGTACTTCTGCTCGCTATTCACTATACGCGATCTCCTATAACCTCATATATATATAAAAGAACAGTGGACGTAGGATTAGCTTTAAGCATCCGAACCACTTTAAAAATCATCTTCCATTTACTTCATTGAATTTTCCATTCATGTGTAATTTCTAAGTCGGCTTAGCACTTTGCACGTGCGAGTCATTAGTGTCAAAATCAAGCATTAACACATCCATTTATAGGATTACATTAGATTGTTAAACCAACAGAAAAATATGTGTTGTTTAATTCTCTGCCTAAACTCGTCAGCTGTTTGACAGCCTGAAAGATACTTGATGCAAATTATAATATCATCTCCTTTCAAGTGTTCAGATGTCCCTTGGACTTATATTCGAGGACCCATTATTAGATTAGTGGCTCTCAGGATAGTTTATAGAATAGTTAATTATTCAAACTGAAATCACTTTGGGCTGTTTGTAGATTATTTAAAATATGATATTCAGAAAAACGATTTTAAATTGAGATGAGTTGGATTAAATAGAATATGATAGGATTCTATTCTATCTTAGTTTCACAACCTACTCTCACAACTCTTGATGTGGTAGCTTGTCATTGGTCAGCTCATAAAATGAGTTCTGCCAACCCATTTGCGAGCAAACAAATGATGAATTGTCATGTTGAAGGTTGTGAGAGAAAGTTATGGACCTATTATTATTGATTTTGAAAAACTATTTTAAGTTGAGTTGAGTTTGATTAAATAGAATATGATAAGATTCTAAGAATGTGTTTGGTATAATATTTGAAAATTATATCAGTGTTAGATAAAATGCTGAATAGTTGTTTAATACATTTTTGGAAAATATTTTCTGAAAATATTTAGATTGTTTTTTAACCCCATACGTTTGTTAATTTAACTAAACACCCCCAAAAAAAACTTTAAAAATTAACAAAACACCCCCCAAAAATGGAGACATCAATGGCCAGATCTCTGGTCATAGATCTAGTTGGAAATGGCAAGATTGACCAGATTCAACTTGTTGTGCGTCGTTCCCACGCTGACGGTTGACGGTGGTTGCTGGCTAAGGTGCTTTAATTAATTTTTAAACTTTTATTGTGGGGGATGTTTAGTTAAATTAACAAATATAGGGGGTTCAAATTATCTAAATTTTTGAGTTGAATAGAATAAGATCATAGAAACAAGTCCCCCCCTCTTTTCATTTTCAATAGAAAAATTCTTATTTGATTGGATTAATTTTCAGAATAATGATCCCAATAAGTAAACAAACATAGCCTAATGTATGCTCTGGTTTGTACTAGACCTGACATTACTTTTGCAATTAGCATGTTAGGAAGATATCAAAGTAATCCAGGTTTAGATCATTGGGGAGCTGCAAAGAAGGTCATGAGATATCTTTAAAGAACTAAAGGTTTCATGCTTACTTATAGATGGCCTGACGTTTTAGAAGTCATCGGATATTCAGACTCAGACTTCGCTGGCTATGTTGATTCTCTGAAATCAACATCCGGATATGTTTTTATGCTAGCTGGAGGTGCTATATCTTGGAGAAGTACCAAACAATCTTTGGTTGCCACTTTTGCTATGGAAGCTGAGTTTGTTTCCTGTTTTAAGGCTACTACATAGGGTATTTGGTTGAGATGTTTCATTTCTAGGCTTAGAGTTGTTGAGTCTATCTCTAGGCTAATAAGTTTATATTGTGACAATTCAGCTGCTGTGTTCTTTGCTAAGAATAATAAGAGTAGAAGTCGAAGTAAACACATCGACATTAAATACTTAGCAATAGGGGAGCACATTAAAGCCAAAGAAGTGCTCATTGACCACATACACATCAAGTAGATGATTGCTGATCCTTTGACAAAAAGCATGCCCCCAAAGACGTTCAAATATCATGTAATACAAATGGGACTACGTCCTACTTTGTCATTATGAGAGGTAATACTTTCATTCTATGAAACTTTGTAATTTAGTTTGTTTTCTCTTTTAAGTTGTATACATTTTAGTTGGAGACAAATAAACATTCTGGATGACCTAGAACAAACATTTGAGGTTTGTTCATAAAGTAATATTTCATATTTAAGCATTTATTTAGAAGAAGAAAATTGCATAGTACTACATGGAAGGTAGTACTTGTTTAAAAAGGACTTACCGCTATGATTCATGCAATTCTATTTTTCTAATTAAACATAAAGAACATAAAACTACTAGGTTGTGAATTGTATAATAAAAGTTTGGACCAAGTGGGAGAATGTTAGAATTTTAATTAATTAAAATTCATTGCCCTAAAATTACTATTTGGTCCTTCACTTTTATATATATTATTTTATATAAAAATTTAAACTACTGAGTAGTTTTCAGCAGTTATCCCTAACAGTTATCTTTGATGGAAAGACTTACGTAAAGGTGGAAAAAATGGGTCGGGTTAGGCGGGCCAACCCTAACTCAGCCCGTAAAAAAGAGGGCTCAAACTGAGCCCAACCCGCCAGCAACCCCCGGGCGGGCCCGGTTACACAAGGGTAACCCGGTGGCCCGCGGGTTGCTAATTTGTCCTCTTTGCAAGAGGCCCGCAACCCGGCGGGTTGCTGGCGGGTTGGCCCAAAAAAAAAAAAAAATAANACATGCTTTTCCAAGTGATTTGTCGTTATTCGGTCACGTTCGAAAAACAGTTCACCAACCGTTAATCCATACCAATGCCCCAGTGACATGACTATCATCGTCATCCGTACTTATATCAACTCATGATATCTTTCGGAAGCATCCGGTATGCCTACTGTGCAATATAGTTGCCCAAATTTATATTGCTTCCGTAAGGAACCCTTTTCGATAATTCATTTACCTATTAAATGAATCATCTGGACAATTCATATACATACTTTATTTTAAATGCATGACTGAATAAAGGAAGCAATTTACATATATGAATTGAAGAACTCTTTCTTCTATTATTTATGATATATATAGATACAAGACAAAATGCTCTGAAACCGACAACACGAATGGTTTCTAGGGCATACACTAATATACACTAACAATATAGGGGGTTAAAATGATCTAAATGTTTTGAGTTGAATAGAATAGGATAATAGAAACAAGTCCCCCCCCTTTTTTTCATTTTCAATAGAAAAAATCTTATTTGATTGGATTAATTTTCATAATAATGATCCCAATAAGTAAAGAAACACATTCTGTTTTTAAATTCAAATAGGATAATAGAAAAATGATTCAAAAGAGTAAAACAAACAGGGCTTGATATTTGGGATTTGAAATATACTATTCTTGATAGATATAGGAGGATTTCTTGTTGAGTTCGAACTAAATTCTACTAGAATTAAAGAAAGGAAATATGCATATCCTATTCGAGCCAACTTACGCACACCTTAATTAATCCCCGAGATCTTGGAATTGCCGGTCGGATAAGAGCCCCAGTGTAATACCCCATACGTTTTTTGTATAGAGTTTTATTAAACCTTTTTTTTTTATTTTGGGGGTAAAGTGTAAGAAATTGAAAATTTTGAGCAGTATAGTGTAATAGCTGAAATAAGTGGGGACTAAATTGAAAATTTTCAGATATTTGATGAACAGTGACCATTCAATGAAAAGAAAAATAAAGAAGAAGAAGAAGAAAAAAAAGAGAGGAAAAGAAGGGAGGAAAAGGAGAGAAAGAAAAGAGAGAAAAGGGAGCATGAAGAAGAAGAGAAGGAGAGGAAGAAGAAAAGAAAGACAAGAAAGAAGGGAGAGAAAGATTAAACCAATAATAGAGAGAGAGGAGAGAAGAGAACGACGGAGGTGGCTGGAAAAGTGGCCGTCGGCGAGCAAATTCCAGGGATCGCAAGAGCAAAGGGAGATTGAGCAAATGGGAGGTGAGTAAAGCATGATGTTTCCCTTTTGGTGATTTATGATTCAATGGGTTTAAAGAACTCTCTTTGGATTGCTTTGTCTATGATTTGGTATAAATTCACAAATACAAAACTAAAATAGGAAGATTGATTTCAATAATTTTGTGTGGGTAGAACATATACATGTTGTTCCTAAACAAAAATGGGTTAAAGATATGATTTTTGATAAAAGGGTTTATTGTGCAAAATCTCTCCATCTGGGATTCCGAAAATTGTTTACATGTTTTGGGTTTTTTATCATAGCTGAATTTTTAATATCTTGTTGTAGGCTTCTTGAGGAGTGTTTAGAAATTTATTTCACTCAAAAACTCGAAGGATTGAATTTTATATGGATTTTTGAAGTTGCCTTGTGAATTCTGGAATTTTCATTTTCTGCAGAACATGTATTTTTGGAAAATGATTTGATGTATCTATTCTTAACCAAATTGAGATATTTTTAATTCTAGTGAATCCTATATTTGTTTAGTTTAATATTGAAGAGTTTCGTGAAGTTTCGAATAAAGGTTAAATTGTTACAAATTTTCCAAGCGAGTAACCTCAATTCTGGAAACAGGGGGGCTGATTTGAATGAGTTGAAAGAAAATTGTGTTTTAAATAGTTATTGATTCTGGAATGACTTGAAAAAACTATGAGAACAACTTATGTGTCTCTAGAATGCCCCATTAAAATATGGGTTAAATTGATGAATGAAATTTTTATGAAAAATCTAAGAGCGACCGATGTTCGGTTATGAGACAATTTTGTTAAAGAAGAAGTTATGTTAATCTTTTGGTGTGTGAAGTGTCCAATGATTTTAATATTGAAGTGTTACCTTATGGGGACTTATGTATGGAGGATTTATTAGATTTTGTATATAGGGAGGCCTGCCCTAGGAACCAATCGTATCGTCAGTTTCAAGACATTATGTTTTGTATATATATATGTTAATGTATATATTTTGTATATACATTTTATGTTATCAATAGAAGAAAGTATTCTTATTTCACACGTGGTTTATTATTTCATTTATATACAAATCTTTAGAAGATCAAAATCATCAAAGTATTCCCTACATAGGTAATATTAATTGGGCAATAATATTACATAGTAAGTATGTTGAATGCCTCCGTAGAATATATATCATGTGATGGTATTAGTGTGGGTGATTATAAAAATTATATCACTAGGACATTAGCATAGATAAGCGGTTAGTGAACTGTTTATTGAATATGGTCATTTATGATGAATCACGTGGACATTCAATGATTTATCATAAGATAGTACTAGTATATTATTAATCCTTAGACCTGAGATATCACAGTTGGATTCTGCATAAACGCATATGGTTCATATGGTGTATAAGCACGAGGCTAATCATGTCATGTGTTAATAAGCCGATTTGGCCATGTGTTGTTTATGTGTGAGGACAAGTGTTAGTCAAGATGGGATCCATTGACTTGGTATAAATTGATATCAAGTTCCTAGACAAATGTCAAGATACATTAGAAAAGGGAAATCTCTGGCTGGGATATATAAAATGTTACTTGAAAGGTTGTTTCATGGTAACACGTTCCATATGTATTGATTGTCAATTTGATATAAAATTAAGATAAGGATTTTGACATAACATAAAGCCATTCTTAATTGGGATTAGACAAAGGAAAGATTTGATTATACAGCTCGTATGGTTATAAAAGGGTTCGTTGGAGTATATCTTCATTGTAACTTAGGGGTTATGGAGTATTGCTAGATGCCTACTGTAATCGGTGAGAGTTTTGTTTATAAAGATTTATGAAAAAACGTATTGAAATAGACTATAATATTGGACCCATGGCTAGGCCACAGTGAACCTAAGAGGTTACACATAAAAACTAAGGAGAATAGAGAAATAGCAAAATGATTATCCAAGGTTGGTTAGCACCTACCAAGGGTAATAAAGTTATTTATATTATTATTATTGAATTAGATTCAATGGAGGGTTATATTAGTTATTATGAATAATTTAAGAGTTAAATTGCTTATTGGAATTAAATTGAATTCTAATTCATAATTAATCATTTTCTTTATATTAAATTGGATTTAATAATGGGTTGTAATTGTAAACATATGAACAATTTAAGGGTTAAATTATTATGTAAACAATTTAAGAGTTAAATTGTTAATTGGGATTAAATGTTAATCCAATGTTATTATTTAAAGAAGTTTAACAACTTCATAATAATTGTGAAATTATTTACAACTCCAAAAACAATTATGGAATTGTTTAAGGAAGTCCAAAACAATTATTGAATTGTTTACAAGGCTACATATATAAAGAAAATGATAAATCAATTTTAGGGTAAAGACCAAAATTTCTAATAACCTTAAATGTCTCTCTTGGCCTAATTCTTCTTTTACCTTAGTGTGGATACTCTTTTGTTTAATTTCTTTTGAAATTAAAAGTCTCCTAGGTTGCTAAGGACTTGAGGTAACAAGTTATACCTTGTTTGCAATTTGATTGAATTTTTTTTTGCAAAATATGAATATACGTGTTATAGTATCACATGCGTCATTCTACATGTATTCCATCTTTTAGCGGGGGCATTGTTAGAAGATTTCAATCATTTTTCGACTTGAGGGTTGAGCTCCAAACTGTGAGTGGAAAAATCTAAAACTCGAACTTTCATTTTAACAAAGTTTTCTCTAAATGCTTATTTATAATTGTTTATTGTTTTAAATTGCCTAATATGTTTTATTTCTTTATATAAATGAGCTTTATTGCAATTTTATTGTTGGATTTTATTGATTGACATGAGAAAGATGGAATTTTGATACTTTTGGGCAATAGTTTGAAAAGAAATGAAAATGGGTTGAAATTGTTAGATTTGAAAACATTTGATAACTTGCATTTATATTTTTAAGTTATGAAATTATTATATAGTCATGAGAAAAAAATGTTTTGAGAATAAGTATGAGATGTTAATGGTTTTCAAACCACCCGATGTAGTACCCATCCCCCTCATGATATTGATTTGATTCTATGCATGCCTATGATTGATCATTTGTTAGCCCAAGTGGGTTGAAGGCCCGGGCGAGGCAGATATCATTGCACAAGATTTGATATTACCAGCCCAAGTGGGTTGAAGGCCTGAGCGAGGCAGATATCGCCACACATGATTTGGTTTGCTGACCCAAGTGGGTCAAAGGCCTGAGCGAGGCAGATATCGCTACATAGAATATGATTTTGCTGGCCCGAGTGATGCTTGGACTCACTAGGTCGAAGGCTTGAGCGGTGACTAATTCTGCCTAGCAGGATGAATTTAGTGGTTCAACCCGTGTGCTGTTAGATCTTGCCGGGTTTGACGGATTTACCCTGGGTACTAGTTGGGTGAGAGTTTTCACATGTGATTGAGAGATGGTTTGGATATATATNTCACGGAGTAGTTAAAAATTAAGTTAAATGATAACTCGGCATCAAACTATAAAGTTATCACTCGACTTAAAAGCTTGTAATTTGATGCTTACAGAAGCTTTAAAGTAATCAGATTGCCTATCTCCTTGGGTATGCTGCCGGTTAAATTGTTCCACATAAAATTCCTGGACAAATGAAGTTAAAAAGCTAACTAAATTGATTAACAAATGGATGAAGGTTCATGGCAGAACAAGATATCATCAAGATGAGACGCAGAATGACATGACTCACAATACGGTCATATGAGAAAACAACCCAAGTGACGGAGCTAGTTTCCCAGAAAGTTTCATGTTTAGCAACCGCCTGTATTGCGAGAGAAACCAAGAAAAAAAAGAAAAACCAGAAAATGTATTAGTCCAAACAATCCATCAGTGTGTTCAATTTATAAATGTGAAATCTACTGTATGCATAAATCGTCATATTTATCAACTTACAGTTCTTGGACATGGAGATGGCCATCATTTGGATCCATTAAGCAGATTACTCCGGTCCAATTTGATACACATGGATCAGTCTTTTTCCAGCTATTGAGATTTTTCCCTGTATCTTTGAGTGCTCGGCGGACAGCTTGCAAAGCATTAACTGTATTCATAGTTCAGCACATACATAATTTTTCAAAGAGATTAAGAATCCAATAAAAGAAAATTAACTCCATGTTTTGAGTTTCCCTTAACAAAAATCACAGAGAAACCAACCTTCCAATGGATGAGTAATCTGTGCAGAAGCAA
Organism: Pistacia vera; assembly: GCF_008641045.1. Classification (NCBI taxonomy): domain Eukaryota; kingdom Viridiplantae; phylum Streptophyta; class Magnoliopsida; order Sapindales; family Anacardiaceae; genus Pistacia; species Pistacia vera. The sequence goes on along the minus strand of NW_022196020.1, from coordinate 181,864 downwards.
GTTGCAGAAAGTGACATGGAAGTAGAACAAGTATGATCCCAATTAGGGAAAATCTCCACCTTGGCATCTATGCAACAAGAAATTTTACACTTTCAGTTAAACTACATCGAAAATTAAGAGATACGCTAAAATGGCTAGTCGAAAAGCAGAACAAACCATACTTTGCAGAAGAAGCATGAAGGTTGACGTAAAGAGAGGATGAAAGCCATTTTATGCATGGAATATATGGGTGAGCTCAGATTGGGAGAAGATTGAGTCAGGAAATTATAATTTTTGCTAAACAAAGTAAATGGATTCGGTGAGTTGGCACTTCCCAGGTTGGGATTATTTTGGAGTAATGGAGATTAAGACTTTAGGATCTAGGTCGGAGACGACATTGTCTTTCAAGTAACTAAGGCGCCATATTCCAACTTCCTTACAGGATTTTAAAAAGCCCTATAATTATTATAAATTGTACATAAAGAGAAAGATTGCTGGAGAAAATTACTATTTCATAGTGCATTTTAAAATGTAGTTGATTTAAAGCTTCAAATAATTCAGTGGAAACATCTCTTTCAAAGTGTTTTCATTTTAATGGGTGAAAATGACAGATAACAAGAACCTGTCAATGAAGGGCCTTCTACAAATTCATGTGCAGCTATTTGGATATAAATTGACAATTTTCTTTCAGAATTTATGCATATCCATTAATTATACAACTACCCAGTTGGCCAGTCCTTAAAAACTCCTGTTCTTGGTGCACATAAAGCCAAGTCTACAGATTTGATAGCCACTCAAATTGTGGCCATTTATGGTGTCACCTTTCTGAAAACTGTTGCTGTAATATACTTGGTCAAGTTAGTGCCCTTTCATGAATAAATGATTTCATCTTGTTATGCCTAAAAAATCAGGGTTAACATGAGCTTACGTCAGCTAACACCAATAAGAGTTTAGGAAGGTTTTATATCATCCTGGAGCTACCACATTGTCAAAAAGATAGAAGGAGTACAGTTGTCATCAACTTGACAGACTTGAGCTTTATCTACGAGTGGATGGGAGTAGCCCACCTGTCCAAGCCTTGTGCGATTTGAAGATATTTGCCATGTAATCAACCAATGGGAAGGGCGGTAGGAATTGTACTACACCTGCCTACTTGTAGACTTGTAATCATTACCCTGAAACCTTCTACTATAAATACAGGACTCCCCCTCTTATTTTCGAGATTCTGATAAGAAACCCACATTTTGATTGTAACATTTTTATTCTAAAAACACTCATAATATGCGAGAAATAAACTAACTTGATATTCTCTCTGAATAATCAATCACTTGTACCTTTACTCGCTATTCAATATACGCGACCTCCTGTAATCTCATATATATAAAAGAACAATGGACGTAGGATTCACTTTAAGCATCCAAACCACTTTAAAAATCATCTTTCATTTACTTCATTGTATTTTTCATTCACGTGTAATTTTTAAACCAGTTTAACACTTTGCACGTACGAATTATTAGTGTCAAAATCAAGCATTAACATATCCATTTATAGGATTACATTAGCTTGTTAAACCGACATAAAAATCTGAGTTATTTAATTCTCTGCCTAAACTCGTCAGTTGTTTCATAGCCTGGAAGATACTTAATGCAAATTATAATATCATGTCCTTTCAAGTGTTCAGATGTCCCCTGGACTTATATTTGGGGACCCATTATTAGATTAGTGGCTCTCAAGATAGTTTATAGAATAGTTAAATATTCAAACTTAAATCACTTTGGGTTATTTGGTAGATTATTTAAAATATGATATTCAGAAAAAAGATTTTAAGTTGAGATGAGTTGGATTAGATAGAATATGATAGGATTCTATTCTATCTTAGGTTCACAACTTACTCTCATAACTCTTGATGTAACAGCTTGTCATTGGTCAGCTCACAAAATGAGTCCTATCAATCCATTTGCGAGCAAACAAATGATGAACTGTCATGTCACAGGTAGACCTATTATTATTGATTCTGAAAAACTATTTTAAGTTGAGTTGAGTTAGATTAAATAGAATAGGATAAAATTCTAAGAATATGTTTGGTATAATATTTAAAAATTATATCAGAGTTAGATAAAATGTTGAATAGTTGTTTAATAAATTTTTGGAAAACATTTTCTGAAAATATCTAGATTATTTATTTTTTAACTCCCTATATTTGTTAATTTAACTAAACACCCCCACAATAAAACTTTAAAAATTAACAAAACACCCCCCAAAAATGGAGACATCAATGGCCAAATCTCTGGTCATAGATCTGGTTGGAAATGGCAAGATTGACTAGATCCAACTNGTGAAATGTTTTTAGAAATGATATGTTGAAACATGAGTATTGATTTGTTTACCATAATAGTTTTCAGAAAGAAGTTTTGCAATGAGAGACTTCAGCATTTGTTATGAAAGATGGCTTATATTATAAAATGTGTTTATGGAAATGAAATTTTATAAGCATGAATGTTTTTATTATATATTGAAATGTTTTATTACATACTAACCCATTCCCCACTCACTGAGCATTTCTAGCTCACCCCTCATTTTCAAATGTTTTTCTTCCCCTCCCCTCCCCCCCCAGAGGTCAAGAAGGAGATCGTGCAGAGGAGTGAATCCCACTCAAGGTTGGGCCCACACGACTTTATTTCATCATATGTTCCATAGTTGTGTTTCATTTTCTACTGCAAAGTTTATGTTTCTTCATCATGTATTTATTTCATGTTTTGGATTGTAAAAGACATGGAAAAATCTGATACCATACGTTTATTTTGTAAAAGAAAATTCAGTTGCATTTATTTATTTGCAAATGATGTTATATTTATTTGTGAGAACAAAAATGAGTGTTTATAAATATTTTAGCTAAAAAAGTTTTATGATGTTTTAATTCATAAATAAGTTTTTCATAGTTTTACACATGGCACGTCTTGTTCACCCGAGTCTCATAGGTGTGCCCGAAGCCTATGGGATAGGGAGGGTCGGGACAGGTCGTGTCACCCAATGGTCAACTCTATTAGTGCCTAGGAAGACTCAAACTTAAGAGCTCATGAAACCTCCTTTTGCTATCATCAGGCGACCCAGTAGTGGTTCATAACAAAGAATGTTCGCTACAAATCCCAAGGTAAATTTGCTGTTACTAAAGTGAATTTCTAAATAAGTATTTTTAAAATTTGTATTACATTAGCAGAGTAGTTGGGACGTGTAATAAATTTTAGAGATTTCATAATGAAATTTCGCACCGGTAAAAGTAAACATACCTCTCATATAGAGAGTCAAACAATATAAACCCTTGTGTATACGGTTTGATTTATCCTACCCTTTGTTTACTTAATTTTATCGATTTTGTAGGGATTAAGGCTAGTAGTTAGAATAATAAATCCCATTATTTACTTAATCACATAGTTTAGATTATGTTAGGATCCCACATTGGAAAGGAAAAGGTGGGCATGTGGGTTATAAAGAAATTGGACACCCTCCCTTGGCAAGCCAGTTTTCCAAGGAAAGTTTTATTCAATCCCACAAAAGGTTCATTGCTCAACCCAATTCCTACAAAATGCCCATTGCCTAGCCAATTAATATCAATGGGAGTGGGTTCTTATCAATTGGTATCAGAGCATGATTCTACGTCCACGTGGACATCACCTACGTGGCAAGTTGACCTTGGGCCTAAGCTGCTACCTGAAGAAAGGGCATGGAGGCCCAAGGGAAAGAGGATCTGCGTAGTCACCCAAGGGGTAAAGAGGCCGACGAGGGTAAAGAGGCCGACATGGACGTCAGTTGTGGAAGCGTGGTGGTGTGTTAGGATCCCACATTAGAAAGGTGGCAGACTGACCTTGGGCCCGGGCTGTTATCCTGAGAAAGAGCATGGAGGACAGATGGAAATGGGATCCGCGTAGTTACCTAAGGAGTAAAGAGGCCGACGTTGACGTCAGCTACTGACGCGTGGTGGTGTGTTAGGATCCCACATTGGAAAAGAAAAGGGTGGACATGTGAGTTATAAAGCGCTTGAACATCCTCTCTTGGCAAGCCGGTTTTCTAAAGAGAGTTCGAGCCAAGCCTACAAAGGGCCTATTGCCCAAACCAATTCCGTATAAAAGGCCCATTACCCAGCCATTTAATATCAATTTGGGAGTGGGTACCTACCTCCGAGTCCTTTTATTTGTTTCTATGGAAAGTTCTTTACAGATGAACAAATATACAAGTGGCTCTAACAAAAAAGCATAAATATACAAACTGATACACACATAAATCAGAGTTCACTTTATTTCTGCAAAAAGGAGATATAATAACAGTAGTAATAGTGATTCTAGATATTAAAGTTCCATAAAGAAACTAGTGGGAATCAGCGAGGCCTGATGGTGGGGACAACACCACTAACAAGGTCGCTTCCAGCTTCAGGAAAGTCACCAGACACGTATGAGTTTCTTTCGGAATAGAGACTGGATAGAGAGATGATGTGGGATTCCTGAGGATCCTGAGGCTGAGATATTGAATCTGTTAGGATAGTTTTGATTCTGGAAGCATTGAAGAAGGTTCTCTAATTCTCTCACCACTTCCAGCATTGAAGGTCGACGCTCTGTCTCATCCTCACAACACTTGAGGGCTAATGCCATAAATCTTTTGAGACATTCGGAGTATGGACCCATGCCGGTCTATATAGAGTGCATCATCCCAGATGACATGCTGAATTACCTGTTGTTGCATTTAATCATGGCATCTTTCAGACGTTAGTGTGTGAACGAAGGCATATTGAAGAGTGCTGGGAAAAAAGTTAAAAAAAAAAAAAAAAAAAAATCGAAGTAACTTCTTGACAATGTTTCTACCATGAGAAATAGGCTTCATTCCTGTCAACAACTCAAGAAAAACAATTCAAGGCTATAAACATCACTCTCATCGGTTAACTGGTGAGTGAGGAAGTACTGGGGTCAAGGTAGCCCTGCAATAGGAAGATAAAGTGGGTTTCAAATTCACTCGAAAATTGAAGCATAGGTTGTCAGTGTTCTATCATTTAAAGGATCGATATGAGAAAGATGACTTGAGAAATCAAATTCATAACTGGGTTTCAATAATGTACTTACTGGGTGCCTCTCACAGCAGTGAACACATGACCTTCACCTCCTGAATCAGTTGGAACTGGTGCAAGCTTTGAGATTCCGAAGTCAGAAACTTTTGCAGTAAATTTGGAGTCCAAATATGTTGTGCCTGATATCTCTGTGGAGATGGGTGGGTCAGCTCTTGATGGAGGTAGATATGCCCTGGCTGAACCCAATGCATATGCAATTCACTGGCGAAACTCATAGGATTTCGGAATCTACCTGTCATAACACCAACAATATCAAAATCACATCATGATATAGTTTGCAAGAGGTTAGAACCAAAACAAGTTTGCAATAGTAAACTGGGGAAAAAATCGTAGGATTTATATAAGGAGGTCATCAACAGAACCATTAGGCATAAACTCATATACTAAAATCTGCAAACACAAAATCAAAGATATTTTGAGTATTAGCAGTTATGAAGTCACTACCTACTATAAATTATCTTATTTTACTGAGCAATTTTATTTGTTCTAAAATCAAGGCATGTTATGAGGAGAGTATCAAAAATTTTCTGATAATGCATATATTTTCAGAAGTGGCAATGGATAAAGTACCTGCTCGACTCTTCATCACAATATCCAACCAATGAAACGAGGTGCGATGATGTACACGTGACAATATTTTATTTCAGTTAGGAATTCTCCTCACCTGAAAGGATCCTTGCGGTGCCCTCTGATTGCCACAGCTGTGCCATGTCCAAAATGCCTTTTAAACCTTTCCATAGCCTCCTTGACCAACTAGACTGGACTCACTAAAGCCACTGGTAGCCTTTTCAAGTTCTGGGAAACTAAATCCCTTGACACTTGCAGCTTTGATTGGAATTTTTGCAGCTGTTAAAAAAACATCATTTAGCTTCTAAATATAAAAACAAGAGAAGGTAGCCCTTCGATCAAGGCAAATACAAAAGAAACTTACTGACTGTTTCTTCGAAACCCTCTGCTTGTGTTTTGATTTCCTTTTGTAGAACATAAACAACAAGACCAAAGATATTGCAATTAGGCCAGCAATGGACCCTAACACAATTCCAATCACAGCACCTTGCTCATGCTGATTTTGATCTTCGAGAATGACTGCAAACAAGACAGGTTTGAGAACCCTTGCACTTAAGTTTAAGAAATGCAACCAAATATGATTAACTATAATATTAAATACAAAATTTTGCTACCATGAAATGAGTAATACTCTTAGGTAGATCCATTGAGATAGTGATAAGTAAATAGTAATCCACAAGAATAAGCAGGCCAGAAATGGAACTGGAACTAAATTTTAATGGAAAATTTTGCAGCTTGAGATTACCATCTGCTAAGGTCCATGGCGAGTAAAATGATCAGTTCAATGGGCAAAGACATCCATCAAAGAAAGAGTAAATGTAGCAATTGGTCCATAATCCGATTGACCTCACTCTGTTAAATTCATTGGTAGTATTTGATATACTGAGGAAAAACCTTTAAGGTAATCAATAGCCTACGACCATTTTGCCATAAAAGTGAGTTGATAAGTAGTTGATAACGATTAAGCCAAGACTGGAGGTCACTTCCAGCACCAAATGCATTCATGTATGGGGGAAAATCGGATATGCAAGGACTTTTCAAAAGTACATCAACTCAAGGGGCAGAGCACAGAAGCAGGAAGCAGGTGATTCTGGGACATATCCATATACAAACTTGCGGACAGGACTGTGGGAGGCAGGGTAGGATTAGAACTGTTATTGAGGTTCCAGAAACCTTCCATCTCCGATATTGGGTCCACAGAATTGAACTATATTGAATTCGTTTGTACTTGTACAAATAGGATTGCCCTGAAGCCTAAGCAGTCCAAAAAATTGCAAATGATAGTCAAATAAACTTCTTACATGGTTTCTATTTGCAAAGACTACAAATATCACCTAATGGTGACATTTGAAGGAGATCTATGTACCGAAACATTTGTAAGCGAATTATTCTGGAAATCCCTGCAAGAAAAACATAGAAACAAAGAAGTCTTATGAGAATTCAGGTAACTAGAATTGGAGTATTGATGTTGACCACTGTTCCTGATGTAGTTAATCTCAAAACTAAGCAAATAAAAAACCATAAACTTTTTCTGTCTTACAAGGTAAGTGTCACATTGCACGAAAAATAACATTCAAATATGATGGAGGGACACTGCCAAATGTTGGAGGGAACACTGCCACTCAAATTATTGTTTTCAAGTGACCTGCAATAATACAAACTAGCTTTATTAATTATTCATATGGAAGATATAAACTGCCATTCTTAAGTACTATGTGGAAGATAAATTTCTAAACCGCATATATCTTTTCTTATTGAGGAATTCTTAAGATTTTCAAATTAAAAAAAAAAAAAAATTGAGTAAAATGAGGAGAGCCTCTTACAGTCTTGGAGATGAGTAAAGCCTGAAAAATTTGAGGGGATAGGCCACTAAGCATATTATTGGATAGATACTGCAACATTGAAAAACAAAACAAGTATTTTATCATATCAATGTAAAAGAAATTCATATAAGCAATAGCAAGAGATATTTATGCATGTATATATGAAAAAATGTAGCACGTGAAGGAACTTTGAACATGGACAATGACATACAATGTGATATTTTTGGCAAGCTTATGTTGGTATGCTTCGGTAAGTTGATTCGAGTAAGATCTCTGTAACATGAAAAGTAATCGAGGTCAGATATAAGATGAATCCAACTCTTAAGAAAGTCTTTAGTATATCTGCTAGAGCTGGTTATGTAAATTAAGCAATTTTTCAAATCAATACTTGGAATTGTGCACAGAGGATAATCATATAAATGCGAATGACAAATAGTGGAGATAAATTTATTTGACTAGCTTTGTTCAAATAAAGATATAACCATCATTATTGCAAAGAAATTATCAACAAATTCCTGCAGACTTAAAGTAAAGAGGTTTGGTACCTGCTTAAATCAGGAATAGTTCCTTGCAATCTGCAGTTCCTAAGACTCCTGTGAGTTGAAAGGAAAGAAATAAGCACAATGTTATTGATCCTTCAGTTTTGTGTACCTCCTTGCCATAGTATATTTTAGCACTTGGCAGTGCTAAATAAAAAATAAAGAAAAAAATCCGGGAAGGGAGAGAGATTACAGCTTCACCAGGTTGGGCATGTTTTATAAGAATTGGAATACGGTACCTTCAAAGTTGTTGTTATCAAGTTGTCTGGCAACAATAGGGTTATTAGCCACAGACCAAAAGGTTTGAGATCGGAGTATGATGTCATTACACAAGAGAATTTGAAGGAACGGTGACTTACCAAATCATCAGGTGTTGGCATCCTGGAAAATTCTTGCGGAAGATACCCTGATAAGTTGTTATTGTCCAACAGGCTGCAAATTAAATGTTCGAAATATTATGTCATTGCAACAACAGAAACATAATTATTGTGTAAAGCAACATCAATAAAAATGTAATGAACTCACAAGTGTAAGAGTTGAGGGAATGCAGAAAGCTCTGGGAATCTGACCACTGATTGAGTTGTTGTTCAAATGACTGCAATTAAAAACATCATGAATAATTGCTTTATTAAAGTATTTGGCTAACAGAAGGCACTTACAAGTGTCCGGCACTGGTCATATTGCCAAAGTTTTGGCAGTGGTCCAGAAATATGTTAATGTCCAGGTTTAATATTGTTACTAGAAAGAGAACCAAGTCATCTGGTATAGGCCCTGATATTGATTCCGCTCAGAGCCTGCATGCAAATGAAAAATACACTTCCGTATATAGGTTCGAAATTTCACGGAGTAGTTAAAATTAAGTTAAATGATAACTCGGCATCAACTATAAAGTTATCACTCGACTTAAAAGCTTGTAATTGATGCTTACAGAAGCTTTAAAGTAATCAGATTGCTATCTCCTTGGGTATGCTGCCGGTGTAAATTGTTTCCACATAAAATTCCTGGACAAATGAAGTTAAAAAGCTAACTAAATTGATTACAATGGATGAAGGTTCATGGCAGAACAAGATATACAAGTGAGACGCAGAATGACATGACACAATACGGTCATATGAGAAAACAACCCAAGTGACGGAGCTAGTTTCCCAGAAAGTTTCATGTTTAGCAACGCTGTATTGCGAGAGAAACCAAGAAAAAAAAGAAAAACCAGAAAATGTATTAGTCCAAACAATCCATCAGTGTGTTCAATTTATAAATGTGAAATCTACTGTATGCATAAATCGTCATATTTATCAACTTACAGTTCTTGGACATGGAGATGGCCATCATTGGATCCATTAAGCAGATTACTCCGGTCCAATTTGATACACATGGACAGTCTTTTCCAGCTATCGAGATTTTTCCCGTATCTTGAGTGCTCGGCGGACAGCTTGCAAAGCATTAACTGTATTCATAGTTCAGGACAGACATAATTTTTCAAAGAGATTAAGAATCCAATAAAAGAAAATTAACTCCATGTTTGAGTTTCCCTTAACAAAAATCACAGAGAAACCAAACTTCCAATGGATGGTAATCTGTGCAGAAGCAAGTTGCAGAAAGTGACATGGAAGTAGAACAAGTATGATCCCAATTAGGGAAAATCTCCACCTTGGCATCTATGCAACAAGAAATTTTACACTTTCAGTGTAAACTACATCGAAAATTAAGAGATACGCTAAAATGGCTAGTCGAAAAGCAGAAAAAAACATACTTGCAGAAGAAGCATGAAGGTTGACGTAAAGAGAGGATGAAAGCCATTTTATGCATGGAATATATGGGTGAGCCAGATTGGGAGAAGATTGAGTCAGGAAATTATAATTTTTGCTAAACAAGTAATGGATTCGGTGAGTTGGCACTTCCCAGGTTGGGATTATTTTGGAGTAATGGAGATTAGACTTTAGGATCTAGGTCGGAGACGACATGTCTTTCAAGTAACTAAGGCGCCATATTCCAACTTCCTTACAGGATTTTAAAAGCCCTATAATTATTATAAATTGTACATAAAGAGAAAGTGTGCTGGAGAAAATACTATTTCATAGTGCATTTTAAAATGTAGGTGATTTAAGCTTCAAATAATTCAGTGGAAACATCTCTTTCAAAGTGTTTTCATTTTAATGGGTGAAAATGACAGATAACAAAGAACCTGTCACTGAAGGGCCTTCTACGAATTCATGTGCAGCATTTGGATATAAATTGACAATTTTTTCTTCAGAATTCATGCATATCCATTAATATACAACCACCCAGTTGGCCAGTCCTTAAAAACCCTGTTCTTGGTGCACATAAAGCCAAGTCTACAGATTTGATAGCCACTCAAATGTGGCCATTTATGGTGTCACCTTTCTGGAAAACTGTTGCTGTAATATACTTGGTCAAGTTAGTGCCCTTTCATGAAAAATGATTTCATCTTGTATGCCTAAAAAATCAGGGTTAACATGAGCTTACGTCAGCTAACACCAATAAGAGTTTAGGAAGGTTTTATATCATCCTGGAGCTACCACATTGTCAAAAAGATAGAAGGATACAGTTGTCATCAACTTGACAGACTTGAGCTTATCTACGAGTGGATGGGAGTAGCCCACCTGTCCAAGCCTTGTGCGATTTGAAGATATTTGCCATGTAATCAACCAATGGGAGGGCGGTAGGAATTGTACTACAACTGCCTACTTGTAGACTTGTAATCATTACCCTGAAACTTCTACTATAAATACAGGACTCCCCCTCTTATTTTCGAGATTCTGATAAGAAACCCACATATTTGATTGTAACATTTTTATTCTAAAAACACTCATAATATGCGAGAAATAAACTAACTTGATATTCTCTCTGAATATCAATCACTTGTACCTTTACTCGCTATTCAATATACGCGACCTCCTGTAAACTCATATTATAAAGAACAATGGACGTAGGATTCACTTAAGCATCCAAAAAACACTTTAAAAATCATCTTTCATTTACTTCATTGTATTTTTCATTCACGTGTTTTTAAACCCGTTTAACACTTTGCACGTACGAATCATTAGTGTCAAAATCAAGCATTAACATATCCATTATAGGATTACATTAGCTTGTTAAACCGACATAAAAATCTGAGTATTTAATTCTCTGCTAAAATCGTCAGTTGTTTCATAGCCTGGAAGATACTTAATGCAAATTATAATATCATGTCCTTTCAAGTGTTCAGATGTCCCTGGACTTATATTTGGGGACCCATTATTAGATTAGTGGCTCTCAAGATAGTTTATAGAATAGTTAAATATTCAAACTTAAATCACTTTGGGGTATTTGGTAGATATTTAAAATATGATATTCAGAAAAAAGATTTTAAGTTGAGATGAGTTGGATTAGATAGAATATGATAGGAGGTTCACAACTTACTCTCATAACTCTTGATGTAACAGCTTGTCATTGGTCAGCTCACAAAAGAGTCATCAATCCATTTGCGAGCAAACAATGATGAACTGTCATGTCACAGGTAGACCTATTATTATTGATTCTGAAAAACTATTTTAAGTTGAGTTGAGTTAGATTAAATAGAATAGGATAAAAATTCTAAGAATATGTTTGGTATAATATTAAAAATTATATCAGGTTAGATAAAATGTTGAATAGTTGTTTAATAAATTTTTGGAAAAATTTCTGAAATATCTAGTTATTTATTTTTTAACTCCCTATATTTGTTAATTTAACTAAAACCCCCCACATAAAACTTTAAAAATTACAAAACACCCCCACAAAATGGAGACATCAATGGCCAAATCTCTGGTCATAGATCTGGGTGGAAATGGCAAGATTGACTAGATCCAACTAGCGTGGCATCATTCCCGCGTCGATGGTGGTTGCTGGCTAAGGTGCTTTAATTAATTTTAAACTTTTATTGTGGGGGATGTTTAGTTAATTAACAAATTAGGGGGTTAAAAGATCTAAATTTTTTGTGAATAGATAAGATAATAGAAACAAGTCCCCCCTCTTTTCATTTTAATAGAAAAAACCTTATTTGATTGGAATAATTTTCAGAATAATGATCCAATAAGTAAATAAACATAGCCTAATGTATGCTCATGTTTGCACTAGACCTGACATTGCTTTGAAGTTGGCATGTTAGGAAGATATCAAAGTAATCCAAGTTTAGATCATTGGAGAGCTGCAAAAAGGTCATGAGATATCTTCAAAGAACTAAAGGTTCATGCTTACTTATAGACGGCCTGACATTTTAGAAGTCATCGATATTTAGACTCAGACTTGTTGGTTGTGTGATTCTCTGAAATCAACATCCAGATATGTTTTTGCTAGCGGAGGTGCTATACTTGGAGAAGTACCAAACAATTTTTGGTTGCCACTTCTACTATGGAAGCTGAGTTTGTTTCCTGTTTGAGGCTATTACATAGGGTATTTGGTTGAGAAGTTTCATTTCTAGGCTTAGAGTTGCTAGGCTAATAAGGTTGTATTATGACAATTCAGCTGCTGTGTTCTTTGCTGAGAATAATAAGAGTGGAAATCGAAAGTAAACACATCGACATTAAATACTTAGCAATAAGGGAGCACATTAAAGCCAAAGAAGTGCTCATTGACCACATACACACGAGCAGATGATTGCTAATCATTTGACAAAAGGCATGCCACCAAAGATGTTCAAGGATCATGTAATACAAATGGGACTACATCTCGCTTTATCACTGTGAGAGGTAATACTTCATTCTCTGAAACTTTGTAATTTAGTTGTTTTCTCTTTTAAGTTGTATATATTTTGGTTGGAGACAAACAAACATTCTGGATGACCTTGAGCAAACATTTGAGGTTGTTCATAAAGTAATATTCCACATTTAAGCATTATTAGAAGCAGAATATTTGCATAGTAATACGTGGAAGGTATGACTTGTTTAAAAATGACTTACAACAATTTATGCAATTCTAGCATAAAGAATATAAAACTACTAAGCTGTGGCTTATGTAATAAAAGTTTAGACCAAGCGGGAAAATGTTAGAATTTTAATTAATTAAAATTCATTGCCCTAAAATTACTATTTGGTCCTTCACTTTTATATATATTATTTTATATAAAACTTTAAATTGCTGAGTAGTTTTCAGCAGTTATCCCCAACAGTTGTCTTTGATGGAAAGCCTTCTGTGTGCTTTAAAAGGGGGAACCGTTACAGGTCCCTAATACATACAATTATTCTGATTTCCTAAAAACCATTGTTCTGAGAATTGCAGTGCATTGGAAGAGTCTGTAACCTTTGAAGAACACAGCAACAACAAATTGATATGGCTAGAGGTTAGTGAATAAATTATTTTGCTTCCGAAAAACTCCATGAATATGTGAATATGTATATGAATAATTATATAAATATATACATGTTGGATTCAGAGTGATTTACATTGCTGATTTTAACAAATTATTATTGAAAGCACTACATATATGTATATCATTTTCATAATGTAAATAGACCATCTCCAATGTTGGAATAATGATCTTATTTTCGATAAGTTGGATCAATCCAATCGTTAATATTATTCTAATAATATCACAATAGTATATAACCATTTCAATAATGGAAACTTTAACATATATTATAGACTTAATGATGATAAAGACTTAAAAGTCCTTGTCCTGGAGAAGGCATCATGTCGCTTGTAATTTTTTAATCCAGAATTGCCATCTCCCATTTAAATTTCTTCACCACATTGTGAATAAAAGTGAGTACCACCATTCGAGAATACTGTTATGCCAGGCACGATTGACGACCAACTCCAAATGGAGTAAAGGCATAGGCAAGTAACGGTCTGTTTGGTAGAATATTTTCTACCCTATTTCCAATCTTTCTCAAAATAACTATTTGTTTCATTATTTAGAAAATACTATTATATTTTATTCAATTACTTTTAGACTCTTTAAGTTTATTAATTTAATTAAACACCCCTAAAAAAAAGTTTAAAATTTGACAAAAACACCCCCACCTACTCACATTTGGAAGATTTTGGTAGTCACCGCCGAAAGGTGGCTGGAATTTGGTATAATGGCACACTACCAGCTGGATCTTGCCGGTAGTGGCCGATCTATCATTTTCCGGCCAGATCCATCGTAGATCTGGCTAAAAAAGGTCAGATCTACGGCCAAAGATTTGGCCATATGGCCATCGTTGACAACCAAACATGGTCAGATCTAGCTATCAACAACCTTTTCCGGCTAGATCCAAGGTGGATATGACTGAAAAATGTCATCTCGACACACGACCGGCCAAATCTACCCAGTAGTATGCCAATACGGTGACTCCGGCCACCCTCCAGCAGTGGTGGCCGGCTGCCATAATTTGATGGGTGAGTGAGGGTATTTTTATAATTTTAAATGTTTTTATTATAGGGGTGTTTAGTTATTTAACAAACCTAGAATGTGTTTTTATTAATTTTCAAATCCTACCTCGTTATTCTCACCCAACTCTAAAAATATCAAAAATCATATCCAAAATACTAAAACAAGCGCACCTTAAATTATTTTTTTCATCATATCTTGATGGGTTAAACTTTTCTGGATCTGGGAAGTATTTAGCGTCCATGTTTGTTGAATCCACTGTCCAATATAACTGTAAAAAATACTTTTCTAATCAAATCATGATGGTCAAGAGCAATGACAGAGCTAGAGCTGGGCATTTGGGACGAGGCCCAAAAGCCCAGCTCCAAAACCCGGTCCTAGGATCGGTCCTTGAGAGGGGACTAGGCCTAAGGAGGAGGGCCCGGGCCCTCCACTGGGCCCTCCTCCCGGTCCTAGGCCTGGGCCCAAAATTTTTTGTATTTTTTCAATATAGTCCCCTGCCAAATTACATAAAACTCCCTATTAAATTTAAAATAAATATAAATTATGAGGGCTAAAATGAAATTTTACAAAATTTATTAAAAAAAAATCTTCCAGGTCTAAAAAATTTATAAATTTTACCCCTAAAAAATACTAAAAACCCCCTATAAAATTTCGTTTTGCCCTCAAAATATAAAAAAATTAAGGGAGGAAAATAAAATTATCCAAGCCCCATAGGACCAGTCCCGACCAGGCCTGGAACCGGTCCCAGGCCCATGAGTGACTGGTCCCATTTGGGACCAGTCCTGAACGGGCCCAGGCCTAGGCCCGCAAGGGACCGGTCCTTGCCCACCTCTAGACAGAGCCAAAATTTTGTAGTCCAAGAGTAGAACCACTTTGAAGGTTAAAATTTATGCCCTCTCCAAAATAAAATTCATATTTTGTAATGTTAAATGTCATAGTCTATGTTACAAGCAAACATTTGGGGTGTGATATATAATACATATACGAATATATATAATATATAACTAAATATATATATATATTAAAACAAAAAAACTTATTTTCAGAAGTTACATCACTTTTATATAGAGAAAGGAAAGAGCAAACTCTTTAGGATATATATCAGTGATTTTTTAAATTTAGATCACGTTTATGAATAGTAAAAATTAATAAATACTAAAAAGACAAAATTTCAATTAATAAAATTTTGTATCCAAAATTAATGTAACAAATAAGTATCCATATACCTTCCATCCTCTGTAAACGGTGTAACCAGCGTAAGTAAAAATCTGTCATGACCTCTATAAATGTTCCTTGAATTGTTGGTGTGAGTCTCATCACTTCACATGCTACATTCCAGGAATATTTCATCTTTTGCATATCATCCCAATTTAGAAGCTCCCCAGGCTTCTTAGAGGCTTCGACTTCTTTTTGCTCTAGTTTAATATAAATTCAAGTCCAACATAACAATTGTTAGAAGCAAAAGAACTTACTGATAATCTATATAAAAGGTATCATGAATTTGATTTGGTTTAGACATGCATTAAGCGTCGGGGGGGGGGGGGGAAGGAAGGGGGGGTGGAAGTGAACCCAATAGTACTACTATATATAACAACGAGAATCATTAGACCTATCATGATAGTTTCAATAGTACTACTATATCCAATGATTGTTAAAGGTCGGTAATATTGTCAATTCAATACCTTAAAACTGAATGAAATAGAGACAACAGCCAGAACAAAACAATAGTAAAATAAATCATAGACAGTAAACAAAGAGAAAATAACACGTGCGATTTACCCTGATTCATTTAATATGGGCTACGTCTAGCCGAGTCAAGAGAAAAAATATGTTTATATACTATGTTTAAAGTGACAAAACCTAGTTTTACAAGGATATCTATTCCTATGTCCAAACCCTAAAAGGGATTAATGACTTAAAGAAATCTTTCAACGGTTATACATGGAAAAGGCCTAGACTGCCTACGGGGAGGGGACCCCTACCCGTTGACTGGGAGCGAGACCCTCGAATACGTTTGTGTAACCCTATAATGTTGAAGTAGTCGACAACTCCAGCAAAAACTATCATATATCTTTCGATAATCTCAATCACACTGATCTAATGATTCTCAGTAATCGATCACTTTTTCGGTTAGTAAGCATAACCCTAAAGGATTTTTTAAGGGAAAAAAAAAAAAAAAACTATATAATAAGTTCTAGGTTAATCGCCAGCAAGAATTTTTTGGTATATATCAGGCCTCTCTCCAACATATTTCTTTCAATTTTTTTTTTTTTTTTTTAGTAGTAATTAAATTTAAACAAACATATGTGATAAAAGATGATTGGATGAAAATTTATTTTTAATTTAAAATTATCTAATTATCTTTTACCATATCAATTTGTATAAAAAAATTTGTTAGTATAATATTATTCTTTAAAATTTATGTGGAGTGAATAAATTGGTGTTAGGGGTGTTTTGGGAACAATAATTGAACAATTATAGATAATAAATGAACAACAATAAATGTTTTAGATCTAATTTTAGAAGTAATTAGATGTCTTGTACATTTATTGCTAAGTAATGACAATTGCTTGTACCCCTTCCTCTCCTAATCTGTTAATTTTTCGATTCTGGCTGCTACGAGAGTTTAATTCATCAATATTCTAAAACTTTCCAAGTTAAGAAAGCCAACACTATCATGATTTTTTTATGACAGGAAACAGGACCACTTTATCTAATCGGATTCTATTAAACATCTTAGTAATGTTTTAAGGTAATCTATAAATATAGTACGTGATCATAGGGATATATTCACATAGAGAGTTGTCGGTTCAACTCAACTTTTTAAAAAATTAAAAAAAAAAATCTTTATATTTTATAGATTTTATAATTTTGACATACTTAACTTCGTATTAACCCCACAAAAATAAATTATTAATTAACGTTTTTCTTAATTTTCCTCTCTTCTTCATTTCCTCCCATTTTCTCTCATATTATCTTTTTCCTTTGGTTTTATACTCAAGAAAATTTACTCTTTTGGATTACAATGTAAAATTATGCATATTTTTTTTTTTTTACTTAAAATTCTTTTCTTCTTAAAATTCTTTTTTTCTAGCTTTCTTAATTAGTGAAATAATATGAACTATGAGTTTCTATTGAGTTTAATAAATGAGTTTGATATTGGAAAATTAAATTCCCAGATTTTGATGTGGGTTTTGATTTAATTTTGTTTATGATGAGATATGAATTAATTAACTATTGTTTTAAGTTAGGTTTGATAATTTTTTATTAGTTATTGAGTTAATTTTGAATGGTTTAAAGAATTTATGAAACCCTAAATTGTAGAGATTTGGGGATTTGATTTAATTTTGATTTATTGGTTAATTGTTTGATACTTAGACTTGGATTGATGAGTTTTCATGGGTTTATGAGTTAAATTTTATTAAGTTAGTAGAAATTATTTGAAAAAACTAAGTTGTAAGATTTGAGGTTTAGATGTTTTGACCCCATTGAATAAAAATTTTGGCTATGTCCCTGGGGGACCCCAAGATAATTCGAACTTAAGAAATTAATGAAGAGACTAAACTTTCTTAATTGACCGGCCAACCTCTTAGAGTTAAAATTTAGACACACCATGTCATCAAACAAATTTTTTTTTTTTTTTTCAAATTTCTATCCTCGCAGTTCCCCATTCAATAGTAATAAATCTCTTGTTTTTGTAAGCAAAAGTCTCCCACTTGGAGAACAAGAATAAATATTTAACAATTACATTAACATTTATTGTTTCCCACAAAAAGAGAAATTAAAAATTAAAATTTCTTTTAAAAGAATTGTAATGAGAGCTGGCGCTTGTGGGTAGTTGGGGGCCTATTTATAATCTAAAATTTCATTTAGATTCGGGTTTTAATTATTTGACTGGGTAAATTTTTATTTAGCATATTTTTGGATTTAATTATTCGAGGGTTAATTGAATTATTTAAAACATTGAAATCATTTTTGGCCACTTCTTGTTTTTCCAAATTTCAGGGATGGCATGGGCCGACCCTTGCCTTTTTACTTCCCTTTCTCTCCACTACCATGGAACCACGACCAACAGACACCCTTCCTTCACCGAAACCATCTCTGCCAACCAGCCAAAAAGACCCGACAACCATCTCCCACCACCAGCCTGTTATCACAACACCAATCCAAAATGGCTACCCCAAACCTGCCGCTTCTCCCACCCCAAATATCAACACCACAAAAGAATCAATTCAAAACACTGTAAATTCTAAAACAGTAGAGACAATAAAAGTGTTGGTAAATTCACTAAAAGAATTTTATGTGGTTCGAATTGAGAGAGAGTGTTGACTACATTGCTTAAGTAGAGGTCAATAGGACTAAAGTGCAATCTTGTAAAACACAATGGTTGCGTTTATAAGTCATCAGAAACGATGACACTTAGAATTGTAATTTTGCTATATAAACTCAACTGTAGTTTTACCAATTCGGTTAAGAAAAATAAGATAAATTGATTCCCTGAAACAGAATCCAAACTCGTTTTTGCTTCTCTCTTTCTTGATTCTTTAGCTACATTCTTGCTTCTTCAGCTGCATTGACATGGTATCAAAGCGATGACTCGCGTCAATGGCAAAGGTTTCTGGTTCCTCTTCACAGTTGCTCAAAAGTGTTGAAGAAATGCTGCAGGAATCTTCAAATTGCACTACCTCAGCTTTGGCGTCGAATCTGCAAGTGATAAATCCTTAACTCACTTGGAATAACTATCGTTTCTGGAGCTCACAGGTCTTGTTTACAGTTGGTTCACACGAACTTGACGATCACTTGCTTGGTAAAGTTCCCTGTCCTCCTCTTCTTATACCATCTAATTCTGCAATTGACAATGAATTAGGACAAATTCATGGAGAACCTAAGACTACTAGTGACTCTATTAGTGATAAGATTAATCATGCTTGTATCATGTGGAAACGTACAGACAAATTCCTTGTGAGTTGGTTGTTAGCATCCATATCCGAGAGTATGTTTGGAAATGTCTCTTAAGTGTAAATTTTCAACAGAGATTTGGTATACTTTAGAGAATGAGTTTATTAATGATTCAAAAGCCAGAGCACTTCATTTAAAGAATTTATTACAAACAACTCAGAAATGCAATTTAGGAATTGCAGAATACATAAAAAAGATGAAAGAAATTTCAGAAAGCCTCTCTGCCAGTGGGTTGATTATATCTGATGAAGAATTATTGTAGTATGTGCTTGATGGTTTAGGCCCAGAGGCTCAATTTTTGCTGCAGAAATTTGAGATTAGACTTGATAAATTCAATTCAATTAATCCATACAATAGCTTTGCTAATTTAGCTTCAGTCAATTTATCTGGACTCAATGTAGAGAACAAGTCTTCTAATGTTCAACTTCACTCAACTGCAATGTTTTAAAACCCGGCCTGGCCTGCCCTGGCCAGTTCAACCGGGACCCGGAAGCTTCAACAGGCCGAGTTTATACTTTTCCTATTCACCCAAAACTCTAGGATTTGGGAGGATGATCGACGAACAATTGACGGCCGGAATGTTGGGGCTTTTGAAGATAAAGTTTTGGTGAATGCAATGGTGGTGACGGAATTTCAAACAAAATTGGCCACGACAACAATGGGATTTTTTCAACTATTGGCGAGGCTAACGGGCGTGGGGTGAGGTGAGAAGAGGGGAGTAATTTCAGGGTGATGGGGAGGGTTTCCGACGCTGGCGTCGATGAGATCTGGCCTGGAATGCCGACGCCGACGTCGACGTCTGTGAGATCTGGCCGAAATCGAACCTATTTCGGCCAGATCTTGGGTATATTTTAATGGGAATGGACTTAAGGGATGATTAGGGTTGCATCTGGGGTGTTGCTGCGCCAATCAGTCACCGGTCAATTTGCATTTAGGTGTGTCTGATAAGTTTCAAACTTATAGGGACTTACATATAATTTTTAGGGGTGTATTTGCTTAATTTTAAAAGTTTTTATCAACCGATTTGACCAGCAGTCAACCCGGGACCCGAAAACTTTGTCGGATTTCACCCCGGGTTGGGTTTTAAAACATTGCTCAACTGGAGGAGTTCAAACTTCCTCTAACCTCTTTCCTAATACTGTTCCCTCACTTATCTCACTAGGGAATCCACACTATCATCAAAACAATCTTGTACCTGTCATAGAAGCTTATGGAATAGGAAACAGAGGACGACCATTTTACTATCCTAATGTTCCTTTGAATAGTCCAAGACCACCTGGTTTTTAGAATTATAGGAGAGGTAAAGGACGAACTACTTGTAGAAATAAGATAATATGCCAAGTTTGTCATAAAGTTGGTCACTCAGCTGTTCATTGCTATCATAGGTTTAATGCTACATATACTGGAACTTATCATGGTAGTTATAATATTGGTGCATAATCCACACAAATACCTGGTTCACAATCCTCGCACACTCAAGGGATGTTTCAATTTCCTCAATCATCTCAGCCACAACAGTATGACTCTTATTAGAACCTTTCTTAAACATCACCACCACAATTTGGTTCTCCCTATTCTCACACTAACACTAATGCTTCCCAACTAAGAGGTGATTTTGTTCCCTCACCATTTCTTGTAGTACCCAATCAACAAGATTCAGGTACTAATCAAGCCTTCCTGTCATCTACTAGTGTTGCTCAACCCATTCATAATGTTACTGGTATGCGAACGCATCCTCGGCAGCAAAGTCAACATTCAGCTTTGGCCACTTCACTAACTCCTACAAATCATATCTGGTACATGGATTCTAGAGCTACTAATCATGTAGCATCAGATCTCAGCCATTTGAACATAAGTTAGCCTTATCACGGTGGAAATTAGCTCTAAGTTGGTAGTGGTAAGTGCCTACCTATCTCACATATGGGCTGGTCCTTTTTACCTAGTACTTTGCATTCAAAATGTCTCTATCTTAAAAATATTTTGTGTGTGCCCAAAATTACTAAAAATCTTTTAAGCATTTCCAAGTTTATTAGAGATAATAGTGTGTTTGTTAAGTTTAATGTTGACTGCTGTATTGTTAAGGACAAGCTAACCAAGGCAACACTACTGTAAGGGGATCTTAAAGGTGGTTTGTACCAGTTCCAAGTTCCTTACCCCAAGTTCTTCAATGCATCATCTCATATGTCTCCTAAATCTGCTTTAGTTTCACAATTTGCATCTGGTTCTAGTTGTGTCAATAATTCTTTGCTTTCTAGTGATTTACATTCTAGTAACATGTCTAATAGGCATACTGCTTCTCAAAGTATTCATAACAAGTCTGTGCATTGTGCTACTACTAATAATGTTGTGTCACCTATGCAATGTAATAATGATACACAATGTACCAGCTCTTAACAATGTAATACATTAACTATCATTAAAGCTAGTAGTTCAAGTGTTTTGGATGCTACTATAAATAATATGATTGTTCAACCTGCTGATCACAATTTAGTTTACTCTGCTATACATGTTTTAGTTGCTACTAATGCTAATTCTGACATGATTTGGCATAAGCGCCTAAGACATCCACATTCAACTATCTTACATAAAATTCTTACAACATTGCCAAAGAACACTTCACCTAAAATTAGTTTACCTTCAAATCAGTCTATAATACTTCACCAAATCCAACATTTGTGTTTTGTTATGCTTGCCAATTAGGGAAGGTACATAATAATAGTTTTCCCTCTTCTTTATCACAAGCAAGTACACCTTTAAAACTTGTCCATAGTCATGTGTAAGGACCTACACCTTTATTGTCCTTTGAGGGTTTTAGCCATTATGTCCAGTTTCTTGATGATTATAGTAGATACACTTGATTATTTCCTTTTAGACCAAGGCTAAAGTTAAGTCAGTACTCATCAAGTTTCATCACTTGGCGGAGAGACAATTTGGTCACAAGCTTAAATGCTTGCAATCTTACCAAGAAGGAGAGTACATTGCTCTCCACTCTTATCTCACTAGTTTAGGAATTCAATTCAAGCATTCATGTGCTTACTTTCATTAGCAAAATGGCAAACCCAAAAGAAAACATAGATACCTTGTTGAGACAGGTTTAACTCGCCTTGCACATGCCTCCATGCCCCTGCAATTTTGGTGGCTGGCGTTTGAGACTACTGTATTCCTTATAAATAGAATACCTACACACACTCTTGGTGATATATCACCTATCAAAAGCCTTTTCAAACTACTCCTACTTATGCACATCTTAAAGTGTTTTGCTGTTCTTGTTTCCCTTTTCTTAGAACTCTCAACAAACATAATTTGATTTTCATATTGTGAAATGTGTTTTTGTGGTTATAGCTTAGTGCATAAAGGATATAAATGTTTAAAACCTAATGGCAAACTTTTTATCACACCAAGTGTCAAATTTAAATAATGTGAATTTCCATTCTCTCATGGAAATGTGTTTTTATCATCTGAATCTAGTCCTTCTTCTATTGATTTAAATTTTTCCATTTCATATTCATCCTTTCCTTTCATTTTTGTGCATTCACCTATTCATACTACTATACATACTCATGGTTCTTCAACTAGACTTGCCCCTTGTTCTTTAGCAGTTAGTCCTTCACAGCACAATCGTAGTGATACAGTAGCAGGTAATAAAACTACACCTACACTCTCTACTAAGCATGCACCTTTGTACTCATTACCTACCCTTAATGATTCCACTCAAGCTCATTCTCCACCTACCTCACCACTTTTTAACTCAGCTCCTACCTCTTGGACACGTAAATCTAAATCCCTGCTACATAATCATTCTAACACAGCAAATATTTCTCATTCTAACTCAATAAAAACTTCCTATGTTCACATCTCCTCATCACCAGTTCGTACTTTAATTGAATTATCTACTTCCTCACTACTTTCACCTGAATTACCCATCTCTTCCCTGCCAGTTATCACCTCATCTAACTCAATACCTTCCTGCCCTCTTGAAGTTGATTTATCATTGTCTAAGTTTGCTGACATCTCTGAAGTTTCTCTTAACTCAAAATCTGATGCTATCAACACAAATCCTATGATCACACAAGCAAAAGCAATAGCATAGTCTAAAGCAGCAATTTATTCTCTTCCTGCAATCGGTTCTCATAATCAATCTGCAGCTCTACTTATTGGAAACTAATAACACTGCACCAGGATCTGTGTTTCCTGCACATGTCAGTATTGAACCAGAACCTTCCTCTCCTTTTGACGCTTGAGCCAGTGTTAAATGGAAAGTTGTCATGTAGGATGAGTTCAATGCATTGATCAAGAATGAAACCTAGACACGTGTTCCTCTCACTCCTGATCTCAATGTAGTAGGAAACAAATGGGTATTTAGAGTTAAATATAATGCAGATGGCACTTTACAAAAGTATAAAGCTAGACTTGTTGCTAAAGGTTTCCGACAAACACCAAGTCTTGACTATTTCGAGACATTTAGTCCAGTAATCAAGCCTTCTACCATCAGGATAATCTTGACTTTCGCCAATGGCCGACGGTGGTGAGTCACGGCCAAAGGTGGTCTTGGGTGGTTGAGGGTATTTTGTTAAGTTTTAAACTTTTTTGTGGCTAGGGTGTTTTAGCTAATTTCTCAAATGTACAGGGGCATGGCTAATTGTTATTTGTTAGACATTTGAGGGAAATTGTGTCCGAAATAGTTTTTAATTAAGGGCAAAATGGGAAGAAAAATCATATTACCCGGGTAATGTTTTAATAATAGCCTCTAGCAAGGTAATATGATTACCCCCTACATTACCAGCAGTAACCGCTATTTGCAATAAAAGATTACCGTAATATTTTATTACTTGCAAACCAAACATATAAATCTTGCAAAATTAAACTAATATTACCCTAGATCCAAACGGCACATTTGTAGTGTTCAGGGCATCCCAACTACTCTGCTAATGTAATACAAAGTTTAAAAATAGTTATTTTGAAATTCGCTTTGGCAACAACAAATTTACCTTGGGATTCATAGCAACCATTCTTTATTATGAACCACCACTAGGTCGTCTGATGGTAAAAGAGCAAAAAGAGGTTTCATGAGTTTTTGAGTTTGAGTCTTCCTAGGCACTAATAAAGATGACCACGAGGGCTCTTACTCGGCTGGCAATTCCAAGGTCCTAGAGGATTAGTTAAGCCCTCCCTTGGCAAGTCAATTTTCTAAGGAGGGTTTTATCCAATCCCACAAAAGGTCCATTGCCCAGTCTAATTCCTACAAAACGCCCATTGCCTAGCCAATTAATATCAATTTGGGAGTGGTTTCTATCAATTGGTATCAGAGCATGATCCTACACCCACGTGGACATCGCCTACGTGGCAAGTTAACCTTGGGCCCGAGTTGCTACCCCGAGAAAGGGCATGGAGGCCCGATGGAAAGGGGATCCGTGTAGTTACCCAAGGGTAAAGAGGCCAACGTTGACGTTGGTTGCGGACACGTGATGGTGTGTTAGGATCCCACATTGGAAAAGAAAATAGTGGGCATGTGGGTTATAAAAAGCTTGAGCATCCTCCCTCGGCGAGCCAGTTTTCCAAGGAGAGTTCTATCCAAGCCCACAAAAGGCCTATTGCCCAACCCTATAAAAGGCCCATCACCCAGCCAATTAATATCAATTTGGACGTGGGTTCCTACCTCATAGTCTTTCTATTTGTTTCTATGGAAAGTTCTTTACAGATTAACAAATATAAAAGTGGCTCTAATAAAAAAGCATAAATATGTATTATTTACAGCTCATGAACATGACCTCTGAACTCTACATTCAGCTATATACAAACTGATACACACATAAATCAGAGTTCACTTTATTTCTGCAAAAAAGGAGATATAATAACAATAGTAATAGTGATTCTAGATATTAAAGTTCCATAAAGAAACTGGTGGGAATCAGCGAGGCTTGATGGTGGGGACAACACCACTAACAAGGTCGCTTCCAGCTTCAGGAAAGTCACCAGACACGTATGAGTTTCTTCCAGAATAGACAGATGATGTGGGGATTCCTGAGGATCCTAAGGCTGAGATATCTGAATATGTTTGGATAGTTTCTGATTCTGGAAGCATTGAAGATAGGTTCTCTAATTCTCTCACAACTTCCAGCATTGAAGGTCTACGCTCTGTCTCATTCTCACAACACTTGAGGGCTAATGCCATAAATCTTGTGAGGCATTCGGAAGAGTATGACCCATGCCGTTGTCTATCACAGAGTAAATCATCCTAGATTGACATGCTGAATTCACCTGTTGTTGCATTAAAATCATGGCATCTTCTCAGACGTTACCGTGTGAACGAAGTCATATTGGAGAGTGCTGGGAAAAAAGTTTTAAAAAAAAATTAGTACCTGCTGGACAATGTTTCTACCATGAGAAATAGGCTTCATTCCTGTCAACAACTCGAGAAAAACAATTCCGAGGCTATAAACATCACTCTTCTCTGTTAACTAGTGAGTGAGGAAGTACTAAGGATCAAGGTAGCCCTACAATAGGAAGATAAAGTGGGTTTCAAATTCACTCTGAAAATTTGAAGCCTAGGTGTTCAGTGTTCTATCATTTAAAGGATCGATATGAGAAAGATGACTTGAGAAATCCAAATTTCATAACTGGGTTTCAATAATGTACTTACTGGGGTGCCTCTCACAACAGTGAACACATGACCTTCACCTCCTGAATTAGTTGGAACTGGTGCAAGCTTTGAGATTCCGAAATCAGAAACTTTTGCAGTAAATTTGGAGTCCAACAATATGTTGTTTGCCTTGATATCTCTATGGATGATGGGTGGGTCAGCTTCTTTATGGAGGTAGATAATGCCTTTGGCTGAACCCAATGCAATATGCAATCTCATGGCGAAACTCAATAGGATTTCGGAATCTACCTGTCATAACACCAACAATATCGAATTCACATCATGATATAGTTTGCAAGTGGTAGAACAAAACCAAGTTTTGCAATAGTAAACTGGGGAAAAAATCATAGGATTTACCATATAGGAGGTCATGAACAGAACCATTAGGCATAAACTCATATACTAACATCTGCAAACACAAAAATCAAGGATACTTTTGAGTATTAGCAGTCAATGAAGCTCACTACCTACTATTAAGTGTATCTTATTTTTCTTGAGCAATTTTATCTTGTTCTAAAACTCAAGGCATGTTATGAGGAAAGTATCAAAAAATTTATGATGATGCATAATTTTTCCAGAAGTGGCAATGGACAAAGTACCTGCTCGCCTTCTTCATCACAGTATCCAACCAATGAAACGAGGTTGCGATGATGTAAACGCGACAAAATTTCTATTTCAGTTAAGAATTCTCTCTCACCCTGCAAGGATCCTTGTTGTGCCCTCTTGATTGCCACAGCTTTGCCATTATCCATAATGCCTTTATAAACCTTTCCATAGCCTCCTTGACCAACTAGACTGGACTTACTAAAACCACTGGTAGCTTTTTCAAGTTCTGTGAAACTAAATCCCTTGACACTTGCAGCTTTGATTGGAATTTTTGCAACTGTTAAAAGAAACATCATTTATGCTTCTAAATATAAATAAAAGAGAAGGCAAATGCAAAAGAACTTACTTGACTGTTTCTTTGAAACCTCTTGCTTGTGTTTTGATTTCTTTTTGTAGAAAATAAACAAAATGATCAAAGATATTGCAATTAGGCCAGCAATGGACCCTAACACAATTCCAATCACAGCACCTTTGCTCATGCCTGATTTTTTATCTTCGAGAATGACTGCAACAAGACATGTTTGAGAACCCTTGCCAGTTAAGTTTAAGAAATGCGACCAAATATGATTAACTATATTTTATTGAACTACAAAATTTTGCATACCATGAAAATGAGTAATACTCTTAGGTAGATCATTGATGATAGTGATAAGTAAATAGTAATCCACAAGAATACGCAGACCAGAAATGTAACTGGAACTACAATTTTAATTGGAAAATTTTGCAGTCTTGAGACTTACCAGCTGCATAAGGTCCATGGCGAGTAAAATTGATCAGTTCATTTGGGCCAAAGACATCACTCAAAGGAAGAGTAAATGTAGCAATTAGGTCCATAATCCGATAGACCTCATTCTTGTTAAATTCATTGGTAGTACTATTGATATACTGAGGAAAAACCTTTAAGCTAATCAATAGCCTAGGACCCTTTTGCCATAAAAATGAGTTGATAAGTAGTTGATAACGATTCAAGCCAAGACTGGAGGTCACGTAAAGCATATATGCATTCATGTATGGGCGAAAATCAGATATGCTAGGACTTCTCAAACGTACATCAACTCCGAGAGGCAGAGCACAGAAGCAGGAAGCAGGTGATTCTGGGACATATTCCATATGCAAACTTGTCGGACAGGACTGTTGGGGGCAGGTAGGATTAGAAGTGTTATTTGAAGTTCCAGAAACCTCATCATCTCCGATATTGGGTCCACAGAATTGAACTATGTTGAATTCATTTGCATTTGTACAAACAGGATTGCCCTGAAGCCTAAGCAGTCCAGAAAATTCCAACTGATAAGTCAAATAAATTTCTTAAATGGATTTCTATTTGCAAAGACTACAAATACTAACCTAATGGTGACATTTGAAGGAGGATCTATAGTACCCGAAACATTTGTAAGCGAATTATTCTGGAAATCCCTGCAAGAAAAACATAGAAACAAAGAAGATCTTATGAGAATTCAGGTAACTTGAATTGGAGTATTGATGTTCGACCACTGTTCCTGATTTAGTTAATCTCAAAACTGAGCAAATAAAAACCATATAACTGTTTCTTGTCTTACAAGGTAAGTGTCGCATTTGCACGAAAATTAACATTCTGCCAAATGTTTGAGGGAACACTACCACTCAAATTATTGTTTTCAAGTGACCTGCAATAAATTTCAAACTAGCTTTATTAATTATTTCATATGGAAGATATAAACTGTCATTCTTAATTATTTCATATGGAAGATAAATTTCTAACCGTATATAGCTTTCTAATTATTAAGGAATTCTTAAGATTTTCAATTAAAA
Organism: Pistacia vera; assembly: GCF_008641045.1. Taxonomy (NCBI): domain Eukaryota; kingdom Viridiplantae; phylum Streptophyta; class Magnoliopsida; order Sapindales; family Anacardiaceae; genus Pistacia; species Pistacia vera. Next base: position 153,495 of record NW_022196020.1, on the reverse strand, counting down.
AAAAAAAAAAAAGTGAGAATAAAAATGAGGAGAGCCTCTTACAGTCTCTGGAGAAAAGTAAAGCCTGAAAAATTTGAGGGGATAGGTCCAGTAAGCATATTATTGGATAGATCACTGCAACATTGAAAACAAAACAAGTTACTTTTATCATATCAATGTATATATGAAAAAATGTAGCATGTGTAAGGAACTTGGAACATTGACAATGGCATACATAGTTGTGATATTGTTGGCAAGCTTATTTGTTGGTATGCTTCCGGTAAGTTGATTCGAGCTAAGATCTCTGTAACATGAAAAGTAATCGAGGTCAGATAACATGAATCCAACTCTTAAGAAAGTCTTAGTTAATCTTCTAAGAGCTAGTTATGTAAATTCAACAATTTTTCAAATCAATACTTGGAATTGTGCACAGATGATGTCATATAAATGCTGAATGACAAATATTGTGGAGATAAATTATAATTTTGACTAGCTTTGTTCGACTAAAAGATATAACCATCATTTATTGCAAAGAAATTATCAACAACTTCCTGCAGACTTACAAGTAAAGAAGGTTTGGTACACTGCTTAAATCAGGAATAGTTCCTTGCAATCTGCAGTTCCTAAGACTCTTGTTGAGTTGAAAGGAAAGAAATAAGCACAATGTTATTGATCCTTCAGTTTTTGTTTACCTATTGCCTTCATATGTATATTTTAGCACTTGGCAGTGCATAATTAAAAAATAAAAGAAAAATCCATGGGAAGGGAGACAGATTACAGCTTCACCAGTTTGGGCATGTTTTTATAAGAATTTGGAATCTCGGTACCTTCAAAGTTGTTGTTATCAAATTGTCTGCAACAATAAGAGAACTGGGGTTATTAGCCAGAGACCAAAATATTTGAGATACTGGAGTCTGATAGTCATTACACAAGAGAACTTGAAGGAACGGTGAACTTACAAAATCCTCAGGTTTGGCATCCTGGAAAATTCTTGCGGAAGATACCCTGATAAGTTGTTATTGTCTAACTGGCTGCAAATTAAATTTATCAAAATATTATGTCATTGCAACAACAGAAACATACTCATTGTGTAAAATAAGGCAACATCAATAAAAATGTAATGAACTCACAAGTGTAAGAGTTGAGGTAATGCGGAAAGCTCTGGTGGAATCTGACCACTGATTGAGTTGTTGTTCAAATGACTGCAATTAAAAACATCATGAATAATTGCTTTTTGTAAAGCATTTGGCTAACTAGAAGGCACTTACAAGTGTCCGGCACTGGTCATATTTGCCAAAGTTTTTGGCAGTGGTCCAGAAATATTGTTACTGTCAAGGTTTAATATTGTTACTTTAGAAAGAGAACCAAGCTCATCTGGTATAGGCCTTGATATTTGATTTCCACTCAGAAGCCTGCATGCAAATGAAAAATACACTTCCATATATAGGCTCGAAATTTTCACGTAGTTAAAAATTAAGTTAAATGATAACTCGACATCCAACTATAAAGTTATCACTCGACTTAAAAGCTTGTAATTTGATGCTTACAGAAGCTTTAAAGTAATCAAATTGCCTATCTCCTTGAGTATGCTGCCGGTTAAATTGTTCCACATAAAATACCTGGACAAATGAAGTTAAAAAGCTAACTAAATTTATTAACAAATGGATGAAGGTTCATGGTAGAACAAGATATCATCTAGATGATACACAGAATGGCATGACTCACAATACGGTCATATGAGAAAACAACCCAAGTGTCAGAGCTAGTTTCCCAGAAAGTTTCATGTTTAGCAACCGCCTGTATTGTGAGAGAAACCAAGAAAAAAAAGAAAAACAAGAAAATGTATTAGTCCAAACAATCCATCAGTGTGTTCAATTTATAAATGTGCTATCTACTGTATGCATAAATCGTCATATTTATCAACTTACAGTTCTTGGACGTGGAGATAGCCATCATTTGGATCCATTAAGCAGATTACTCCCGTCCAATTTGATACACATGGATCAGTCTTTTTCCAGCTATTGAGGTTTTTCCCTGTATCGTTGAGTGCTCGGCGGACAGCTTGCAAAGCATCAACTGTATGCATAGTTCAGGACATACATAATTTTTCAAAGAGATTAAGAATCCAATAAAAGAAAATTAACTCCAAGTTTGGAGTTTCCCTTAACAAAAATCACAGAGACACCAACCTTCCAATGGATGAGTGATCTGTGCAGAAGCAAGTTGCAGAAAGTGACATGGAAGTAGAACAAGTATGATCCCAATTAGGGAAAATCTCCACCTTGGCATCCATGCAACAAGAAATCTGACACTTTCTGTTAAACTACTTCGAAAATTAAGAGATACGCTAAAATGGCTAGTCGAAAAGCAAAACAAACCATACTTTGCGGAAGAAGCATGAAGGTTGACGTAAAAAGAGGATGAAAGCCATTTTTATGCCTGGAAAATAGGGGTGAGCTCAGAATGGGAGAAGATTGAGTCAAGAAAATATAATTTTAGATAAACAAAGTAAATGGATTCGGTAAGTTGGCACTTCCCAGTTTGGGATTATTTTGGATTAATGGAGATTAAGACATGAAGAACTAGGTCGGAGGAAATTTAACTCCAGTTGGCCAGTTCTTAAAAACTCCTGTTCTTGGTGCACATAAAGCTAAGTCTACAAATTTGATAGCCACTCAAATTGTGGCCATTTATGGTGTCACCTTTCTGAAAACTGTTGCTGTAATATACTAGGTCAAGTTAGTGCCCTTCCATGAACAAATGATTTCATCCTGTTATGCCTAAAAAGTCAAGGCTGATGTGAGCTTACGTCAGCTAACACCAATCAGAGTTCAGGAAGGTTTTGTGCCATCCTGGAGTTACCACATCATTAAAAAGACAGAATGAGTATAGTTGTCATCAACTTGACAGACTCAGGCTTTGTCTATGAGTAGATAGGAGTCGTCCAACTGTCCAAGCCTTGTGCTATTTGAGGATATCTGCCATGTAATCAGCCAATGGGAAGGGCGGTAAGAATTGTACTACACCTGTCCACTTGCAGACTTGTAATCATTACCCTGAAACCTTGTACTATAAATAGAGGGTTCTCTCTCTCATTTTCAGGATTCTGATAATAAACCCGCATTCCTGCGAGAAAGAAATTGACTTGATTTCTCTCTGAATAATCAATCACTTGTACCTCTGCTCGCTATTCGCTATACGCGATCTCCTGTAACCTCATATATATAAAAGAACAGTGGACGTAGGATTCACTTTAAGCATCCGAACCACTTTAAAAATCATCTTCCATTTACTTCATTGCATTTTCCATTCACGTTTAATTTCTAAGTCAGCTTAGCACTTTGCACGTGCGAGTCATTAGTGTCAAAATCAAGTATTAACACGTCCATTTATAGGATTACATTAGATTGTTAAACCAACATAAAGATCTGCGTTGTTTAATTCTCTGCCTAAACTCGTCAACTGTTTGACAGCCTGAAAGATACTTGATGCAAATTATAATATCTATCTCCTTTCAGGCATTCAGATGTCCCCTGGACTTATATGTGGGGACCCATTATTAGATTAGTGGCTCTCAGGATAGTTTATAGAATAGTTAAATATTCAAACTTAAATCACTTAGGGCTGTTTGGTAGATTATTTAAAATATGATATTCAGAAAAACTATTTTAAGTTGAGATGAGTTGGATTAAATAGAATATGATAGGATTCTATTCTATCTTAGGTTCAGAACCTACTCTCACAACTCTTGATGTGGCAGCTTGTCATTGGTCAGCTCATAAAATGAGTCCTGTCAACCCATTTGCAAGCAAACAAATGATGAACTGTCATGTCGGAGGTTGTGAGAGAAAGTTATGGACCTATTATTATTGATTTTGAAAAACTATTTTAATTTGAGTTGAGTTGGATTAAATATAATAAGATAAGGTTCTAAGAATATATTTGGTATAATATTTGAAAATTATATCAGAGTTAGATAAAATGTTGAATAGTTGTTTAATACATTTTTGGAAAACATTTTCTGAAAATATTTAAATTATTTTTAAACCCCTACATTTGTTAATTTAACTAAACACCCTCACAATAAAACTTTAAAAATTAACAAAAAACCCCCCAAAAATGGAGACATCAATGGCAAGATCTCTGGTCATAGATCTAGTTGGCAATGGCAAGATTGATCAGATTCAACTGGTCGTGCGTCGTTCCTGCACTGGCGGTCGACGGTGGTTGCTAGCTGAGGTGCTTTAATTAATTTTTAAACTTTTATTGTGGGGGATGTTTAGCTAAATTAACAAATATAAGGGGTTAAAATGATCTAAATTTTTGAGTTGAATAGAATAAGATAATAGAAACAAGTCCCCCCTATTTTCATTTTCAATAGAAAAAATCTTATTTGATTGGATTAATTTTCAGAATAATAATCCCAATAAGTAAACAAACATAGCCTAATGTATGCTCAGGTTTGTACTAGACCTGATATTGCTTTTGCAATTGGCATGTTAGGAAGATATCAAAGTAATCCAGGTTTAGATCATTGGAGAGCTGCAAAAAAGGTCATGAGATATCTTCAAAGAACTAAAGGTTTCATGCTTACTTATAGACTGCCTGACATTTTAGAAGTCATCGGATATTCAAACTCAAACTTCGTTGGCTATGTTGATTCTCTGAAATCAACATCCGGATATGTTTTTATGCTAGCTGGAGGTGCTATATCTTTGAGAAGTACCAAACAATCTTTGGTTGCCACTTCTACTATGGAAGCTGAGTTTGTTTCCTGTTTTGAGGCTACTACACAGGGTATTTGGTTGAGAAGTTTCATTTCTAGGCTTAGAGTTGTTGAGTTTATCTCTAAGCCAATAAGTTTGTATTGTGACAATTCAGCTGCTATGTTCTTTGCTAATAATAATAAGAGTGGAAGTCGAAGTAAACACATCAACATTAAATACTTAGCAATGAGGGAGCACATTAAAGCCAAAGAAGTGCTCATTGACCACATACACACCGGGCAGATGATTGTTGATCCTTTTACAAAAGGCACGGCACCAAAGACGTTCAAAGATCATGTAATACAAATGGGACTACGTCCTGCTTTGTCACTGTGAGAGGTAATACTTTCATTCTCTGAAACTTTGTAATTTAGTTTGTTTTCTCTTTTAAGTTGTATACATTTTGGTTGGAGACAAACAAACATTATGGATGACCTAGAACAAACATTTGAGGTTTGTTCATAAAGTAATATTCCATATTTAAGCATTTATTTAGAAGAAGAAAATTGCATAGTACTACATTACCGCTATGATTCATGCAATTCTATTTTTCTAATTAAACATAAAGAATATAAAACTACTATGTTGTGAATGGTGTAAGAAAAGTTTGGACCAAGTGGGAGAACGTTAGAATTTTAATTAATCAAAATTCATTGCCCTAAAATTACTACTTGGTCCTTCACTTTTATATATATTAGCTTTATATAAAAATTTAAACTACTGAGCAGTTGTCAGCAGTTATCCCTAATAGTTGTCTTTGATGGAAAGACTTCTGCATACTTTAAAATGGGGAACAGTTACAGGTCCCTAATACACACAATTATTCTGATTTCCCCAAAACCATTGTCCTAAGAATTGCAGTGCATTGGAAGAGTCTGTAACCTTTGAAGAACACAACAACAACAAACTGCTATAGCTAGAGGTTAGTGAATAAATTATTTTGCTTCTGCAAATCTTCATGAATATGTGAACATGTATATGAATAATGATATAAATATATACATGTTAGATTTGAGTGATTTACATTGCCGGTTTTAACAGTTTATTATTGAAAGCACTACTTATATGTATATCATTTTCATAATGTAAATAGACCATTTCAAATGTTGGATAAATGATCGTATTTTTGATAAGTTGGATCAATCCAATCGTTAATATTATTCTAATAACATCACAATAGTAAATAACCATTTCAATAATGGAAACTTTAACATCTGCAAACACAAAATCAAGGATACTTTTGAGTATTAGCAGTTAATGAAGCTCACTACCTACTGTTAAGTGTATCTTTTTTCACTTGAGGAATTTTAACTTGTTCTAAAACTCAAGGCATGTTATGAGGAGAGTATCAAAAATTTTCTGATAATGCATAATATTTCCAGAAGTGGCAATGGATAAAGTACCTGCTCGCCTTCTTCATCACAATATCCAACCAATGAAACGAGGTTGCGATGATGTAAACGCGACAAAATTTCTATTTCAGTTAAGAATTCTCTCTCTCCCTGCAAGGATCCTTGATGTGCCCTCTTGATTGCCCCAGCTATGCCATTGTCCAAAATGCCTTTATAAACCTTACCATAGCCTCCTTGACCAACTAGACTGGACTCACTAAAACCACTGGTAGCTTTTTCAAGTTCTGTGAAACTAAATCCCTTGACACTTGCAATTTTGATTGGAATTTTTGCAACTGTTAAAAGAAACATCATTTATGCTTCTAAATATAAATACAAGAGAAGGTAGCCTTCTAGATCAAGGCAAATACAAAAGAACTTACTTGACTGTTTCTTTGAAACCTCTTGCTTGTGTTTTGATTTCTTTTTGTAGAAAATAAACAACGTGACCAAAGATATTGCAATTAGGCCAGTAATGGACCCTAACACAATTCCAGTCACAGCACCTTTGCTCATGCCTGATTTTTGATCTTTGAGAATGACTGCAACAAGACAGGTTTGAGAACCCTTGCCAGTTAAGTTTAAGAAATGCAACCAACTATGATTAACTATATTTATTGAACTACAAAGTTTTGCATACCATGAAAATGAGTAATACTCTTAGGTAGATCATTGATGATAGTGATAAGTAAATAGTAATCCACAAGATCATTTTGGATTAATGGAGATTGAGACTTGAAGAACTAGGTCGGGGACGACTTTGTCTTTCAAGTAACTGAGGAAGGTGCCATATTCCAACTTCCTTATAGGATTTTAGAAAGCCCTATAATTATTATAAACTGTACATAAAGAGAAAGACTAGAGGTGGAACAAATGGGCCGGGTTAGGCAGGTCAACCCTAAGCCGACCTACATTAAACCGGGTTCAACCTGGCCAGCGTATACCTTATCAGGTGGGCCGGGTCTTCATTGACCAACTAAAATACTGTGGAGATAAATTATAATTTTGACTAGCTTTGTTCAACTAAAAGATATAACCATCATTTAGTGCTAAGAATTATCAACAACTTCCTGCAGACTTACAAGTAAAGAAGGTTTGGTATACTGCTTAAATCAGGAATAGTTCCTTGCATTCTGCAGTTCCTAAGACTCGTGTTGAGTTGAAAGGAAAGAAATAAGCACAATGTTATTGATCCTTCAGTTTTTGTGTACCTATTGCCTTCATATGTATATTTTAGCACTTGGCAGTGTATAGATAAAAAATAAAAGAAATATCCATGGGAAGGGAGAGAGATTACAGCTTCACCAGTTTGGGCATGTTTTTATAAGAATTTGGAATCTCGATACCTTCAAAGTTGTTGTTATAAAATTGTCTGCAACAATAAGAGAAATGGGGTTATTAACCAGAGACCAAAATGTTTGAGATACTGGAGTCTGATAGTCATTACACAAGAAAACTTGAAGGAACGGTGAACTTACAAAATCCTCAGGTTTGGCATCCTGGAAAATTCTTGCGGAAGATACCCTGATAAGTTGTTATTGTCCAACAGGCTGCAAATTAAATTTGTCAAAATATTATGTCATTGCAACAACAGAAACATACTCATTGTGTAAAATAAAGCAACATCAATAAAAATGTAATGAACTCACAAGTGTAAGAGTTGAGGTAATGCAGAAAGCTCTGGTGGAATCTGACCACTGATTGAGTTGTTGTTCAAATGACTGCAATTAAAAACATCATGAATAATTGCTTTTATTAAAGTATTTGGCTAACTAGAAGGCACTTACAAGTGTCCGGCACTGGTCATATTTGCCAAAGTTTTTGGCAGTGGTCCAGAAATATTGTTAATGTCCAGGTTTAATATTGTTACATTAGAAAGAGAACCAAGCTCATCTGGTATAGGCCCTGATATTTGATTTCCGCTCAGAAGCCTGCATGCAAATGAAAAATACACTTCCGTATATAGGTTCGAAATTTTCACGGAGTAGTTAAAAATTAAGTTAAATGATAACTCGGCATCAAACTATAAAGTTATCACTCGACTTAAAAGCTTGTAATTTGATGCTTACAGAAGCTTTAAAGTAATCAGATTGCCTATCTCCTTGGGTATGCTGCCGGTTAAATTGTTCCACATAAAATTCCTGGACAAATGAAGTTAAAAAGCTAACTAAATTGATTAACAAATGGATGAAGGTTCATGGCAGAACAAGATATCATCAAGATGATACACGGAATGGCGGGGATTTTATTAAAACCATTTGAAGTTAAAATTTAATTAAACGGCTATATAGTTTGTAAAAGTTAACTGAATATAGCCTTGTTTTTTATTAAGCTTAATTAAACATGATTAGGGGTTAATTAGGATTAATGAATAATTGTATAATCTTTTAAAAATTATAATATGTCCCTAAAGAGTCAAAATTCTTGCAAACAAACCCAAACACGTTCTTCTTCTTCCTCCCGCCACATTAACGCATTCCTCCGCCATTAACATCTTCTCCAACACATATCGTCGTCCTCTTCCTCCTCCTCCTCCTGACATTTCGTCCAGGTATGTGTATCTCCTCTATCGATTTTATATTTCGATTTACAAAGATTTAATGATGGATTGGGCTTGGGTTATAATTTTGATTTAGTTGTTTAGGTTTTTGGGTTGTGTTTGATGTAATGGAAGTTGAAAGGAGTGAAATTTGTTGAAAAATTTCTTACATTATGGGTAGCTGGGGGTGGTAGCACCGATTGTAGGTAGAAATGACTGCAAATGTATTCTGGATATGATGGACCACTTAAGCGATCTGGTATGCTGGTAATGCCGCAGATAGATCGCTTAAGCGATCTAGTATGTGGCATAAGATCGCTTAAGCAATCTGCTAAAAGTTTGGTGTATAGCAGTAGATCGCTTAAGCGATCAATAAATGGCATAAGATCATTTAAGCGATCATGTTTAATTATACTGGATCGCTTAAGCGATCCAGTATAAGATATACCAGATCGCTTAAGCGATACACCAGATCTGTCAAGTGACTGTGCAGATGCTTTTTAAAATATTTCAACCCTTAGTACATCAGTTAAGAATATTTTTTTTCTTGCATTATAGGTAGTTAACTATTATTAGACATGGGATAAGTTGTTTTGGGTGTTGAATATTTTGGTGAGTGGGTGGAGGAAGAAAGTAGCTAGAAGTGGATTGGAAAGAGCAAAGAAGTTATACCAATTACTATGAGCATAGAGGTTAGCTTTGATGAGTTGGTTGATGAAATAATTAGAAGAAGTGATTTGAGTTGCTCACGTAGTGATATAGTTGTGAAGTATGTTTTAAGCAGAGTTTTTGAACTTTATAAGGTACCTTTTGTTATATTAAAGTTGGATGAAAGTGTGAAGTTATATATGATTGATGTGGCCGATAATGGTTCAAGGCCGATTTCAAGGGTTTCTTTTGCAGAAAAACCATTGGAAGTTGGTTCAAAGGAAGGGGATAACGAGGAAGTTGGTGGAGATTTGCTTGGTTTTAATTTGAACTATGAGGGCATTGATTTTTTAGTTGAAAAATCAAGAGTAGACGGTGAATTAGGTGGTGAGGAGGACACTATAGAAGAGGTTGATCATGGGGGGCAGAATGAAAATGTTGAAGAGGAGGACCCCGTACATGTTCCCATAGATGTAGAGATTCCTTTAAATATAAATTATACAGAAGCTGTAGTTTGTGAGGAAGAGAACACTATGGTCGCTTATGCAAGTTCAGAAGGGGCAATTGCAGGTAGTAGTGAATCAGCTCATGTTTTTACGGATGGATCAGAGTTGCGCATAGGGTATTTATTTGACAACAAAGAGGAAGTTGTGAGAAAGCTAAAACTTGTTGCCATGAGAGGTAGTTTTGAGTTCATGACCAAAAAGTCAAATTCATTGGCTGTGATGGTTGCATGTCGTGACTGAAAGTGCAAGTGGCGGGTTTATTGTAGAAGGTTGGCGAAGTCAGAAAAAAATTATTCTTAGCACATATACCTGTGAGCACACATGTGGTTTGGGACATATTTCAGGTGAGCATCGACAAGCCTCTGCTGATGTTATTGGACAATTTGTCAAAAGTCAGTTTGTTGAAGGGAAATGTCCATCTCCTAAAGACATTCAGAGACTTGGGCGCACAGAGTTGGGATGTGCTGCTAGTTACTGGAAATGTTGGAAAAGGAGACAACATGCACAAGATTTTGTGAGGGGCACGATGGAGCATGGGTACGCAGTATTAGAAGTGTACCATTATATGCTTGAGTTGACAAACCAAGGTAGTAAGACGACTTTGAAGTGGGACAGGAATATGATGTTTTAATATTTTTTTTGTTGCTTACGGTTCTGCTATAAGGGGTTTTGTAAACATGAGAAAGGTGTTGGCTATTGATGGTTGCTTTTTGACGGGAAAGTATGGAGGTACATTATTGGTGGCCACTGCATAGGACATCGAGAATCACACATATCTTATTGCATGGTGTGTGGTTGACTCTGAGAATGACAAGTCGTGGACTTGGTTTTTTCAGCAATTACGTATGATAGTGTCTGATAGTGACGAATTGTGCATAATATTCGATACGCACAATTTTATAAAGAAGGGGATTGCCACTATTTACCGTCAAGCACATCACAGATTATGTATGAGGCACCTTGGTGAGAACATAAAACAAAAATTTAAGTGTGCAGGCCTCCTTCAGACATATTACATGGCAGCAAAAGCTTATCGGGTTGATGAGTTCGAGAAGCACTTCCAACAAATCCAAATCAAGGATGATAGAGTTGCTAAGTATCTTGAGCATGATGTTGGTTTCGAGTGATGGAGTAGAGCTTACTTTCCTGGAAGAAAGTTTGATGTCATGACAATGAATATAGCTGAGCCCATAAATTCGAAGTTGTTAATAGAAAGAGAGTTTCCAATAGTTGCACTTTTTGATGCAATCCATATTACATTGTCTTTGTGGTTCCATGAGCGTCGTATGGAGTCAGATAATTTTACTACAACCCTTGTTCCGTCAGCTGAAAAATTATTGCGAGAACGTATGGAATTGTCAAATGCACTGTTTTCTTATCCTTTTAATGTTCAAGAGTTCACTATGCGCGACTATGGTTGGGATGCCCTAGTTAACCTTGTTAGTAAAACTTGTAGCTGTAAAGTGCTTGACATTCAACGTTTACCTTGTCCTCATTCACTAGCAGCACTGAAACACCAACGGAAGCCGGATTTGGTTCAAGAATTTACATGGAACTTTGTTGTCCTCTCTATATGGCAAATCACTACATGATAGCTTATTCAGAAATGATATATTTAGTGCCTCCAGAAGAGCAGTGGGTAGTGTGGCTAGAGTTGGCTGACATTATCATCCATCCGCCATTCAAGAAGACAGCAAAGGGGAGAAAAAGAGTTAAGCGTATTCCATCAGCCTTGGAGGTTCCCCGGAAGATGAATAAGTGCTCAATTTGCAAGGAACCTGGCCACAAGAGAAGCTGTTGCCAAAAGTAATCACATGCAGATCCAGAAAATTAGGTTCGAAAAAGAATGAAATTGAGGGAGTTGGCAAGGTCAACCGTTGATGAGTTATTGTTTTCAATTATTGATGTTTTAAATTTTATTGTTACCTTGAATAAATCATTCTTTATATTTAGTATTCTTGTTACATGGCGTAAATATGTGTTGGTGATTTTAGTTTGAAATTAGGTTGTCAAATTGAGGAGAAAGTATGGAATTAATATGTGTTGGTAATTTTAGTTTGTCAAAATTCAGGAGAAAAGATGGAAAAGTATGTATTGCCCATGATCGCTTAAGCGACAAAGGGTTTCTCATAAAGGATTGCATAAGCGATATCATGGATTGTTTAGGCGATCGTGCACCTGGGCAGATATTGATTCTGCCCATCACATGATAGCTTAAACGATCTACGATCGCTTAATCGACAAAGTGAAAAAGAGAAAATCGCTTAAGTGATATTAGTGATCGCTTAGACGATCATGCAACTGGGCAGATATTGATTCTGCCTCGAACTTCATCACTTAAGCGATTCTTCTTTTTTTCACTTCATCACTTAAGTGATCTAAAATTGCTTAAGTGACACTATGTAAAATCAAAGAATCGCTTAAGTGATCGTGCATCTGGCAGATATTGATTCTACGTCAGACTTGATCGCTTAAGCGATCGAGCGACCCTGTGTAAGTGCAAAGAAATCATCGCTTAAGCCAGACCCAGTGTAAGATTTGAAAATTAACAAAACACCCCTTAGGTTTGTTAAATAACTAACATCCCTATAATGAAAACATTAAAGTTACAAAAACACCCCCACTCACTCATTAAATTTCGGCAGTCGGCAACCACTACCAGAGGTGACGGAGTCGCCGTATCGGCACAGAACTATCTGAAACTAGCTAGGCGTACCCCAAGATGCAAATTTTCGGCCAGATCTATGGCCAGATGTGGCCATGTTTGGTTGTCAACGACGGCCACCATACCTTGGCCGTCGTTGATGACCAATTATGGCCAAAGATCTGGTCGTCAATGGCCAGATCATCTTAGGCTGTAACTGGCCAAAAAATTATAGATCGACGCATTACCAGCAAGATGAAGTCAGTAGTGCGTCATTATACCAGATTCTGACCATATTCCGACAGCCAATCGTCGGAATCTGGTCAATATGGGTGGGTGGGGGTGTTTTTGTTAGTTTTTAAACTTTTTCTTTAGAACATAAAGATGTTAAGAGTTAAGATATGGACGAAGTAAATTACCCTTAATCACTTAAGTGATCCCGTCTATTTAGCCTTGGTCGCTTAAGAAAGGTTATAGCAGTTGTGTTGAAAAACTTATTGTGATAATAGGAGCGAGCCGTTCTTCATACTGGAAAAGTTTTTGAAAAATTCTGGCACTCTCTTGGTCTACAGAGTGCAAAGCATATGGTTGCAGAGTTCAATTTTATATTAATCTTATATTTTTTATATATTACTTTCTTGCCAAGAACTAACAAAAATAATATAATAACAATAGATCGTTTAAGAGATGTTATATATCGCTTAAGCGATCCTATATACATAAGCCATGATTTGCTTCAGTGATATCTCGCATCAGTTAAGCAATCATGCCTAATTTCCATTGTACTCTACAATAATCATTCTCAAATTCAAGGGTATAGATTTGGGTAGAAGAGAACTAGATAACCATGCAAGCTTAGTGAACATATCTTCTTCTTCTTTCTTCGTAACATAAAGATGTTAAGAGTTCGAGCAAGAAAATAGCTTCAGAGTTGAGATATGGACGAAGAAGAAGACGGTGAAATTTTTAGAGCATCGATAAATATTACACTCTTTTGAGATTTTTCTCGGTCTGATTTTAAACGAGATGTTATTTTCAGGAGTAAACAAAGTTTGAATGACTAATCAACAGATTGTTTGTGCAAATTGTTTTGCAGAGTTAAAATTCCGTACATATCTACGGTTAATCTATTACTGTTGTTAGTTAATATTTATTTAACCCTAATTATTTTTTTCATTTCAATAGAATGTGAAAGATAATTGTGTTAAATAAAAAATAATTAAATAATAATATTACTGTTGTTAAATAATTTTTTTCATTCTATTGAAATGAAAAAAATAATTAATAATAATAAATATTAAATAAAAAAGGACTAACAACAGTAATATAATAACTATAGATAATTTAGTTTTATGTACAGAGTTGTAACTCTGCAAAACCATTTGCACAAACTAGAATCTATTGATCATTTAAACGATCTATTGTTATTCTATTATTTTTGTCAGTTCTTGGCAAGAAAGTAATATATAAAAAATATAATATTGATATAAAATTGAACTTTGCAACCATATGTTCTGCACTCTGTAGACCAAGAAAGTGCCAGAATTTTTCAAAAACTTTTTGACTAAGAACAACGGCTCGCTCCTGTTATCACAATAAGTTTTTCAGCACAACTGCTGTAATCTTCTTAAGCGACTAAGGCCAAATAGACGGATCGCTTAAGTGATTAAGGGCAATTTACTTCAATATTTATCTCCCAAGTTTATGGACATATGTTTAATATAGACGTAAACATTCTACACCATATATGTTTAATATAGACGTAAAATAACTAATTTAATTAAAATATAATAATGGTCATGGTCCACTGAACGAATCGTACACCTGATATGTTTAATATAGACGTAAACATTCTACACCATATATGTTTAATATAGACGTAAACATTCTATATGTTTAATTAAAATATAATAATGGTTATGTTCCACTAAACGAATCGTACACCCTATCTGTTTAATATAGATGTAAACATTCTACACCATATATGTTTAATATAGACGTAAAAGAACTATATGTTTAATTAAAATATAATAACGGTCATGTTCCACTGAACGAATCGTACACCCTATATGTTTAATATAGACGTAAACATTCTACACCATATTTAATATAGACGTAAAAAAACTATATGACCGTGATTAAAATATAATAACGATCATGTTCCACTGAGAATGAATCATACACCTTATATGTTTAAGATAGCGTTAATCGCTTAACTGATCTTGTGAAATACAATAAAAAAAATCCAAATACACAGGATCGCTTAAGCAATTTCTTTTATCGCTTAAGCAATCATTTGTATTTAGACTTAGTCGCTTAAGAGATTTGGTGGTATTTATGATATCGCTTAACCGATTCTAACCTTTTACACTTGGTCGCTTAAGCGATCATGAACAAAGAATACATAAGTGCCCACACAAATGATTGCCTAAGAGATTTATTATATCGCTTAAGCGATAATTTGCTTTTAACCACGGCCACTTAGGCAATTTATAATCGCTTAAGCGCTCATGTCTGAGGTAGAATCAACCTCTGCTTAGATGCACGATCGCTTAAGCGATCATTTGTATCGCTTAAGCGATTCTTCGCTTTTACTCTTGGTTGGTTAAGCGATTTAAGATCGCTTAACCAATCATGTCCAAGGCAGAAGCATCTGCCCAGATCTATGATCGCTTAAGCGATGCTTAAGCAATTCTTCTCTTTTACTGTTGGTCGCTTAAGCGATTTTAGATCGCTTAAGTGATCATTTCCGAGGTAGAAACATCTGCCTAGATCTATGATCCCTTAAGCGATCCTTTTGTATCGCTTAAGCGATTCTTCTCTTTTACTCTTGGTTGCTTAAGCAATTTTAGATTGCTTAAGCGATCATGTCTAAGGCAGAATCAATATCTGCCCAGATATATGATCACTTAAGCGATCTTTCATATCGCTTAAGCAATTTATCGCTTTTACTCTTGGTAAGCAATCTTAAATCGCTTAAGCGATCATGTTTGAGGCAAAAACATCTGCCCAGATCTATGATCGCTTAAGCAATCCTTTTGTATCGCTTAAGCAATTCTTCTCTTTTACTCTTAGTCGTTTAAGCGATTATGTCTGAGGCAGAATCAACATCTGCTCAGATATATGATCGCTTAAGCAATCTTTTGTATCACTTAAGCGATTCATCGCTTTTACTCTTGGTCACTTAAGCGATTTTAGATCGCTTAAGCTTTCATGTCCAAGGCAGAATCAACAGCTGCCCAGATAGATGATCGTTTAAGCGATCTTTTGTATTGCTTAAACGATTCATCGCTTTTACTCTTGGTCGCTTAAGCGATTTCAGATCGTTTAAGCGATCATGTCCGAGGCAAAATCAACATCTGCCCAGATCTAAGATCACTTAAGCGATCTTTTATATCGCTTAAGCGATTCTTCGCTTTTACTCTTGGTCGCTTAAGCGATTGTGGTGATCGCTTAAGCAATCATTTCTGGAAAAATCTTGGTTGCTTAGGGGATATATGTGGTCGCTCATATATTGCTTAAGTGATCATGGGCAAAACAGATTTTTCATACTTTTCTCCTGAATTATGTAATAATCTCTCTTTACAGAGCTAATTTCTAAGTTACTATGATTGTGATACATTTCGACCTCACTCATTTTCCTCCCAAGTCCGAAAAGAATAAGCAGCAAAATTAAGTAATTTATATCAAGCTAATTCATCACAAATCAAAATATAAGAGACATCAATGTAATTGAAAGTTTAAACTTAAAAGCATCCATAATAGTGCCAAAACACAATAAATCCTAAGACATTTAACTCCAGTTCTGATTGTAATAAAATTTCCTCCACCCAGACAATTGCAAAGAAAAACCGAATTCCAAGTACCATTTTTCCTCTCATTTCCCTTCCATACATTTTCATTTCCCTCCTGTGACACCCCACGCCACTTTGAGAAGTTTTCGAATTCTGTATAATCACTGTCTGAGATCATTGTTTGGTACCATGTCTTGCCAGCAGCCTTGATTGCAGATGCCTCCTCCTAGTCACCAACCTTGATTGCAGATGCCTTGTCGGTAGCCTTGATTGCAGATGCCTCCTCTGCCCACCAGCCTTGATTGCAAATGCCTTTCCGACAACCTACTGTGACACCCCAAGCCACTTTGAGAAGTTTCCTCTCATTGTTTGCCAAGAACCTACAAAATTAGCCAGCACACCTGCAGCCACGTTAGCATTTGTAAATTTAAAAAAAAATCAAAAAGTTTTTCAAGGCTAATTTGTTAAATGGAAACTTGGGATGTCCGGGGAGCAAAATTTTATCTCTTCACGAACCCAACTGTTGCTTTCACCATCTGTTAATTTATTTAACCAAACTAAGCTTAAAGTAGGAGTCTCACTCGCTTTCATGAACAAAAGGAAGCTGCAACAAAAGCTTTTATTGTGTAAAATGTTTGCGTCCAAAGAGCATAAGTTATGGAGTGCAAGATTGAGAAGTTCACTGAGTCTGTCTCTTTCGGTAAAGCTTTGTATAAGCATGACACCTGCAACATCAGCACCACAACCCAAGTATCAACATCAACATCAACATCACATAAACTACAAAATTTAAAGTCCAACTTCCATACCTTTTAATTGGGTTCTAGTCATTCAAAAGGGATCCATATGCCCATGGAAGCACTCAACAGCCCAGTGCTCCCGACAGTTGCTCATTGTTTCGTCATTCAAGCCATCTATCGAGGTGTTTGTCATGTCGAACTAAATAAATTTTAGGGCATATGCCCCACAATCAGCACTACAATAGGAAGAAGACATTAGCATTAGAATTAGCTTATAGAACAATTGTATTATGTAAGTTAGTTTTATACAAAATTTACCTTGACTCATTTGTTGGGATGGGAAAACGCTTGCGTGGCTACTTTCTGGTCAGTACTTGATCACCGTAGTGCTCAAACATCCTGTTGTCGCGCAACAACCATGGGAACAACATGAACAGTGGCTCCAACTTGGTCTCCAACTGCCTGTCTCGACAAATAGTTGGGTTGCAATCAAGGATCTTCAGCAACCCTCCTCTAGAAGCATGATGACTGTTATCCGGTGCATATCCTTGATGTTGATGATGCAGTAGACTCTTTTAACCTTTGCCCAACTATGGCCATACATACTGCATGATCCTGTCATCAAACTTAAAATCATCAAGGACGCAGTCCAAGTCTTCTATGCCCAATCTTTTTCGCTTGGCTCCTTTTATTGCACCTCTACCAATGGCCTTTTTCATTAAACTGCGATATGTCGTTACTAGCGTTTGGCCAAAGGCCACATCGATGATGGCACAATCAGGATACAATAGATCACCATTACTGGTCTGTCGTAGCCTCATCAATGCCAATACCTCATCGATGTGCTGCATCAAATAAAAACAACATGATAAGTATACAATAGCTTATGGAAAACATAAGCAAAAATAAGGAAAATTAAGCGAAAATAACTCACCAAGTCATCAAGCCACCTGCCCATCATCAACATCTGTTCAAACCAGTCCCGAGGATAATCCTCGGTCTTACACTTTACATGGGCATCACTTCCAGATTCATTGTAATAGGCATAGAAGAGTTTTTTATTTTCCTCCTCTATTGGCCTATACAAATCGACCTTTGACTCCATTTTCACTTGCCCACTTCCTCCATTTGTACATCCCCGCTTCATTCGCCTCCCGCCTCACCCTCCTCCATTATCACTACCCCACTTCCTCCAGCAACCTCTTTAACCTCCTCCATTTTTGCTTCTTCCTCAATTTGATTCTTCATTTTCCTCTTCTTTCCATGTGTTACTATGGTGTAAGGTGATTTGACAAACTTGCTCTTTCGACTCTTTCTTTTCAACCTAGGTTGCACTTCAACCGCCTTCAATACTCCACCAACTTCCTTTTCCACCCTACCAACTTTCTCTGCCACCTTATACACATTCTCCTCCACTATTTTCATCTGCTCTTCCATCTTCTCAAACCTCTCATAAATGGCTATTGTAAAACTCTCAAACAGGCTGTTTATGAGGTCAACCACCTCATTCTCCCGACCCCGATGCCTCGGTAAAGCTGTACTTGTTGTACTGGTTTGCTGAGGCATACAAACCTCTTCCTCCTTCTCTTCCTCCTCCTCCTCCTCCTTTTCCTCCCCCCTCCCGCCGATTGGAGCTTCATTATCCTTGGCGTCAACCATATTCTCAAGCAGTGGCCCTGCAACTGCCATCATATGCGTGACCCCTTCTAGGTCCTGCATCAGGCGGTCTATCCCTTCATCATTTTCATCCTCTAGTGGTTGGAAAGATGTGACATAATGCTTTTCCGCTTCACCCGTAGTAGTGGTGAGAAAGGGACAGACGACTCCCTACAATAAGAAACAAAATCAATCAGATGTAAGCGACATTTTAAAGCAAGTGCATATTCAAAAGCTTAATCCTTTAATCTTACCCGAGCTACTTGAATTTCAATGTCTATTTGGTCATAATCCCAATGGGTACACTTCTCAATGTGCCACCGCAACATCCTAGGAAATTGCTGTCGCACATCCAAAGTCTTCATCCTCCCCCCTCTCCCCCCCACCCCCCCGCCTTAGCGAAGACAAGGACGGCCTCATACATCCAAGCCTACATTGTAAAAAAATAGTCCATACCATAATTCAAACACATATATTACAAAAAATATGGCAAAAATCTATTAATATTTACTTGCATTGCCCATAGGAAGCCAAACAAATTGTACGTGCTCAGTCTATGTTTCCCGACCCATTGGGAGTGCTTTAACGCCATGTCTTCTAGTTGTAGGGACTCCATGATTCTCTTAAATGATACCCGTCCCCACAGATAAGCATTAAAGAAGTCCAAGTTTCTTGCAAACATCACCCAATCAATATCAACGGCTTTTGTTAAGTCAGCAACCGTTAGGATCGAATGTAAGAATAATACCTAGCACAGTTTGAACTTCTCTGAAGAGCTTAGCCCACCTTCTTCTAACGTCTCCTCTAAATCACATCTTGTAATAGACGCTCGCCCCCGCAAAACCTTGTTAGCCAAGCTTCTGGTTGCCCTACTCTCCTTTATTCTTTTTTGCTCAGCCGCATCTGGCAATTCCCCACATCTTAAGCCTGTCACTAAGGCATATTCCATCATCCCAAAATGTAGTGGCTTTCCATCCACCACGAACCACATTTCTTGCTTTCTTTTGCTTTTTAATGAGTGCAACAACATATAATGCACTCCCTGCCCCCAGAACGCCTTTTTCCAATTTGTTCTGATATCCAAAAAATGACCGAAACAAGTCTCTTTGAATCGATCTTCACCATTCCTCACTCCCTTTAAAATCCCCTTTATTCTCGTAAAACTTCCCAACTCGACCTTACTGTCACCCTTACAAGGAAGTACGGTACCTTATCGCTTACAATCTCAACCCGTAGTCTTTATAGTTTACGCACTAGAAAATCTGCATAATCGATATAAACAAAATATCAGTAAAAAAAATAAACCAAAACAACTAATAGGCTGCCAACATACTTTGTAAACAAAGAAAAAGTATCATACAATCAACTTTTCAACTAATCTTTTCACGTGTACAATAAAAAAAAAAAAAAAAAAGACTTGTAATGAAAATGTTGTTCCTAATGAAAGCACAATGGTTACTGTCCTTTTCGCTTGTGCTCATTTGGGTTCTCTTGAATTGGGCAACTGGGTTCACTCTTGGATTGAAGAACATAGACTTGGTACTAATCTTCATACTATTAATGCGCTTATTGATATTTACTCAAAATGAGTGAGGTTGAAATGCATCACAATCACAGTAATTTAGAAATTAGCTCTGTAAAGAGAGATTATTACATAATTCAGGAGAAAAGTAGGAAAAATCTGTTTTGACCATGATTGCTTAACTGATATATGAGTGACCACATATATTGCTTAAGCGACCAAGAGTTTTCTAGAAATGATCGTTTAAGCGATCACCTCAATCGCGAAAGCGACCAAGAGTAAAAGCGAAGAATCGCTTAAGCAATGCGACAATCTTAGATCTAGGCAGATGTTGATTCTGCCTTGAAATCGCTTAAGCGACCAAGAGTAAAAACGATGAATCGCTTAAGTGATCTTAGATATGGGCATATGATTCTACCTTGAACAAGATCGCTTAAGTGATTGGGAATCGCTTAAGCGACCAAGAGTAAAAGCAATGAATCACTTAAGCGATACAACAGATCGCTTAAGTGATCTTAAATCTGGGCAGATATTGATTCTACCTCGGACATGATCGCTTAAGCAATCCTAAATCGCTTAAGCAACAGTACAAAGCAAATGGATGTTATTTCATGGAATATTATGATTGTTGGCTATACTCAAATGAGCCACTACAAAGAAGCATTAATGTTATTTCAGCAAATGCTACGATCAGATGTACAGCCTAATGATGTCACCTTTTTAAGCATTCTTACAGCTTGTGCTTATTTAGGTGCGATTGATCTTGGCAAATGGATTCGTGCTTATATAGACAAGAACTTCCAAAAAAAACTAAACAATATATCCCTCTGGACAAGTCTTGTTGACATGTATGCTAAATACAGAAATATAGAGGCAACTGCACAAGTTTTTGACACCATGAAAAGCTTGGCTTCACTTTCTAAAACTTAAAAATCAGGCAAGCATTTCTATTGACATTTTCAGTCGGATAGCACGACTTGCATACATTTCTTCCTACCAATAAATGAATTTACTGAATTCAAAAACTTAATTGCACTCTCTTATTTCATCATAGGATAAAAATGACTCCTGATTAATCCATCTATCAATAGTTCAATACACAACTTTCTCTTATTTAATCAACAAGTACATGAAAAATTTCAAGCAAGTGTTTCAACAACCAAATACAATTTCTTGTTTCCATTTTGGGCAACAGAAAAGTAAAACCTCACCACAAAACACAAGATCTAACATTATCAGTTAATAATAAGCAAGTAAAAGGTTCTTCTAACCATATATTCAAGATTGAAGTAAAGAAACAAAACCTACCAAATTCTTATATTACTTCCTTCAAGGAATGATTAAATTAAATCTTGTCTCTTCAAACCAAATGACTGGCCATCAAACTAACATCACAAACACACAAATTCAAACCTGTGATCTGAACTGGCAGGTTAATCAGAGCCGCATAGAAGCACTGATAGAAAAAAAAAAAAAAAAAGCTTTTAATCATTCAAATTCCAGCAGTGGTTTTTCATCCACAAGCAATACATGAGAAGTACACCATCACATATCTAAACTAGTAGCATCAGTGACATGAAAGATGTTGACACCACAGCCATGCACCAAACAAAGGCTAAGCATAGAATTGGTATGGCGAACTAAAATACAATACCGTACCAGAACTCCCAAAAACAAATACATACCATTTCTTCGCCGGCCTCCTCGCCTAAATTCTCACCAGCCTTCTCCTCCTCACCTGAATTCTTGCCGGCCTCCTCCTCTTCAGAACCGTTTTGAGACTTTTCTCTATGTTCTTGTGCCGCTGTCATCTCTTGTGCCTGTGGACCACCTTCACTAATTAGATGATCCACTGGAGTAGCCATTGAACTGCTTGCGCCGTCGGACTCTAGGATTCGAAGTGGCGTTGGGGTTTTCCTCCTCATTGTGAATGTCAACCGTGGTTTTAAGAAAGGAAGCTTTAGGATTGAATTTGGTGTGAAAATTTGCATGAATGTGGATTGTAGTCGCCAGAAATCGCAGACAATGGGCTTAGGGTTCAAGAAATCGATTTTTGCCTAATCAGTTTCGATTAAGCGATTTGAATGGGTGGGACTCATTTTTAAATTTCAAATTTTTAAAAACTTTCATTAGTTATGATTTTTGCCCACATATGTTTGAATCTTTTCATTTTAACCTATTTTACATGTTTAATGAATCCAAACTGTGCCACGTCAGCTTTTCTAAATTAAAAAATAAATTAAAAAAAATTAAAAAGATTTTCAAGACCATTTTGTTAAATGGAAACTTGGGATGTCCGGGGAGTTAAATTTTCTCCAGAATGACATGACTCACAATAAGATCATATGAGAAAACAACCCAACTGACGGAGCTAGTTTCCCAGAAAGTTTCATGTTTAGCAACCGCCTGTATTGCAAGAGAAACCAAGAAAAAAAAGAAAAACCAGAAAATGTATTAGTCCAAACAAGCCATCAGTGTGTTCAATTTATAAATGTGCAATCTACTGTATGCATAAATCATCATATTTATCAACTTACAGTTCTTGGACATGGAGATGGCCATCATTTGGATCCATTAAGCAGATTACTCCGGTCCAATTTGATACACATGGATTAGTCTTTTTCCAGCTATTGAGATTTTTCCCTGTATCTTTGAGTGCTCGGTGGATAGCTTGCAAAGCATTAACTGTATTCATAGTTCAGGACATACATAATTTTTCAAAGAGATTAAGAATCCAATAAAAGAAAATTAACTCCATGTTTTGAGTTTCCCTTAAAAAAATCACAGAGAAACCAACCTTCGAATGGATGAGTAATCTGTGCAGAAGCAAGTTGCAGAAAGTGACATGAAAGTAGAACAAGCATGATCCCAATTAGGCAAAATCTCCACCTTGGTATCTAGCTAGCCTGATGGTACTCATGGTGCTTCCCTTTTGCCTATAACCCCTTGGGCATGGGTTCGAGCCATGGGGGAGGCGAAGAAATCCCTAAGGGGGGGACAATACCGAGTAGAATTCACACTCAGGTCTGGGCCTAGGCCCGTCGGGCAAGCCGGCAGAAGGTTGGGTGTGACAAGCGGTTAGTGAACTGTTTATTGAATATGGTCATTTATGATAAATCACATTGACATTCAATGATTTATCATAAGATAGTACTAGTGTATTATTAATCCTTAGACCTGAGATATCACGGTTGGATTCTGCATAAACACATATGGTTCATATGGTGTATAAACACGAGGCTAATAATGTGATGTGTTAATAAGCCAATTTGGCCATGTGTTGTTTATGTGTGAGGACAATTGATAGTCAAGATGGGATCTATTGAGTTGGTATAAATTGATATCAAGTTCCTAGACAAATGTCAAGATACATGGGAAAAGGGAAATCTCTGGCCAGGGTATATAAAATGTTACTTGAAAGGTTGTTTCATGGTGACACGTTCCATATGTATTGATTGTCAATTTGATATAAATTTAAGATAAGGATTTTGACATACCATGAATCCATTCTTAATTGGGATTAGACAACAGAAAGATTTGATTATACAGCGAGTATGGTTATAAAAGGGCTCGTTGGAGTATATCTTTATTGTGACTAAGGGGTTATGGAGCATTGCTAGATGCCTACCATAATCGGTGAGAGTTTTGTTCATAAAGATTTATGACAAAACATATCGAAATAGACTATGATATTGGACCCACGGCTAGACCAAAGTGAACCTAAGAGGTCACACATAAAAACTAAGGAGAATAGAGAAATAGCCAAAGAGAGTTGATTATCCAAGGTTGGCTAGCACCTACCAAGGATAATAAAGTTATTTATATTATTATCATTGAATTAGATTCAATTGAGAGTTATATTAGTTATTATGAATAATTTAAGAGTTAAACTGCTTATTGGAATTAAATTGAATTCTAATTCATAATTAATCATTTTCTTTATATTAAATTGGATTTAACAATAGGTTGTAATTGTAAACATATGAACAATTTAAGAGTTAAATTGTTAATTGTGATTAAATGTTAATCCAATGTTATTATTTAAAGAAGTTTAACAACTTCATAATAATTATGAAATTATTAACAACTCCAAAAAGAATTATGGAATTGTTTAAGGAAGTCCAAAATAATTATTGAATTATTTACAAGGCTACATATATAAAGAAAATGATAAATCAATTTTAGGGTAAAGATCAAAATTTCTAAGAACCTTAAATGTCTCTCTTGGCCTAATTCTTCTTTTATCTTAGTGTGGATACTCTTTTGTTTAATTTCTTTTGAAATTAAAAGTCTCTAAGGTTCATAAGGACTTGAAGTAACAAGTTATACCTTGTTTTCAATTTGATTGAATTTTTTTTTGCAAAATATGAATATACATGTTATAGTATCACATGCGTCCTTCTCCATGTATTCCATCTTTCAGCGGGGGCATTGTTAGAAGATTTCAATCATTTTTCGACTTAAGGGTCGAGCTCCAAACTGTGAGTGGAAAAATCTAAAACCATAACTTTCATTTTAACAAAGTTTTCTCTAAATGCTTATTTATAATTGTTTATTCTTTTAAATTGCCTAATATATTTTAATTATTTATATAAATGAGCTTTATTACAATTTTATTGTTGGAAATTGTTGATTGACATGAGAAAGATTGAATTTTGATACTTTTGGGCAATAGTTTGAAAAGAAATGAAAATGGGTTGAAATTGTTAGATTTGAAAACATTTGAGAACTTGCATTTATAATTTTAAGTTATGAAATCATTATATGCTCATGAGAAAAAAAATGTTTTGAGAATAAGTATGAGATGTTAGTGGTTTTCAAACCACCCTATGTAGTACCCATCCCCCTCATGATATTGATTTGATTCTATGCATGTGTATGATTGATCATTTGTCAGCCCAAGTAGGTCGAAGGCCCGAGCGAGGCAGATATCGCTGCACAAGATTTGATATTGCCAGCCCAAGTGGGTCGAAGGCCCGAGCGAGACAAATATCGCTACACATGATTTGGTTTGCCGACCCAAGTGGGTCGAAGGCCCGAGCGAGACAGATATCACTACATAGAATATGATTTTGCCGGCCCAAGTGATGCTTGGACTCACTAGGTCGAAGGCGTGAGCAGTGATTGATTCTGCCTAGCAGGATGAATTTAATGGTTCAACCTGTGTGATGTTAGATCTTGTCGGGTTTGACGGATTTACCCTGGGTACTAGTTGGGTGAGAGTTTTCACATGTGATTGAGAGATGGTTTGGATATATATCATTTATTTAAAATGGAAATTTATAAATGAAAATGTTATTTATATATGAAATGTTTTTAGGAATGATATGTTTAGAGAAACATAAGTATTGATTTGTTTACCATAATAGTTTTCAGAAAGAAGTTTTGCAATGAGAGACTTCAACATTTGTTATGAAAGATGGCTTATATTATAAAACGTTTTTATGGAAATAAAATTTTATAAGCATGAATGTTTTTATTATATATTGAAATGTTTTATTACATACTAACCCATTCCCTACTCACTGAGCATTTCTAGCTCACCCCTTGTTTTCAAATGTTTTTCTTTCCCCCCCAAAGGTCAAGAAGGTGTTCGTGCAGAGGAGTGAATCCCACTCAAGGTTGGGCCACACGACTTTATTTCATCATATGTTCCATAGTTGTGTTTCATTTTCCGCTGCAAAGTTTATGTTTCTTCATCATGTATTTATTTCATGTTTTGGATTGTAAAAGATATGAAAAAATCTGATACCATACGTTCATTTTGTAAAAGAAAATTCAGTTGCATTCGTTTATTTACAAATGATGTTATATTTATTTGTGAGAAACAAAAAGGAGTGTTTATAAATGTTTTAGCTAAAAGAGTTTTATGATGTTTTAATTCATAAACAGGTTTTTCATAGTTTTCCACATGGCACGTCTCGGTCATCCGAGTCTCATGGGTGCGCCCGAGGCCTATGGGATTGGGAGGGTCAGGACAGGTCGTGTCACCCAGTGATCACCTCTCTTAGTGCCTAGGAAGACTCAAACTTAAGAGCTCATGAAACCTCCTTTTGCTATCATCAGGCGACCCAATGGTGGTTCATAACAAAGAATGTTCGCTACAAATCCAAATGTAAATTTCTAAATAAGTATTTTTAAAATTTGTATTACATTAGCAGAGAGTTGGGATGCGTAATAAATTTTAGAGATTTCATAATGAAATTTTGCACCGGTAAAAGTAAACATACCTCTCATATAGAGAGTCAAACAATATAAACCCTTGTGTATACGGTTTGATTTATCCTACCCTTTGTTTGCTTAATTTTATTGATTTTGTAGGGATTAAGGCTAGTAGTTAGAATAATAAATCCCATCATTTATTTAATCACATAGTTTAGATTATGTTAGGATCCCACATTGGAAAGGAAAAAGGTGGGCATGTGGGTTATAAAGAAATTGGACACTCTCCCTTGGCAAGCCAGTTTTCCAAGGAAAGTTTTATTCAATCCCACAAAAGGTTCACTGTTCAGCCCAATTCCGACAAAATGCCCATTGCCTAGCCAATTAATATCAATGAGAGTGGGTTCCTATCAATTAGTATCAGAGCATGATTCTATGTCCACGTGGACATCGCCTACGTGGCAAGTTGTTCTTGGCCCAGGCTACTATCTCGAGAAAGGGCATGGAGGCCCGAGGGAAAGAGGATCCGCGTAGTCACCCAAGCGGTAAAGAAGCCGACGTGGACGTCGGTTGTGGAAGCGTGGTGGTGTGTTAGGATCCCACATTGGAAAAGTGGCAGACTGACCTTGGGCCCGAGCTGTTACCCTGAGAAAGGGCATGGAGGACTGATGGAAATGGGATCCGCATAGTTACCCAAGGAGTAAAGAGATCGACGTTGACATCAACTACGGACGCGTGGTGGTGTGTTAGGATCCCACATTGGAAAAGAAAATGGTGGACATGTGGGTTATAAAGGGCTTGAACATCCTCTCTTGACAAGTCGGTTTTCTAAGAAGAGTTCGACCCAAGCCTACAAAAGGCCTATTGCCCAAACCAATTCCTACAAAAGGCCCATTACCCAACCAATTAATATCAATTTGGGAGTGGGCACCTACCTCCGAGTCTTTTTATTTGTTTCTATGGAAAGTTCTTTACAGATGAACAAATATACAAGTGGCTCTAACAAAAAAGCACAAATATACAAACTGATACACACATAAATCAGAGTTCACTTTATTTCTGCAAAAAGGAGATATAATAACAGTAGTAATAGTGATTCTAGATATTAAAGTTCCATAAAGAAACTGGTGGGAATCAGCGAGGCCTGATGGTGGGGACAACACCACTAACAAGGTCGCTTCCAACTTCAGGAAAGTCACCAGACACATATGAGTTTCTTCCAGAATAGACAGATGATGTGGGGATTCCTGAGGATCCTGAGGCTGAGATATCTGAATCTGTTTGGATAGTTTCTGATTCCGGAAGCATTGAAGATAGGTTCTCTAATTCTCTCACAACTTCCAGCATTGAAGGTCTATGCTCTGTCTCATTCTCACAACACTTGAGGGCTAATGCCATAAATCTTGTGAGGCATTCGGAAGAGTATGGACCCATGCCGTTGTCTATCACAGAGTAAATCATCCCAGATTGACATGTTGAATTCACCTGTTGTTGCATTAAAATCATGGCATCTTCTCAGACGTTAGCGTGTTAACGAAGGCATATTGAAGAGTGCTGGGAAAAAAGTTAAAAAAAAAAAAATCAGAAGTACCTTCTGGACAATGTTTCTACCATGAGAAATAGGCTTCATTCCTGTCAACAACTCGAGAAAAACAATTCCAAGGCTATAAACATCACTCTTCTCTGTTAACTGGTGAGTGAGGAAGTACTGAGGATCAAGGTAGCCCTGCAATAGGAAGATAAAGTGGGTTTCAAATTCACTCTGAAAATTTGAAGCATAGGTGTTCAGTGTTCTATCATTTAAAGGATCGATATGAGAAAGATGACTTGAGAAATCCAAATTTCATAACTGGGTTTCAATAATGTACTTACTGGGGTCCCTCTCACAACAGTGAACACATGACCTTCACCTCCTGAATCAGTTGGAACTGGTGCAAGCTTTGAGATTCCGAAATCAGAAACTTTTGCAGTAAATTTGGAGTCCAACAATATGTTGTTTGCCTTGATATCTCTGTGGATGATGGGTGGGTCAGCTTCTTTATGGAGGTAGATAATGCCTTTGGCTGAACCCAATGCAATATGCAATCTCATGGCGAAACTCATAGGATTTCGGAATCTACCTGTCATAACACCAACAATATCGAATTCACATCATGATATAGTTTGCAAGTGGTAGAACAAAACCAAGTTTTGCAATAGTAAACTGGGGGAAAAATCATAGGATTTACCATATAGGAGGTCATGAACAGAACCATTAGGCATAAACTCATATACTAACATCTGCAAACACAAAAATCAAGGATACTTTTGAGTATTAGTAGTTAATGAAGCTCACTACCTACTATTAAGTGTATCTAATTTTACTTGAGAAATTTTATCTTGTTCTAAAACTCAAGGTATGTTCTGAGGAGAGTATCAAAAATTTTCTGATAATGCATAATATTTTCAGAAGTGGCAATGGATAAAGTACCTGCTCGCCTTCTTCATCACAATATCCAACCAATGAAACAAGGTTGCGATGATGTACACGTGACAATATTTCTATTTCAGTTAAGAATTCTCTCTCACCCTGAAAGGATCCTTGCTGTGCCCTCTTGATTGCCACAGCTGTGCCATTGTCCAAAATGCCTTTATAAACCTTTCCATAGCCTCCTTGACCAACTAGACTGGACTCACTAAAACCACTGGTAGCTTTTTGAAGTTCTGTGAAACTAAATCCCTTGACACTTGCAGCTTTGATTGGAATTTTTGCAGCTGTTAAAAGAAACATCATTTATGCTTCTAAATATAAATACAAGAGAAGGTAGCCCTCTAGATCAAGGCAAATACAAAAGAAACTTACTTGACTGTTTCTTCGAAACCTCTTGCTTGTGTTTTGATTTCCTTTTGTAGAAAATAAACAACATGATCAAAGATATTGCAATTAGGCCAGCAATGGACCCTAACACAATTCCAATCACAGCACCTTTGCTCATGCCTGATTTTTGATCTTCGAGAATGACTGCAACAAGACAGGTTTGAGAACCCTTGCCACTTAAGTTTAAGAAATGCAACCAAATATGATTAACTATAATTATTGAACTACAAAATTTTGCATACCATGAAAATGAGTAATACTCTTAGGTAGATCATTGATGATAGTGATAAGTAAATAGTAATCCACAAGAATACGCAGGCCAGAAATAGAACTGGAACTACAATTTTAATTGGAAAATTTTGCAGCCTTGAGACTTACCATCTGCATAAGGTCCATGGCGAGTAAAATTGATCAGTTCATATGGGCCAAAGACATCACTCAAAGAAAGAGTAAATGTAGCAATTCGGTCCATAATCCGATAGACCTCACTCTTGTTAAATTCATTGGTAGTATTATTGATATACTGAGGAAAAACCTTTAAGGTAATCAATAGCCTACGACCATTTTGCCATAAAAGTGAGTTGATAAGTAGTTGATAACGATTCAAGCCAAGACTGGAGGTCACTTCCAGCACAAATGCATTCATGTATGGGGGAAAATCGGATATGCAAGGACTTTTCAAACGTACATCAACTCCAAGGGGCAGAGCACAGAAGCAGGAAGCAGGTGATTCTGGGACATATTCCATATACAAACTTGCCGGACAGGACTGTGGGAGGCAGGTAGGATTAGAAGTGTTATTTGAGGTTCCAGAAACCTCATCATCTCCGATATTGGGTCCACAGAATTGAACTTTATTGAATTCGTTTGTATTTGTACAAATAGGATTGCCCTGAAGCCTAAGCAGTCCAAAAAATTGCAACTGATAAGTGTAATAAACTTCTTACATGGATTTCTATTTGCAAAGACTACAAATACTCACCTAATGGTGACATTTGAAGGAGGATCTATTGTACCCGAAACATTTGTAAGCGAATTATTCTGGAAATCCCTGCAAGAAAAACATAGAAACAAAGAAGATCTTATGAGAATTCAGGTAACTAGAATTGGAGTATTGATGTTTGACCACTGTTCCTGATGTAGTTAATCTCAAAACTAAGCAAATAAAAACCATATAACTTTTTCTTGTCTTACAAGGTAAGTGTCACATTTGCACGAAAATTAACATTCAAATTATTGGAGGGAACA
Source organism: Pistacia vera (assembly GCF_008641045.1). Classification (NCBI taxonomy): domain Eukaryota; kingdom Viridiplantae; phylum Streptophyta; class Magnoliopsida; order Sapindales; family Anacardiaceae; genus Pistacia; species Pistacia vera. The sequence goes on along the minus strand of NW_022196020.1, from coordinate 123,043 downwards.
CTGCCAAATGTTGGAGGGAACACTGCCACTCAAATTATTGTTTTCAAGTGACCTGCAATAAATTACAAACTAGCTTTATTAATTATTTCATATGGAAGATATAAACTGCCATTCTTAAGTACTTCATGTGGAAGATAAATTTCTAACCGCATATATCTTTCTACTTATTGAGGAATTCTTAAGATTTTCAATTAAAAAAAAAAAAAAATTGAGATTAAAAATGAGGAGAGCCTCTTACAGTCTCTGGAGATGAGTAAAGCCTGAAAAATTTGAGGGGATAGGTCCACTAAGCATATTATTGGATAGATCACTGCAACATTGAAAACAAAACAAGTTACTTTTATCATATCAATGTAAAAGAAATTCATTATAAGCAATAGCAAGAGATATTTATGCATGTATATATGAAAAAATGTAGCACGTGTAAGGAACTTTGAACATGGACAATGACATACATAGTTGTGATATTGTTGGCAAGCTTATTTGTTGGTATGCTTCCGGTAAGTTGATTCGAGCTAAGATCTCTGTAACATGAAAAGTAATCGAGGTCAGATATAAGATGAATCCAACTCTTAAGAAAGTCTTAGTTAATTTGCTAAGAGCTGGTTATGTAAATTAAGCAATTTTTCAAATCAATACTTGGAATTGTGCACAGATGATAATCATATAAATGCTGAATGTCAAATATTGTGGAGATAAATTATAATTTTGACTAGCTTTGTTCAACTAAAAGATATAACCATCATTTATTGCAAAGAAATTATCAACAACTTCCTGCAGACTTACAAGTAAAGAAGGTTTGGTACACTGCTTAAATCAGGAATAGTTCCTTGCAATCTGCAGTTCCTAAGACTCCTGTTGAGTTGAAAGGAAAGAAATAAGCACAATGTTATTGATCCTTCAGTTTTTGTGTACCTATTGCCTTCATATGTATATTTTAGCACTTGGCAGTGTATAAATAAAAAATAAAAGAAAAATCCATGGGAAGGGAGAGAGATTACAGCTTCACCAGTTTGGGCATGTTTTTATAAGAATTTGGAATCTCGGTACCTTCAAAGTTGTTGTTATCAAGTTGTCTGCAACAATAGGGTTATTAGCCACAGACCAAAAGGTTTGAGATACTGGAGTCTGATAGTCATTACACAAGAGAATTTGAAGGAACGGTGGACTTACAAAATCATCAGGTTTGGCATCCTGGAAAATTCTTGCGGAAGATACCCTGATAAGTTGTTATTGTCCAACAGGCTGCAAATTAAATTTGTCGAAATATTATGTCATTGCAACAACAGAAACATAATTATTGTGTAAAATAAAGCAACATCAATAAAAATGTAATGAACTCACAAGTGTAAGAGTTGAGGTAATGCAGAAAGCTCTGGTGGAATCTGACCACTGATTGAGTTGTTGTTCAAATGACTGCAATTAAAAACATCATGAATAATTGCTTTTATTAAAGTATTTGGCTAACTAGAAGGCACTTACAAGTGTCCGGCACTGGTCATATTTGCCAAAGTTTTTGGCAGTGGTCCAGAAATATTGTTATTGTCTAGGTTTAATATTGTTACTTTAGAAAGAGAACCAAGCTCATCTGGTATAGGCCCTGATATTTGATTTCCGCTCAGAAGCCTGCATGCAAATGAAAAATACACTTCCATATATAGGTTCGAAATTTTCACGGAGTAGTTAATTAAGTTAAATGATAACTCGGCATCCAACTATAAAGTTATCACTCGACTTAAAAGCTTGTAATTTGATGCTTACAGAAGCTTTAAAGTAATCAGATTGCCTATCTCCTTGGGTATGCTGCCGGTTAAATTGTTCCACATAAAATTCCTGGACAAATGAAGGTAAAAAGCTAACTAAATTGATTAACAAACGGATGAAGGTTCATGGCATAACAAGATATCATCAAGATGATACACAGAATGACATGACTCACAATACGGTCATATGAGAAAACAACCCAAGTGACGGAGCTAGTTTCCCAGAAAGTTTCATGTTTAGCAACCGCCTGTATTGCGAGAGAAACCAAGAAAAAAAAAGAAAAACCAGAAAATGTATTAGTCCAAACAATCCATCAATGAGTTCAATTTATAAATGTGCAATCTACTGTATGCATAAATCGTCATGTTTATCAACTTACAGTTCTTGGACATGGAGATAGCCATCATTTGGATCCATTAAGCATATTACTCCTGTCCAATTTGATACACATGGATCAGTCTTTTTCCAGCTATTGAGATTTTTCCCTGTATCTTTGAGTGCTCGGCGGACAGCTTGCAAAGCATGAACTGTATTCATAGTTCAGGACACACATAATTTTTCAAAGAGATTAAGAATCCAATAAAAGATAATTAACTCCAAGTTTTGAGTTTTCCTTAACAAAAATCACAGAGAAACCAACCTTCGAATGGATGAGTAATCTGTGCAGAAGCAAGTTGCAGAAAGTGACATGAAAGTAGAACAAGTATGATCCCAATTAGGTAAGATCTCCACCTTGGCATCTATGCAACAAGAAATTTAACACTTTCAGTTAAACTACTTCGAAAATTAAGAGATACGCTAAAATGGCTAGTCGAAAAGCAGAACAAACCATACTTTGCAGAAGAAGCATGAAGGTTGACGTAAAAAGAGGATGAAAGCCATTTTTATGCATGGAATATATGGGTGAGCTCAGAACGGGAGAAGATTGAGTCAGGAAATTATAATTTTAGCTAAACAAAGTAAATGGATTCGGTAAGTTGGCACTTCCCAGGTTGGGATTATTTTGGATTAATGGAGATTAAGACTTGAGGATCTAGGTCGGAGACGACATTGTCTTTCAAGTAACTGAGTAAGGCGCCATATTCCAACTTCCTTACAGGATTTTAAAAAGCCCTATAATTATTATAAATTGTACATAAAGAGAAAGATTGCTGGAGAAAATTACTATTTCATAGTGCATTTTAAAATATAGTCGATTTAAAGCTTCAAATTATTCAGTGGAAACATCTCTTTCAAAGTGTTTTCATTTTAATGGGTGAAAATGACAGCTAACTAGAACCTGTCAATGAGGGGCCTTCTACGAATTCATATGCAGCTATTTGGATATAAATTGACAATTTTCTTTCAGAATTTATGCATATCCATTAATTATACAACTAGCCAGTTGGCCAGTTCTTAAAAACTCCTGTTCTTGGTGCACATAAAGCCAAGTCTACAGATTTGATAGCCACTCAAATTGTGGCCATTTATGGTGTCACCTTTCTGAAAACTGTTGCTGTAATATACTTGGTCAAGTTAGTGCTCTTTCATGAATAAATGATTTCATCCTGGTAAGCCTAAAAAATCAGGGCTGACGTGAGCTTACAGAAGCCAGCACTAATCAGAGTTCAGGAAGGTTTTGTGTCATCCTGTGGCTACCACGTTGTCAAAAAGACAAAAGGAGTACAGTTGTCATCAACTTGACAGACTCAGGCCTTGTCTACGAGTGGATGAGAGTCGCCCACATGTCCAAGCCTTGCGCAATTTGAGGATATCTGCCATGTAATCAGCCAATGGAAGGGCGGTAGGAATTGTACTACACCTGCCCATTTGCAGACTTGTAATCATTACCCTAAAACCTTCTACTATAAATAGAGGGCTCCCCCTCTCATTTTCGGGATTCTGATAAGAAACCCGCATTCTGATTGTAACATTTTTATTCTAAAAACACAGATAACCTGTGAGAAAGAAACTGACTTGATATTCTCTCTGAATAATCAGTCACTTGTACCTCTGCTCGCTATTCGCTATACGTGACCTCCTGTAACCTCATATATATAAAAGAACAGTGGATGTAGGATTCACTTTAAGCATTCGAACCACTTTAAAAATCATCTTCCATTTACTTTATTGCATTTTCCATTCACGTGTAATTTCTAAGCCAGCTTAGCACTTTGCACATGCGAGTCATTAGTGTCAAAATCAAGCATTAACACATCCATTTATAGGATTACATTAGATTGTTAAACCGAAAGAAAAAACTATGTTATTTAATTCTCTGTCTAAACTCGTCAGCTGTTTGACAGCCTGAAAGATACTTGTTGCAAATTATAATATCATCTCCTTTCAAGCGTTCAGATGTCCCCTGGACTTATATTCGGGGACCCTTTATTAGATTAGTGGCTCTCAGGATAGTTTATAGAATAGTTAAATATTCAAACTTAAATCACTTTGGGCTGTTTGGTAGATTATTTAAAATATGATATTCAGAAAAAACGATTTTAACTTGAGATAAGTTGGATTAAATAGAATATGATAGGATTATATTCTATCTTAGGTTCACAACCTACTCTCACAACTCTTGATATGGCAGCTTGTCATTGGTCAGCTCATAAAATGAGTCCTGCCAACCCATTTGCGAGCAAACAAATGATGAACTGTCATGTCGGAGGTTGTGAGAGAAAGTTGTGGACCTATTATTATTGATTCTGAAAAACTATTTTAAGTTGAGTTGAGTTGGATTAAATAGAATAGGATAAGATTCTAAGAATGTCTTTGGTATAATATTTGAAAATTATATCAGAGTTAGATAAAATGTTGAATAGTTGTTTAATACATTTTTGGAAAACAAAATATTTAGATTATTTTTTAACCCCCTACATTTGTCAATTTAACTAAACACCCCCACAATAAAACTTTAAAAATTAACAAAACACCCCCCAAAAATGGAGACATCTATGGCCAAATCTCTGGTCATAGATCTGGTTGGATATGACAAGATTGACCAGATCCAACTGGTCGTGCGTCGTTCCCGTTGGCGGTCGACGGTGGTTACTGGCTAAGATGCTTTAGTTAATTTTTAAACTTTTATTGTGGGGATGTTTAGTTAAATTAACAAATATAGGGGGTTAAAATGATCTAAATTTTTGAGTTGAATAGAATAAGATAATAAAACAAGTCCCCCCCTCTTTTCGTTTTCAATAGAAAAAATCTTATTTGATTGGATTAATTTTCATAATAATGATCCCAATAAGTAAACAAACATAGCCTAATGTATACTCAGGTTTGTACTAGACCTGACATTGCTTTTGCAGTTGGCATGTTAAGAAGATATCAAAGTAATCTAGGTTTAGATCATTGGAGAGCTGCAAAGAAGGTCATGAGATATCTTCAAAGAACTAAAGGTTTCATGCTTACTTATAGACGACCTGACATTTTAGAAGTCATCGGATATTCAGACTTAGACTTCGCTGGCTGTGTTGATTCTCTGAAATCAACATCCAGATATGTTTTTATGCTAGTCGGAGGTGCTATATCTTGGAGAAGTACCAAACAATCTTTGGTTGCCACTTCTACTATAGAAACTGAGTTTGTTTCCTGTTTTGAGGCTACTACACAGGGTATTTGGTTGAGAAGTTTCATTTCTAGGCTTAGAGTTGTCTAGGCTAATAAGGTTGTATTGTGACAATTCAGTTGCTGTGTTATTTGCTAAGAATAATAAGAGTGGAAGTCGAAGTAAACACATCGACATTAAATACTTAGCAATAAGAGAGCACATTAAAGCTAAAGAAGTGCTCATTGACCACATACACACCGAGTAGATGATTGTTAATCCTTTGACAAAAGGCATGCCACCAAAGATGTTCAAGAATCATGTAATACAAATGGGACTATGTCTCACTTTGTCACTGTGAGAGGTAATACTTTCATTCTTTGAAACTTTGTAATTTAGTTTGTTTTCTCTTTTAAGTTGTATACATTTTGATTGAAGACAAACAAACGTTCTGGATGACCTAGAACAAACATTTGAGGTTTGTTCATAAAGTAATATTCCACATTTAAGCATTTATTTAGAAGAAGAAAATTGTATAGTCATACATGGAAGGTAGTACTTGTTTAAAAAGGACTTATCACTATGATTCATGCAATTCTATTTTTCTAATTAAACATAAAGAATATAAAACTACTATGATGTGGATTGTGTAATAAAAGTTTGGACCAAGTAGGAAAATGTTAGAATTTTAATTAATTAAAATTCATTGCCCTAAAATTACTATTTCGTCCTTCACTTTTATATATATTATTTTATATAAAAATTTAAATTGCTGAGTAGTTTTCAGTAGTTATCCCCAACAGTTGTCTTTGATGGAAAGACTTCTGCGTACTTTAAAAGGGGGAACAATTATAGGTCCCTAATACACACAATTATTCTGATTTCCCAAAAACTATTGTTTTGAGAATTGCAGTGCATTGGAAGAGCCTGTAACCTTTGAAGAACACAACAACAACAAATTGATATGACTAGAGGTTAGTGAATAAATTATTTTGCTTCTAAAATCTTCATGAATATGTGAATATGTATATGAATAATGATATAAATATATACATGTTAGATCCTGAGTGATTTACATTGCTGGTTTTAACAGTTTATTATTGAAAGCACTACATATATGTATATCATTTTCATAATGTAAATAGACCATCTCAAATGTTGGATTAATGATCGTATTTTTGATAAGTTGGATCAATCCAATCGTTAATATTATTCTAATAACATCACAATAGTATATAACCATTTCAATAATGGAAACTTTAACATATAATATAGACTTAATGATGATAAAGACAGATTAAAAGTCCTTGTTCTGGAGAGGCCATCATGTCACTTGTAACTTTTTCATCTGGAATTGCCATCTCCCATTTAAATTTCTTCACCACATTGTGAATAGAGAATACTGTTATGCCAGGCACGATTGAGGACCAACTCCAAATGGAGTAAAGGCGTAGGCAAGTAAGGGTCTGTTTGGTAGAATATTTTCTACCCTATTTCCAATCCTTTCTCAAAATAACTGTTTGTTTCATGATTTAGGAAATATTATTATTTTATTTAATTATTTTTAGACCCTTTAAGTTTATTAATTTAATTAAACACCCTTAGAAAAAAGTTTAAAAATTGATAAAAACACCCCCACCCACCCACATTTGGAAGATTCTGGTGGCCACCACTGGAAGGTGGCTGGAATCTGGTATAATAGCACACTACCGACTGGATCTTGCCGGTAGTGGCCGATCTATAATTTTTCGGCTAGATCCACTATGAATCTGGCTGAAAAATGCTAGATCTACGGCCAAAAATCTAGTCGTATGACCATCATTGACGACCAAACATAGTCAGATCTAGTTGTCAACGGCCTTTTCCGGCTAGATCCAAGGTAGATATGACTGGAAAAGGTCATCTCGGTTCACGACCGGCCAAATCCAACCAGTTGTACCCCAATACGGCGACTCCGGCCACCCTCTGGCAGTGGTGGCTGGCTACCAAAATTTGATGGGTGAGTGGGGATGTTTTTGTAATTTTTAATGCTTTTATTACAGGGGTGTTTAGTTATTTAACAAACCTATGAGGTGTTTTTGTTCATTTTCAAATCATATCTCGTTATTCCCATCCAACTCTAAAAATATCAAAAATCTTATCCAAAATACTAAAACAAGCGCACCCTAAATTATTTTTTTCATCATATCTTGATCGGTTAAACTTTTCGGGATCTGGGAAGTATTTAGGGTCCATGTTTGTTGAATCCACTGTCCAATATAGCTGTAAAAAATACTTTTCTAATCAAATCATGATGGTCAAGAGCAATGACACAGCCAAAATTTTGTATCCAAGGGCAGAACCACTTTGAAGGTTAAAATTTCAGCCCTCTCCAAAATAAAATTCATATTTTGTAACGTTAAATGTCATAGTCTATGTTACAAGCAAACATTTGGTGTATATATATATATATATATATATATATTAAACAAAAACTTATTTTCATAATTTACATCACTTTTATATAGAGAGAGTAAGGAAAGAGAGAACTCTTTACTCTTTCGGATATATATCAGTGATTTTTTAATTTAGATCACGTTTATGAATAGTAAAATTAATAAATAATAAAAGACAAATTTCAATCAATAAAATTTTGTATCCAAAATTAATGTAACAACTAAGTATCCATATACCTTCCATCCTTTGGAAACGGTGTAACCAGCGTAAGTAAAATCTATCATGACCTCTCTAAATGTTCCTCGAATTGTTGGTGTGAGTCTCATCACTTCACTACTACATTCCAGGAATATTTCATCTTTTGCATATCATCCCAATTTAGGAGCTCCCAGGCTTCTTAGAGGCTTCGACTTCGTTTTGCTCTAGTTTAATATAAATTCAAGTCCAACATAACAATTGTTAGAAGCAAAAGAACTTACTGATAATCTATATAAAAGTATCATGAATTTGATTTGGTTTAGATATGCATTCTGAAACAAAAAAAAAAAAAAAAAAAAGTGATCCCAATAATGCTACTATATATAACAACAAGAATCATTAGACCTATCATGATAGTTTCAATAGTACTACTATATCCAATGATTGTTGAGGGTCAATAATATTATCAGGTCAATACCTTAAAACTGAACAAAATAGAGACAGCAGCGAGAACAAAATAACAGTAAAACAAATCACAGACAGAAAAAAAGAGAAAATAACCTACGCGATTTACCCTGGTTCATTTAATATGGCCTACGTCTAGCCGAGTCAATATTATTGCAATACTTCCTTACCTCTCTCATTTACAATGAATGAATTGCCCTATCATTTGCTATCACACTCATAACAAGAAAAAAATATGTTTATATACTAGGTTTAAAGTGACAAAACCTAGTTTTACAAGGATTCATATTCCTATGTTCAAACCCTAAAAGGAATTAATAACTTAAAGAAATCCTTAAACAATTATACATGGAAAAGACCCAAACCGCCTACGGGGAGGGGGCCCCCACCTGCTAACTAGGAAGCGAGACCCCCGAATACATCTGCATAACCCTTTAATGCTAAAGTAGTCAACAACTCCAACAAAAACTACCATATGTCTTTTGATAATCTCAATCACACTGATCTAATGATTCTCAGTAATCAATAACTTTTTCAGTTAGTAAGCATAACCCTAAAAGATTTTTTTAAGGAAAAAAAAACTATATAATAAGTTGTAGGTTAATCGCCAGCAAGAATTTTCTGGTATATGTCAGGCCTCTCTCCAACATTATTCTTTCAATTTTTTTTTTTTTATTTTGAATTTGATCAATAGTAATTAAATTTAAACAAACAGATGTGGTAAAAGATGATTGGATGAAAATTTATTTTTAATTTAAAATTATCTAATTATCTTTTACCATATCAATTTGTTTAAAAAAGTTTGTAAGTATAATATTATTCTTTAAAATTTATGTAAAGTGAATAAATTGGTGTTAGGGGTGTTTTGGGAACAATAATTGAACAATTATAGATAATAAATGAACAGCAATAAATGTTTCAAATCTAATTTTAGTAGTAGTTAGATGTCTTTATTGCTAAGTAATGACAATTCCTTGTGCCCATCCCTCTCCTAATCTGTTAATTAATTTTTCAATTCTGGCTCCTACGAGAGTTTAATTCATCAATATTCTAAAATTTTCCAAGTTAAGAAAGTCAACACTACTATGATTTTTTGATGACAGGACCACTTTAACTAATCTGATCCCATTAAACACCCTATACGAGTAATGTTCTAAGATAATCTATAAATATAGTACGTGATTATAGAGACATATAGTTATCGGTTCAATTAAACTCACTCAACTTTTTAAAAAAATTTATGTTTCATAGATTTTATAATTTTGACATACTTAACTTCGTATTAACCCACAAAAATGAATTATTAATTAATATTTTTTTAACTTTCCTCTATTCTTCATTTCCTCTCATTTTCTCTCATATTATCTTTTTCCTTTGGTTTTATACTCAAGAAAATTTACTCTTTTGGATTACAACGCAAAATGATGCACATTTTTTTTTTTCACTTAAAATTCTTTTCTTCTAGCTTTTTTAATTGATGAAATAATATGAACTAAGAGTTTTTGTTGAGTTTAATAAATGAGTTTGATATTGGAATATTAAATTCCCAGATTTTGATGTGGGTTTTGATTTAATTTTGTTTATAATGAGGTATGAATTAATTAACTATTGTTTTAAGTTAGGTTTGATAATTTTTGGTTAGTTATTGAGTTAATTTTGAATAATTTAAAGAATTTATGAAACCCTAAGTTGTAGAGATTTGGGGATTTGATTTAATTTTGATATATTGGTTAGTTGTTTGATATTTAGACTTGGATTTTTAAGTTTTCATGGTTTATGAGTTGAATTTTATTAGGATGGTAGAAATTGTTTGAAAAAACTAAGTTGTAAGATTTGGGGTTTTGGTTTATCAACTTAGATGTTTTGACCCTATTAAATAAAAATTCTAGCTACGTCCCTAGGTGACCCCAAGATAATTCGAACCTAAGAAATTAATGAAGAGACTAAACTTTCTTAATTGACAGGCCAACCTCTTAGAGTTAAAATTTAGACACACCATGTCATCAAACAAATTTTTTTGTTTTTTTTTTTTTTCAAATTTCTATCCTCGCAGTTCCCCATTCAATAGTAATAAATCCCTTGTTTTTGTAAGCAAAAGTCTCCCACTTGGAGGACAAGAAAAAATATTTAACAATTACACTAACATTTATTGTTTCCCACAAAAAGAGAAATTAAAAATTAAAATTTCTTTTAAAAGAATTGTAATGAAAGCTGGCGCAAGTTGGGGGCCTATTTATAATCTAAAATTTCATTTAGATTTGGGTTTTAATTATTTGATTGGGTAAAATTTTATTTAGCATATTTTTGGGTTTAATTATTCGAGGGTTAATTGAAATTATTTAAAACAATGAAATCATTTTTGGCCACTTTTTTTTTTTTTTTTTGTTTCCAAATTTCAGGGATGTGCCGTGGGCCGACCCTTGCCTTTTTACTTTCCTTTCTCTCCACTACCATAGACCACGACCAACAGACAGGGGCGGATCCAGCCCCTTTGATTTTAAAAAAATTTATTAATATAGACCATATAAATTGTATTAATATATATATACCTAGGTCCCCTTTGGATTTTTAAAAATAAGAATTATTATACATATACTAGGCCACAAAAACTGTTATAATATATATATTCTCAGTCCACATCATATTAAAAATTTAAAACTCTCTCCACTCTTCTTCTGGCTCCACATGCATTTATGATTTAATCCTAAATTTTTTTACTCTCTCAGATCTCTCTTGTTCTCTTCCTTATGCTATTCAATCTTAAAACTTTTAAGACTGAAATTGTTGAAGCTTTCACTACTCAAGATATCACAATTAGCTCTGTTTTATATTTTATCAATTTTAGGTATATGTACTGCTCATTTCAATTTAGTTTATTTTAGGTTGAATCGTCCATTTTTTTTTTTTTTTTGAGGTTTTTTATTTTAATTTGAGGGGAAATGACATGAATCTTGTGAGTTTATTTTTGTTTTGTGTCTAAGAATGAACTTATTTTCCCAAATTAAAATTTTAACTATATTTTAAAAAATGTTATTCTTTACCCTTCACTCACCACTTTGCTACATTTCAAACGTCACCATTCTGACTCAAAATAAATAAAGAAATTTGAGTTACTATCTATGTTTATATCAAGAAAACTCTTTTTTTTTTTATTAATTCATATTAAAAGTCAACGCATTGTTGACTTGATTTAAGTTTTGATTGACTTTAGCTTAGGTTAAGTCTGGTCAAAGTTATGAAATTTATATTATAATCTTTGGAAGCCAAAAATAAAAAAAACTAAAAAAATTAAAAGAAGGTTTTGCTTAAGGTTTACTTAATACATTTACTCAAAATTTTGCTTCTTGTAAATTTATTCAAGTAGAAAAGTATTGCGTTATTGCATTCTTTTCTCTTAGGTTCTTGATATTGTATTATTTTTTTGCTTAAAGTTTGGTGATTTTTTAAAGTTTTTACTAGTTGTTTAGCAAATAATGACGGAGCTACGGAGGCCCCCCCTTGACAAAAATCCTGGATCCGTCACTGCCAACAGACACCCTTCCTTCACCGAAACCATCTCTGCCAACCAGCCAAAAAGACTCGACAACCATCTCCCACCACCAGCCTGTTATCACAACACCAATCCAAAATGGCTACCCCACACCTGCCGCTTCTCCCACCCCAACTATCAACACCACAAAAGAATCAATTCAAAACACTGTAAATTCTAAAACAGCAGAGACAATAAAAGTGTTGGTAAATTCACTTAAAGAATTTTATGTCGTTCGAATTGAGGGAGAGTGTTGACTATATTGCTCAAGTGGAGGTCAACAGGACTAAAGTGCAATCTTGTAAAACATAATGGTTGCGTTTGTAAGTCATCAGAAACGATGACGTTTAGAATTGTAATTTTGCTATATAAACTCAACTGTAGCTTTACCAATTCAGTTAAGAAAAATAACATAAATTGATTCCCTGAAATAGAATCCAAACTCGTTTTTGCTTCTCTCTTTCTTGATTCTTTAGCTACATTCTTGCTCCTTCAACTGCATTGACATGGTATCAAAGCGGTGACTCACGTCAATGGCAAAGGTTTCTGGTTCCTCTTCACAGTTGCTCAAAAGTGTTGAAGAAATGCTGCAGGAATCTTCAAATCGCACTACCTCAGCTTTGGCGTCGAATCTGCAGGTGATAAATCCTAAGCTCACTCTGAATAACTATCGTTTCTGGAGCTCACAGGTCTTGTTTACAGTTGGTTCACAGGAACTTGAGGATCACTTGCTTGGTAAAGTTCCATGTCCTCCTCCTCTTATACTATCTAATTCTGTAATTGAGAATGAATTAGGACAAATTCATGGAGAACCTAAGACTACTAGTGACTCTGTTAATGATAAGATTAATCCTGCTTATATCATGTGGAAACGTACAGACAAATTCCTTGTGAGTTGGTTGTTAGCATCCATATCCGAGAGTATGTTTGGAAATGTCTCTAGGTGTAAATTTTCAACAGAGATTTGGTATACTTTAGAGAATGAGTTTATTAATGATTCAAAAGCCAGAGCATTTCATTTAAAGAATTTATTACAAACAACTCAGAAATGCAATTTAAGAATTGCAAAATACATAAAAAGATGAAAGAAATTTCAGAAAGCCTCTCTGCCAGTGGGTTGGTTATATCAGATGAAGAATTATTGTAGTATGTGCTTGATGGTTTAGGCCCAGAGTATGACGCGGTTGTAGTTAATCTTACATCTAGGCTTGAATCAAAAGTGGACAATGTTACGTTACAGGAGGCTCAATTTTTGCTGCAGAAATTTGAGATTAGACTTGATAAGTTCAATTCAATTAATCCATACAATAGCTCTGCTAATTTAGCTTCTGCTAATTTAGCTTCAGTCAATTTATCTAGACTCAATATAGAGAACAAGTCTTCTAATGTTAAACTTCACTCAACTGCAATGTTTTAAAACCCAGCCCGGCCTGGCCGGTTCAACTGGGAACCGGAAGCTTCAACGGGCCGAGCTTATACTTTTCCTATTCACCCAAAACCCTAGGATTTGGGAGGATGATCGATGAACAATTGACGGCCGGAATGTTGGGGCTTTTGAAGATAAAGTTCCGGTGAATGCAATGGTGGTGACAGAGTTTCGAACAAAACTAGCCGCGGCAATAATGGGATTTTTCCGGCGATTGGCGAGGCTAACGGGGGTGGGGTGAGGTGGGTTTTGGTCGGGAGGAAGAGAGGAGTAATTTTTGGGTGATGGGGAGGGTTTTCGACGCTGGCGTCGATGAGATCTAGCCTGGAATGCCAACGTTGACGTCTATGAGATCTGGCCGAAATCGAACCAATTTCAGCCAGATCTTGGGTATATTTTAACGGGAATGGACTCAAGGGACGATTAGGGTTGCATCTGGGGTGTCACTGTCGCCAATTAGTCACTGGTCGATTTGTATTTGGGGTATGTTTGATAAGTTTCAAACTTATAGGGACTTACCTCTAATTTTTAGGTGTGTATTTGCTGAATTTTAAAAGTTTTTGTCAACTGGTTTGACCAGCGGTCAAACCAGTTAAACCGGTAAACCCGGGACCCGAAAACTTTGTCGGGTTTCACCCTGGGTTGGGTTTTAAAATATTGCTCAACTAAAGGAGTTCAAACTTCCTCTAATCTCTTTCCTAATACTGTTCCCTCACTTATCTCACTAGGAAATCCACACTATCATCAAAACAATCCTGTACTTGTCATAGAAGCTTATGGAATAGGAAACGGAGGACAACCATATTACTATCCTAATGTTCCTTTGAATAGTCCAAGACCACCTGGTTTTTTGAATTATGGGAGAGGTAGAGGACGAACTACTTGTAGAAATAAGATAATATGCCAAGTTTGTCATAAAGTTGGTCACGCAGCTGCTCACTGCTATCATAGGTTTAATGCTACATATACTGGAACTTATCATGGTAGTTATAATATTGGTGCATAATCCACACAAATACTTGGTTCACAATCCTCACACACTCAAGGGATGTTTTAGTTTCCTCAATCATCTCAGCCACAACAGTATGACTCTTATCAGAACCTTTCTTAAACATCACCACCACAATTTGGTTCTCCCTATTCTCACACTAACACTAATGCTTCCCAACTATGAGGTGATTTTGTTCCCTCACCATTTCTTGTAGTACACAATCAACAAGATTCAGGTACTAATCAAGCCTTCCTATCATCTACTAGTGTTGCTCAACCCATTCATAATGTTACTGGTATGCGAATGCATCCTCAGTAGCAAAGTCAACATTCAGCTTTGGCCACTTCACTCACTCCTACAAATCCTATCTGGTATATGGATTCTAGAGCTACTGATCATGTAGCATCAGATCTCAGCCATTTGAACATAAGTCAGCCTTATGATGGTGGAAATCAGCTCTAAGTTAGTAGTGGTGAGTGCCTACCTATCTCACATATTGGCTGGTCCTTTTTACCTAGTACTTTGCGTTCAAAATGTCTCCATCTTAAAAATATTTTGTGCGTGCCCAAAATTACTAAAAATATTTTAAGCATTTCCAAGTTTATTAGAGATAATAGTGTGGTTGTTGAGTTTAATGCTAACTGTTGTATAGTTAAGGACAAGCTAACCAAGGCAACACTACTGTAAGGGGATCTTAAAGGTGGTTTGTACCAGTTCCAAGTTCCTCACCCCAAGTTCTTCAATGCATCATCTCATATGTCTCCTAAATCTGCTTTAGTTTCACAATACTCTACTCCTGTTGTTGCATCTGGTTCCAGTTATGTCAATAATTCTTTGCTTTCTAGTGATTTGCATTCTAGTAACATGTCTAATAGGCATACTGTTTCTCAAAGTATTCATAACAATTTTGTGCATTGTGCTACTACTAATAATGTTGCATCACCTATGCAATGTAATAATGATACACAATGTACCAGCTCTCAACAATGTAATACATTACCTATCATTAAAGCTAGTAGTTCGAGTGTTTTGGATGCTACTATAAATAATATGACTGTTCAACCTGCTGATCACAATTTAGTTTACTCTGCTATACATGTTTTAGTTGCTACTAATGCTAATTCTTACATGATTTGGCATAAGCGCCTAGGACATCCACATTCAACTATCTTACATAAAATTCTTACAACATTGCCAAAGAACACTTCACCTAAAATTTGTTTACCTTCAAATCAGTCTAATACTTCACCAAATCCAACATCTGTGTTCTGTTATGCTTGCCAATTAGGGAACGTACATAATAATAGTTTTCCGTCTTCTTTATCACAAGCAAGTGCACCTTTAAAACTTGTCCATAGTCATGTGTGTGGACCTGCACCTTTATTGTCCTCTGAGGTTTTAGACATTATGTCCAGTTTCTTGATGATACAATTGGTTATTTCCTTTTAGAACCAAGGCTAAAGTTAAGTCAGTACTCATCAAGTTTCATCACTTGGCCGAGAGGCAATTTGGTCACATGCTTAAATGCTTGCAATCTTACCAAGGAGGAGAGTACATTGCTCTCCACTCTTATCTCACTAGTTTAGGAATTCAATTCAAGCATTCATGTGCTCACTTTCATCAGCAAAATGGCAAACCCAAAAGAAACCACAGATACCTTGTTGAGACAGGTTTAACTCTCCTTGCACATGCCTCCATGCCCCTGCAATTTTGGTGGCTGGCATTTGAGACTACTGTATTCCTTATAAATAGAATGCCTACACACACTCTTGGTGATATATCACCTTATCAAAAGCCTTTTCAAACTACTCCTACTTATGCACATCATAAAGTGTTTCGTTGTTCTTATTTCCCTTTTCTTAGAACTCTCAACAAACATAAGTTTGATTTTCATACTGTGAAATGTGTTTTTGTGGTTATAGCTTAGTGCATAAAGGATATAAATGTTTAAAACCTAATGGCAAACTTTTTATCACACCAAGTGTCAAATTTAAAGAATGCGAATTTCCATTCTCTCATGGAAATGTGTTTTTATCATCTGAATCTAGTCTTTCTTCTACTGATTTAAATTCTGCCATTTCATATTCATCCTTTCCTTTCATTTTCGTGCATTCACCTATTCATACTACTATACATACTCGTGGTCCTTCAACTGGACTTGCCCCTTGCTCCTCTCTAGCAGTTAGTCCTTCACAGCACAATCGTAGTGATACAGCAGCAGGTAATAAAACTACACCTACCCTCTCTACTAAGCATGCACTTTTGTACTCATTACCTACCCTTAATGATTCCACTCAAGCTCATTCCCCACCTACCTCACCACCTTTTAACTCAACTCCTACCTCTTGGACACGTAAATCTAAATCCCTGCTACAGAATCATTCTAACACAGCAAATATTTCTCATTCTAACTCAATCAAAACTTCCTCTGTTCACATCTCCTCATCACCAGTTCGTACTTCAATTGAATTATCTACTTCCTCACTACTTTCACCTGAATTACCCATCTCTTCCCTGCCAGTTATCACCTCATCTGACTCAATACCTTCCTGCCCTCTTGAAGTTGATTTATCATTGTCTAAGTTTGCTGACATCTCTGATGTTTCTCTTAACTCAAAATCTAATGCTATCAACACAAATCCTATGATCACACAAGCAAAAGCAACAGCACAGTCTAAAGCAGCAATTTATTCTCTTCCTGCAATCGGTTCTCATAATCAATCTATAGCTCTACTTATTAGAAACTGATAACATTGCACCAGGATCTGTGTTTCCTACACATGTTAGTATTGAACCAGAACCTTCCTCTCCTTTTGACGCTTTAGCCAGTGTTAAATGGAAAGTTACCATACAGGATGAGTTCAATGCATTGATCAAGAATGAAACCTAGACACTTGTTCCTCTCACTCCTGATCTCAATGTAGTAGAAAACAAATGGGTATTTAGAGTTAAATATAATGCAGATGGCACTTTAAAAAAGTATAAAGCTAGACTTGTTGCTAAAGGTTTCCAACAAACACCAAGTCTTGACTATTTCAAGACATTTAGTCCAGTAATCAAGCCTTCTACCATCAAGATAATCTTGACTTTCGCCGACGGTCGATGGTGGTGAGTCACGGCCAAAGGTGGTCTTGGGTGGCTGAGGGTATTTTGTTAACTTTCAAACTTTTTTGTGGCTAGGGTGTTTTAGCTAATTTCTCAAATGTACAAGGGTATGGCTAATTGTTATTTGTTAGACATTTGAGGGCAATTGTGTCCGAAATGATTTTTAATTAAGGGCAAAATGGGAAGAAAAATCATATTACTCAGGTAATGTTTTAATAACATCCTCTAGCAAGGTAATAAGATTACCTTCCACATTACCAGCAGTAACCACTATCTGCAATAAAAGATTACCGTAATATTTTATTACTTGCAAACCAAACATATAAATCTTGCAAAATTAAACGAATATTACCCTCGATCCAAACGGCACATTTGTAGTGTTTAGGGCATCCCAACTACTCTGCTAATGTAATACAAAGTTTAAAAATAGTTATTTAGAAATTCGCTTTAGTAACAACAAATTTACCTTGGGATTCATAGCAACCATTCTTTATTATGAACCACCACTAGGTCGTCTGATGGTAAAAGAGCAAAATGAATGAGGTTTCATGAGTTTTTGAGTTTAAGTCTTCTTAGGCGCTAATAAAGGTGACCACTAGGGCTCTTACTCGGCTGGCAATTCCAAGGTCCCAGAGGATTAGTTAAGCCCTCCCTTGGTAAGTCAATTTCCCAAGGAGGGTTTTATCCAATCCCACAAAAGGTCCACTGCCCAGCCTAATTCCTACAAAATGCCCATTACCCAACCAATTAATATCAATTTGGGAGTGGTTTCTATCAATTGGTATCAGAGCATGATCCTACGCCCATGTGGACATCGCCTACATGGCAAGTTGACCTTGGGCCTGAGTTACTACCCCAAGAAAAGGCATAGAGGCCCAAGGGAAAAGGGATCTGTGTAGTCACCCATGGAGTAAAGAAGCCGACGAGGGTAAATAGGCTGACATGGACATCGGCTGCGGAAGCATGGTGATGTGTTAGAATCCCATATTGGAAAGGTGGCAAATTGACCTTGGGCCCGGGCTGTTACCCTGAGAAAGGGCATGGAGGCCCGATGGAAAGGGGATCTGTGTAGTTACCCAAGGGTAAAGAGGCCAACGTTGACGTTGGTTGCGGACGCGTGGTGGTGTGTTAGGATCCCACATTGGAAAAGAAAATAGTGGGCATGTGGGTTATTGATATGAATCTCTACAAACTCAATTCATATACTACCCTAAAACAACCTCTTTTAACTCAACCTAGGCTAAGTTTTCTCTCAAGTCCTTAGGATCATTCGGTTATCACCCTTCATGCACTTTCACATCCATCAAAAGATTAAAAACAACTCCTTTCAATAAGCTCCAGTCATCCACTAAATCATTTATGTTCAAATGCACAACAAATGGGATCATACACACCATGCACAACAAATCCGGAAAANTAGAAATACCCTATGAGTAGAGAGCTTAGTGGGTAAAATTACTCTAAGGGTAGAGAGCATTGAAAAATGCTACAATAGAATGAGTTAGAAGAGTAGTATAGTTGGGATGATGCTTTGTGATCATCACCCGACCGTTATGGGAATCGGATTGATGCTTTGTGATCATCATCCGAATAGCCTTGGAGAGATGGGTCGATGCTTAGTGATCGTCACCCAATGAGTAATAGGAATGGGTAGATGCTTTGTGACCACTACCCGATTAGTTAAGAGATATGTAGGTTGATGCTTTGTGATCATCATCCAACGGCTAGTAGAAGCGGGTTGATGCTTTGTGATCATCACCCGATAGTGACTAGAGACGGGTAAATGCTTGGTGATCATTACCCAAAATTCATGAGGAACGGGTAGGTGCTAGGTGATCTCCACCCGATAGTTAGGAGGAACCGAGTTGGTGCTTTGTGATCCTCACTCGGTAGTCACTAAGAAAGGGTTGGTACTGTGTGAATTCCACCCGATAGCCATAGAGAGTGAGATGGTGCTGTGTGAACGCCATCCGGCCGTACCTCCGGTAAGATGAGGCCATGATGTTATTAGAAACAGAAATAGAAACAGAATTAGAAAAGGAAAGAATTAAGAGTCACACACGGGGACAGACAGTTAGAGAGTTTTACTTACTGAGCATTATTTGTGCTCACCCCGTTATTTTCCTTTGTGGATGCAGGTTCTAGGTGATGATGCGGTTGGAGGGGCGTCGGCGCGCGAGGAGCAATAGCTACACTGTTCCCCTATTTTGTCTTTTAAAAATGCACTTTTGTAAACAGTAACCTTTGTGTATAAAAGACATGTGAATTGTAATGAAAAGAAACTTTTTGGGCCCAATTTTCCATTGTTAATTGCATGCATTGTACTAGTTTTCAGTAGGTGTTACACCCCCACACGTTTATGCCTTGTTCTTGAATCAAAGTTCTTCTTTGATTCAAGTTGGTTCTTGAAGCTAAACAAGATCTAGTAAACCCCTCTTTAGCTCTTCGGGTTATCTTCGTGTGGATCACCGCTAGTTCAATTCTATTTTGAATCGGTAGCGAATCTGAGTCAGAGACAAAGTGAAGGAGCTTCCAAACATGCATATGATCTCTGATCTTTATCTTGATCGTTTATATTTTTGCAGAATTTTTTATTTAACGCATTAACTGTATAATTTGTACTTTGATGTTGGGTGTTTAAAGGAATTGATCATCATTTAATCTTTTGCTTTTCCGCTGCATTGGGTAGATCAGTTCCTAACATGTTTATACTATCATTAAGATATTTATTACAGTAATTATCACAGATTTTCATTCTAATTGCTTCAAAGCCTCAACAAACGCTTCCTTGAGCAAAGGGTTCGAAGCTGGAACTCACTGAGCATTGATGTTAAAATCTTTACCACACCTGATGAAAAAGAGCACCATCCAAATCTAAACATATGCATAATATTTGGGCATATTTTGTGCAAGTCTTTACAATGCACAGAGCAAAAAAATTGCCAGAATGCAGTTCAAAAGAGTTAAATAATTTGGAAGTGTCACATGACAAAGATAAATGCAAGATGTAGAACTTTTATCCAACCTAAAGAAAATGCATAATTATGCACAAAACATAATGAATCTAATGCGCCACAAAAGAACCCAACGATAAATGCAGTTTAAAAGAGAATGCATAGAATACTAATATGCCACAACCTGTAATCAATTGAATCTTTTATCCAAAGCCATTGATGTTTAAAAGTACCAAAGCACCAATGTTTCCATAGCAATATCCAAGTTGAATGCGTTTCTCAAGTAAAATTATTATATGTAAATCCTCAACTACATACGGAACATCACAAGTTCATAGCCGAATACCCATTAAGTGGCAAAGGAAAGAGACACCATTTATGCACCCAACATAGAGCCTGAGTTCTTCTTGCATTGGCAAGCATGTCTATGTAGAGCTGACACTTACTGATGTCGTTTTCGAAGTTGTTGATGCACTACAAGAAATGAAAAGAGTATTAAGGTAGCCAATCTTCATTGTAGAATATTTTTAATGACCCAAATAATATAAATATTAAAAGATTATTTAGGAAGCACTACAACTGAATCTAACACAAACCAATACAAACATAACTTTGCAAGTTAATTATAGAAATTTAAAAATTAAAATTTAAACGGTACCTTGCAAAAGAAAACGAAGAAATTTGTTGATACTAAAAACCTGTTTCAAAAAATAAAACCTATAATTAAAAACATAAAAAAAAAAAATCTTGACTCAAAAATCAAATTAACTTCTACTTATCCTTTCAAGAGAGTTATCAACGTAAAATCTAGTTACCAAACAAACCAAAAATTGAACACCAATATGCAATTTGAATCAGAATCTATTAAACTCAGCTTTTGCATAGATTGAATCTATCCAACTCGAGTTCAAAGGGAAATAATAAAGGCGGCACAAAGGAAATAACCCAAGTGAAGTATATGCTCGGCTCTAGGGGTGTGAAAAATTATCCGAACATCCAAAAATCTGGATCAGAATAGTAAAAATAGAAAAATCCAAAAATCCAGATCAGATACGGATCGACTGAGAAAGAAAATTGGATATCTGTATCCAATCTGGATTTCATTAACATGACACTATTTTACAAATCTCCTTGTTTACATTGAACCGTTAACACTTAAAAGTTAAAACTGAAAACCTAAACCTAAAACTAGAAAGTAAAATCTCTCAATCCCAATCTCACTCTCTCATCTCCTGATCTTTGATCTCTCAACACCCACCGGCCACCACCCATCACCATCTTCACTTAGCGGCTTACCCAATTACCCCCTTGAGAAGGTGAGCAATCTCTCAATCTCACTCTCTCGTCTCTCCATCTCTTGACTTAGCCGATTGGAAGGTATGGGTTTTTGTTTCTTCTTCTTCATAAGCCATTTAGATTTGGTGGGTATGTTAGATCTTTGCTTCAAAATGCCTACACAGCCTTATTCATGTTTATGGAGAGTTGTCAACACTGTTGGTTAAGTTTTTTCTCTTTGAAAATGGCTACATGGTCTTCTTTGATGTGGTCTTAGTGTTAAAAAATGGTTCTTGAGTTTATCTTTATCTTTATCTTTTTACTGCTCATGCATTTGTTTTTGGTTAATTTTTGTGTACAAATCTGGTAATAACATAAAGTTTGTGTTTTTTACATGTTTCCAGACTGTTTAAGATGTTTTGAAAATGAGAGGGCAGTTTGATTTTCGATTTTTTATATTAATTGTTTGTTTGCTTCTATACGTTGGCCAGTTTCACTATATTTGGACGTTGGTTTGTTTGGAAACATTGCGAAAATTATGGATTGAGTGTGGAATTTACTAAAATGTTATACATCATTTTCTTAGGATAAGATTTTATTTTTTGATGAATACCTTTTTTAATAGAGCATGAACATCTCTTTGAAGGTGAGATTTTAAAATTTGTATTCTAATATAGAAAGGTACAAATTCGTTGAAGCTAATAGCCTGATATAGGAGGTAAAATTTGAATTCTAATTCGATGAGATTTTGATGAATACTTTTGTTGAAGCGTTTTTGCAAAATTCGAATCAACTTCGGATATTTGGTTATCCGATCCGAAAAATCGGATATCCACATAATTCGGTATCAGATTGGGATCAGGATATAACTTGATCCAAAAATTTGGATCGAATCAGAAATAAGCCCAACCAGATTGGATATCCGGTTTTGTATAGCCCTAGTTGGCTCGGCTCCAACCCTTTGTATATCATATCAATTTATCAGAGGCATTATTTTTGTGTTTAAAGTAGACCAAAGCATGAAAAATCAACATTGACATTGATATACACTCGAGAAATAAAGCATGAAAATGCCTAGATGAATATTCCAAGCTCCAAATACAGTTGAACAAATCAATGAACGTCCTGACACATTGACTGATTTTCAATTCGCAAGCAATAACGCATATGCAATAACATATATGTAAAAATGGAGTCAATAACAGCAGCCAAGTAAACTTCATAATAAAATCAGTATTATCACAATAAAAAAGGGTCCTAAAGCCAAGTAACCAGTTCACACAAAATAGAAGGAAACATTAGCAGCAAAACATTATAAAGGGGGCAACAAGCATCCATAGGAAACAAAATTAAGTCCAACATAAGAGCAGTGAGTAATAAATGATATTAATAAGCTTTTAAAATGGCTTCTCCAAGATGCAGTTATATGAACTGAAACATCTGCTAAATCTCCAAGGTTAAAGCTGTGAGTCCCAAACTTCCAACAAAGTCATGGAAAGAGGTAAGAAATCAGGTTCATATGTGCTCCATGAAACATCAGGCCTGTAAAATACGAAAGTATATGAGAGTGGAGGAAAAAAGAGAGAGAAGAGATTAAACCAACATATGGAAAACATAAAAATAAGGTGTATGTATCATCAAATCCAACATTGTGATACAATTAAACTAAAGGAGGAGACTTGCGGATCAGATCTAAACATACTCATATATATCCAACATTCTATATAACAGAGTATCCATCAACAAAACCTAAAAATGGAGTCAATAATAGCAGCTAGCAAGGAAGATTTAATACATATGCAATTAATAAACAAAAAGTCTCCACCCTAGCAAATATTACATGATGGAAACATTAAAATATTACATGAAAATTAATAAACAAAAATTCTCCACCACACAATCCAAAAGCAAGCCATAACCATTTAATGTCATGGACAACCTTTCCCTAATTTAAGGACTTATGTCCTTAATAACAATTTTAGGGATTTTCCTCCAAAATTTGAATCAAATGACACCCAAAACTTGGGCTTGGGCCAATGGAACTTGCTCCCACTTCTTGTACACGTTTTAGGTCACAAAATTGGGCTTGAGCCGTGCCTTGGAACCTTAAGACCTCTTGGACAATTTTGTGAACTTCCTTGAGTGCTTGGGATGCTTGGGCCGAATGTTGATCTTCATGTTGTCCTTGAGTCTTCAATGAAATCCCTAGCAATTGTGATTGGCATGATGGGTTAGGATTCTCATCATCCTCCCCGGGTTGAGGAGGATTTGTCCTCAAATCCGAAAGTATGCCATCTTCTAAGTATGGAGACAAGTCCCCAATGTTGAAAGTAGCCGAAACATTGCCAAATTCAGAGGGTAAATCAATCTTATATGCATTATCCCCAACTCTCTTAAGGACTTCAAAGGGACCATCGGCCCTAGGTGCCAACTTGCTTTTCCTCTTGGAAGGAAATCTCTCCTTTCTTAAATGAACCCATACAAGATCACCCGGTTGGAAAATGGTGGGTTTCCTATGTTTGTTGGCTTTCTTTCTATAGGCTTCATTAGATTTTGCTATTTGAGCCCTAATTGTTTCATGTAGCCTCTTCATGGACTTGGCCTTCTCCTTAGCATCAAGACTCAATTGGATATCAAGGGGTAGGATACTAAGTTCTATGGGAGTGATAGGGTTAAGGCCATAAAGAACTTCAAAAGGAGAGTGGTTAGTGGTAGCACTAGGGGACCTATTATAGGCAAATTCGGCATGGGCTAACTTGTTGTCCCAATCTCTCAAACTCTTGCTCACCAAGGTTCTAAGGATGGTTCCTAGGGTTCTATTGGTGACTTCGGTTTGACCATCAGTTTGGGGGTGATGGGAAGTGCTAAACAAAAGTTTGGTACCCAATCTACTCCACAAAGACCTCCAAAAATGGCTAAGAAATTTTGAATCCCTATCCGACACTATGCTCCTTGGTACACCATGCAATCTCACAATTTCTTTGAAAAATAATTCAGCCACATGTGATGCATCATTGGTTTTATTGCATGCAATGAAATGTGCCATTTTAGAGAATCTATCAACAACAACCATTATGGAATCTTTACCTCTTTGGGTTCTCGGCAATGCCACAATGAAATCCATGCTCAAGTCTTCCCATGGTTGGTTAGGAATGGGCAATGGAGTGTACATCCCCGGCTTGAAATGACTCTTGGCCCTATGACAAACCCCACACCTTGCCACTATGGTTTGGACATCTCCAATCATCTTAGGCCAAAAGAAATGATCCTTAAGAATCTCCACTGTTTTGGTAACCCCAAAATGACCCGCAAGCCCTCCACCATGCACTTCTCTTACAAGTAATTCTCTAAAACTCCCTTGTGGTACACATAACTGGTTTCCCTTAAACAAAAACCCTTCTTGAACCACATAATCCTCAAAGCTCCCCTTTGAACACTTAGCCATAATTTCGGCCATTTGTTCATCTTCTTTGTAATGCTCCCTCATCATGCTAAACCCAAGTACTCTTGCATCCAAAATGGAAAGGATGGAGTACCTCCTTGATAATGCATCCGCAACTACATTAGTACTCCCTTGCTTGTACTTGGATACAAATGAAAAGGATTGAAGGAACTCAACCCATTCGGCATGCCTTGAATTCAACTTAGGTTGCCCATTGATAAACTTGAGAGCTTGGTGATCCGAATGCAACACAAATTGCTTAGGCCTCAAATAATGACTCCAATGATCTAAGGCTCTAATAATGGCATAAAACTCTTTATCATAAGTGCTATATCTCTTCCTAGAATCATTGAGTTTCTCACTAAAATATGCTAATGGCCTTTTATCTTGAGTAAGGACCGCCCCTATCCCAACTCCACTAGCATCACTCTCCACTTCAAACACCTTAGAAAAATCGGGTAAAGCTAGAATGGGTGCTTCACAAAGCTTCTTTTTAATCACTTCAAATGCATCTTTTGCCTCTCTTGTCCACTCAAAATTCCCCTTTTTTAAGCGCTCGATGATTGGTGACATTAGGGTACTAAAGTTGGGTACAAATCTCCTATAAAATGAGGCTAAACCATGAAAGCTTCTTACTTCACTAATGGACTTAGGTTGGGGCCAACTTCTAAATGCTTCAAACTTGGATTGATCAACCATAATTCCCTCTCCCGAAACCACATAGCCTAAGAAGACTACCCTCTCCATAAAAAACTCACATTTCTCCATCTTAGCATATAACTTTTGTTTTCTCAACACTTCAAACACTTGCCTAAGATGGTTTTTATGTTCATCCTTACTATGACTATGCACTAATATGTCATCAAAATAAACAACAACAAATCTGCCCAAAAAAGGTTTAAGTACCTCATTCATCAACCTCATGAAAGTGCTTGGTGCATTGGAGAGGCCGAAAGGCATGACCATCCACTCAAAAAGCCCTCCCTTGGTTTTGAAGGCTGTTTTCCACTCATCCCCTTCTCTCATTCGGATTTGATGGTACCCACTTCGCAAGTCTATCTTGGAGAAGATGCAAGAGCCATGCAACTCATCAAGCATGTCATCAAGCCTTGGTATGGGATACCTATACTTGATGGTAATGTTGTTGATAGCCCTACTATCCACACACATCCAAAAACTCCCATCCTTTTTCGGTACCAAGAGGGCTGGAACCGAACAAGGACTCATGCTCTCCCTCATATACCCTTGACTAATTAGCTCATCCACTTGCCTTTGCAACTCCTTGGACTCTCCTGGATTACATCTATAGGCTGGTTTGTTTGGTAAATGTGCCCCGGGTAGCAAATCAATATGATGTTCTATTCCCCTTAAAGGTGGCAGCCTGGGTGGTAACTCATTAGGGAAAACATCTTCATACTCATGTAATAAAGGTTGGACTAGGGGATGGGGTGTGCTAGCATCAACTTCTCTCCTCTCGGCAATAAGCAAGGCTAGGATGGGTTTGTGTTTGGTGATGGCCTTTTCTATTTGATTGCCATTGAGGAATAGGTTCTTTTGTGAGGTTTCGGTTTTGGTTGGTGTGGGTGTGGAAAGTGTTTGATGGGGTGGTAAAGGACTTAAGGTGATGGTTTTCTTGTTAAACCTAAAAGTGTAAGTGTTCTTCCTCCCATCATGGACAACTTCCCTATCATATTGCCAAGGTCTACCTAGCAACAAATTACAAGCATCCATTGGTATTACATCACACAACACTTCATCCACATATCTCTTACCTATGGAAAAGGGGACTACTAATTGTTTGGTAACATTAAGTGTGCTCCCATTGCTCAACCATTGTAATTTGTAAGGGTGGCTACGGTTTTGGGTAGGAAGCTTCAATTTTTCAACAAGGGTGGTGGAAGCTATATTGGTACAACTCCCACTATCAACAATAACCGAACATACCTTCCCTTTGATGGTGCAACGGGTTTGGAACAAATTTTCCCTTTGTTCTTCAGTGGAGTCTACTTGTGCATGCAAAACCCTTTTCAAAATCAATGCATCACCAGCATCAGCTTCTTCAACAATCTCATCACCACTCTCGGATTCTTCCTCTTCACTTTCTTCTTCTTGGACAGCCTCTTCGATCTCTTGTATCTCTTTGAGGGACATTACCCTCTTGTTGGGACAATTGGCTTGGAAATTTCCATATCCATGACACTTAAAACATTTCTTGTCTTTCAAATCCCCTCGTGTGCCTCCTTGAGCCACAAATTTTGGTTTCTCCTTAGGTGCTTCATTCACTCTTTCCTTGCCCTTGTCTTTGTTGTTGTTGACATAAGGTTTGGAATAAGATGGGGATCCTTTGTAGGAGTTGCTGCCCTTGAAATATGGTTTTGGTGCTGAAAGTTTCAGACTTTGGAGTTGCTTCTCAACCTTGTTGGCTAGCTTGCATACATCCCCCAAGGAATGATAAGGTTGCAATTCCACTTTGTGAGCTATTTCTCTTTGTAATCCTCCCAAAAACCGAGTGATGGTTTGCTCATTTTCCTCCGGAATATCACTTCTCATCATAAGGCCCTCAAACTCCCTTATATACTCTTCTACCTTCATATCCCCTTGCTTAAGATTATTTAAGCTCATGTAGAGATCTTGCTTGTAATTGTTGGGCAAGAACCTCTTTTTCAACATCTTTTCAATTTTTCCCATGATCTTACTCTAGTCTTCCCCTCTCTTTCTCTTTTTTTTAGTGTTTTCCCATCACAAGGAAGCATATCCTTTAAACTTCAGAATAGCTACCTTACATTTCTTTTCATCCGTATACCCCTTAAACTCAAACACTCTCTCAATATCACTCAGCCAATCTAGGAAAGCATTAGGGTCTAGGCTACCCTCAAATTCTGGCAAGTCTATTTTGATTCCCCTATCGTCATCAATTCTTCTCCTCCTAGGAGCCTCGGATCCACTAGAGGATGCACTACTATCTCTTAATTCTTCCATATACAGTGGGGTCTGAATTATGGTTCTTTGACGGTAATGCGGTCGACCTTCACCTTCCCGTTTGGGCAGTTGTAGGGATTCCTCAAAGGTGGGTTTTGGTTGGGATAGATTAGCAATGTCCTTAGACATGCTAACCATCAACTCCATCATACTGGACATATTCTTCTTAACATCATCAAGTTCTTCTTGTATTTTCAGGTTCGCACACTCCCATGGGGGTTAGGGTGAAGTTGGGGAGGAAGTGCTCTTGTTTGCCATGGAAATGGGGTGAAATTTGGCTACTGTGAACAGTAACTTCGGATGAACAGTGTCACTGTGTAATAGTGGGAAATGTTATTTAAGGTGTGAAGGATGAGAGGATGAAATTTATACAATTTGGTTTTAGGAAAAAAATGGTATTCTGTGAATAGTTACCTGTGAATAGTGTTCTGTGAATAGTGATGTGGGATTAAGCTAGGAAATGGTGTTTAAATATATGGTTAGTGTTTAGGGTTTTTTTGGTTTTTTGTTTTTTTTTTCAGTTGAATTTGGATGGGATTGGTTAGGTTTGGATGGGATGTCAAGTGAGTGGTTAAGGTTGGTGTTTAGAATAGTGTTCAATGAAAGAGGAAAAAAAAATATGCACAAGGGATGACAATTGTTTGGCTTGGCCGAACTACACACACACTCAACACTTCTCTAATTTTTTTTTTTTTTTTTTTTATATCAATCAATATCCCAATCTTCACAAATTCAATCCTTAACCTTAGTTCTGATACAAAATGATATGAATTCTTACAACCACAATTCATATACTACCCTAAAACAACCAATCTTAACTCCACCTAGGCTAGGGTTTCTTCCAACTCCTTAAGACCATTCGGCTAACACTCTCCATACACACACACAACCATTAAAACAACTTAGAACAACCCTTTATATCAAACTCCAATCATCACAAAGGCACTCATGCTCAAATGCACCACAAACGGATTCATACACACCATGCAAAACAAAATCCGGAAAATGAGTTAACTTGAAGCTAAAGAAAAACAACTTACAAAAGAGATGACCAAGGAATCAATCAAGCCTAAAGGAAACTCCATCAGCTTGATAGACACTCCACCACCAAGTTCGGCCGAACTTGGGTAAAGGAAACAAGAGAAAAACAATTCTCAAGACAAAGCACTATTCACTTCAATATTCAATCTCCTTACAAAAATGATCAAGTGGCCTTTAAATAGGCTTTACAAATATTACATGATGGAAAAATTAAAATATTACATGAAAATTAATAAACAAAAAGTCTCCACCACACAATCCAAAAGCAAGCCATAACCATTTAATGTTATGGACAACCTTTCCCTAATTTAAGGACTTATGTCCTTAATAACAATTTTAGGGATTTTCCTCCAAAATTTGAATCAAATGACACCCAAAACTTGGCCTTGGGCCAATGTAACTTGTTCCCACTTGTTGTTCACGTTTTTTGTCACAAAATAGGGCTTGAGCCGTGCCTTGGAACCTTAAGACCTCTTGGACAATTTTGTGAGCTTCCTTGAGTGTTTGGGTTGCTTGGGTCGAATGTTGTTCTTCATGTTGTCCTTGAGTCTTCATTGAAATCCCTAGCATTTGTGATGAGTATGATGGGCTTGGATTCTCATCAAGGTAGCAACAAAAGAAAAAAGTGAAAGTTTAAAAAGCATGATGTTTGCACATTCTATATAACAGAGTATCCACCATGGATCTGGTTGGAAAAGGCCAGATCTACTACTAGATCTAGCCGTTGACGGCTAGATCTAGCCATATTTAGCTGTCAATGATAGCCAAAGATATGGCCATCATTGACAACTAGTTACAACCAGTTCTTTGGCCATAGATCTGGCATTTTCTAGCCAGATCCATGGTGGATATGACTAAACAAGGCTAGATCGGCGTACTACCAGTTAGATCCAGCCAGTAGTGTGCCATTATACCAGATTCCGATCATCTTACGGTGATGGTGGCCAGAATCTACCAAATGTGGGAGGGTAGGGGTGTTTTTGTTAATTTCTAAACTTTTTTGGGGGGCTGTTTTGTTAAATTAACAAACCTAGGAGATTTAAAAGTAATTGAATAAAATAGAATAGGATTTTCATAATAGAGAAACAAATGTGTATTTTCTGAACGATAGGAATAGGATAGTGCCAAAATATTAAAACAAACGAAGCCTTAATTTAGCCCCCTAATTTTTTATATATTTAGGGCTAATTAGATATTTTGTAAGGGGGTTTATGTAATTTATCAAGGGTGATTTGTAAATTTTAAATTAATAAGTAAATAAATATAAATGAATGCTTTTAATTTAAAGAGATAATTTAATTTTAGCTTTGCAATGTGAAAATTTAATTTGAACTTAAACAATTAAATAAATATAAATAGATGGTTATAAATTTATATGATTTTAATTTAAGGAGATAATTAAATTTTAGCATAATGTTCGCAATATGCAAATTTAATTTAAACTTAAACAATTAAATAAATTTTTTAAATTTAATTATTAATTTACATCGTTAAAATTTGTGTTTTTGAAGAGGTCAAGTAGTTCAGGATCTTCAGGGTGGTACTATAGTCTTTTGTCTCTATGAATCCAATCCTGTAAACATGTAATGACTTCAACCATCTCATTGGTTAAAGAGCACCTCCTGTCTTTAATAATGCAGCCACTAATTGAGAATCTTGACTTGGATGCAATTGTGGAAACTGGCACACATAAAATGTCACGTGCCATTTGGGCTACAATGGGGAATTGATTTGTATTTTGGTTGCACAATTGAAGCACATCCACCTCGCGTTTCTCCTTCTTGGTCATGTAGGATATATCCATTTGAAGATACTGCTATAGCTCATTTGGTCCATGTATATACGCGCTAGAGCTGCCACATCTACCACCACCGGTACTAAGTTCCATATATCTCCAGATGCTCGATCTTATTAGAGTCATGAAAGTGACTCTATTTTGATGATAAAATGACCCTTGTGTAATTAAATTGAAGTTATATTGAGACAATTGAAGAAATTTTGGAATTATTAATGGAAAATCACATTTTAATTTTTCCTTACAATTTGTGCATGTTTGGAATGATTTTTTAGATGTTGTGAATCGATATTAGGGTTTGATTTACTTACTAGGTTTGAATTTGTCTCATTTATTCTGTTTAGGGGGTAAATTATTATATTTTTGGGGGTTGATTTTGTTAATTTTCATTCATACAGGGATTAAACTAACATTTGCCAGATCTTGTATAAAAGAAGATGAATAGTTCCAGAATGAACCAGCCAGCCCTCCACCTCATTCTGGCCATTGTCCACCATTTTCCAACGAGTTCCAATGACGGTTCACCTGCCAACAAGTTCCAGGATTGGTTCACCTTCTCTCATCATCTCCTCCACATTTCCATGCTTTTTCTATAACGCTTGGGCTTCCATTGTGCGATTCTTCATCTTCCGGCCACTTTCCTCCATTTTTCAGTGATGGTTTAACCACCCAGGAGCTGATCCACCTTCCCCAAGGTTTGATCTATCCTTTCCAAGATTTGTTTGCCGCCAAACTCGTCGGAATCACGCTGCCTCCATCGTGCCTCTTCAACTTCCCAACACATTTTCGCTCCCTTTTTGATGACGTTGTACCTCCCTAGCTACCAATCCTCACTCCCCAACACAAGACTTTCTCCCCATATCCTCGAATCTCCATTCCGCCACCGCTCGCCTGGAACCACTATTGAACACTAACGTTTTCCGACGAGCTATGCCCTTTCTACTGGGTGCTTTCATCATCTTATCCAGCACGAAGCATGCCATTTCGTTGTTGTTTATGTCCTTTTTGCCATGACCAGCCCCATTTCCAACTTTTTAGCCTTTGTCGACACTATCATGAGCGACTGAGCTCCCGATTGTTTGTTACGGTGTAGGTGAGATCGAGATTGACACTCATGACTCTTCTCAACAGCTCTTGATTAGTTGGATGAACCCGATCGTTGGAAATTTGGTTTAGTATTGTGTATCAAATTATATTTGTTTTCATTTCATGTTTGATTACGATACTTTAATGTAGTTTGATACATGATTTATGATTGTTGGTGTTGTCCATTGAAATTAATTGTTGATATAAAACCTATTGCATGATGAATGTTGGTTTGAGATAATTAAATGTTGAGTATTGCTTTAAATTACTTCAAATCAATTGTAATCGAGTTATATTCGCATTTAATGTCCTTTGTACTTATGTTGCATTGATTATGTAGTTGGGTTGATTAGATGATACGTGTTGACAAATTGTATTTGTTAATCGCATACTAGCTAGCGGTATTGTCTTGTAGTGTTTGTCGATATTCAATGATAGTCTTTAACCAATTGAACTTGAGTGATCGGGTGAGACAGGATAGATTGTACCTAGAGTACCAAAAAGCAATTTCATTGGTCTACTTGCCTTGTAGGTTTAGGGGATGATAGAGTGTGGAGGAGAATTGTGAGAGTTGGTCTCGTGTCAAACCAAAACCATAGCAGCAATGTTTTTTTATAAAGTCTTCATTAATTTTAATTTCAAGCTTTTATTAGTTGCATTTAGTTTGTTTAGTTTTAATTAAGTTCTTCAATATTAGCAATTAGTTTTCCTAGTTTAATCGTTCATTTTCCATCTTCATTTAGTTTACTCAAATACGCAATAGGTTGTTAGTCTTTGTTCCCTATGGATTCGACCCTTCTTACCGCAAACTACAGTAATTAGGATTAACCTTGTGACCGTGACGATCGGCTCGATAGATCCCTACTGATGAATGTCTTTATCAGTTTCCTGAATGTCATCTCTGATGGGCGTTCCACTGTACCTATTCTGATAGAAAGAAAATGACTTTCCAATGTTTTGTTAAATTCTATCAAATAAGAACTGTAGTCACATTCTAAATGTTGGACTATCTTAGTAACTATACAATTAAATATGTTTAATCTAAACCTAGGGTCTACAATAATACCTAGTCCATATAAGAATGTAATATCTAACAAATATTTTTTCGGTAATTTGCTTCCATATCTAAAACAATTGAATTTAAGTCTAGATTATATCTATGTCTAGCAAAAGTTTTACTAATTTGAAGTAAAATATCTAATGCAACATTAGTAGTAGGATAATAAATACCACTTAATGTATTAGTGGAATCATAAAAAAATTTAAGAAATGTAAAAAAAATACTGCAAACCGTCTAATCGGAATCATTGACAACTTCGTCCGGATAGTTCTTCCAGTTAACAAAATCTGTAATTTGTCTTGCAGTTGGCATAGCTTTTTGTAGCATCAAGTACGTGGAGTTCCAACGGACAGGCATGTTGCAACATAGATTCTTTGGTTAAACCAACAACTCCTCTTGGCGACAATATTTGACATACTCATTCCATCTTGCATTGCTACCGACAATGAATCCGATAGTTGCTCACACCTTATCACTCCTCGCATATATAGCTTCTAAACCTGCTTTAACAATAAAATTGATGATGTGGCAAGCACATCTTTGGTGAAAAAAATTTCCTTCACCAAATGGTGAAAAAGAATTAGGCGAGTATGTAGCAACTATGTATTTTGCTACTTCCTCTCGTGTAGCGAGTGAATCGTATTTGTAACGCCCCACTTGAGGTACGTAGCTAACGTTTCTTCTTTTGCTCTTATTTGAGTTGGTTTATTAGTATTATTGTTTGGTTGACCTTTGATTGAGTGGTGTGTTCAATACTTGCCCTGAAATTGGTTGAAATAGAAGAAGTTCAGTGTTCCAGGCTTCGCCGGGGCGAAGAAGAATCTGCGCCACGGCGAAGAGGTGTTGAAGCCACGGGAAGCTATTGGACAGTTTCGCCACAGCGACAGAAGCTTCCTCGCCGCGGCGACGTGCCAACCAAAATGTTTGTTAAGTTTTAGATATTTCTTCCCTAAGGGCAATTTGACCATTCTACCCCTAATTAGTAGGAAAAGTGGGGAGTAAAATGTAAGGAATTTGCATGGAGAATATGTTGATATGGGGGTGTGGTTGTAATGAATCAAAGGATATAGATGGAATTCCTAAGGAAGAGTAAGGGCAAAATGGGAATGATTGTGCATAAATTTCATTAAAAGGAATTAAGTCATTGCAAACCCTTCATTCTTCTTCTCTATCGCCACTCTCCTTTCTTACTTCCTCTCAAATTCTCTTTCTTTTGTTCAAGGATTTTTAGAGGGCTTTTGGAGTGATTTGGGGTAGAAAATCAATGTAAGGCATCATAAGATAAGGATTCTTGCTTTGGATGTGAAGTTTTGTGAGATTTTGAGTTTATTTGAATATTAAGGGTTTTTGTTCATTTGTTTAAAGAGTAGAGAAAAAGTCAAGCAAACCAAGAGAAAGGAAGCGCTAGTGAGATCTCTCCATAACAAGGTAAGTAAATCCCAACCTAAGTTGAGATTTGAGAATTTTCTTGATTAGGGTTTTTAATAGCAATTATGTATGTATGTTATATACATGTTATATGCCATGTTATTGAGTCTTAAATGGAGACTATTATTGCTTTGTGATTGTTCATACATTTCAAGTATAAGAAGTGAGATGTGGGTTGGAAGGTAGTTTGAGATGGAATTGAAGGATATTGAGAAATCCTTTTTGGAAGTGTCTTTCTTTGGTAGGAATTATGGCTATGTGAGGGAGTTTCTCCCCATTTTGGATGGTTAGAGAAAGACATAGAATTATTGTTTAGTAGAGTTTTATTATGCACTTGAGTTGTTTGATGAAATGCCTAATAGAGGTTTGAGTATGAGAAGTGAACCTTAATTCTTGCAACATTGCATGTTGCATTTCATAAGTGCATTAGTGAGATGAACCATCCATAGGCATTAATTGTGCATTGAGAATGACCTAAGAAAGAGTAGGAAACTTTGTGTATGCACTTGCTCTATATAGAGAACTTTGTGGATGCAACTACTCTAAGGGTGAGAGAATGAGAGTGCTAGAGATAGAGTGAATGAGAAGAGTATTAGAAATGGGTTGATGCTTTGTGATCCACACGACAGTTATGAGAATCGGTTTGATGCTTCATGATCATCACTTGAATAGTTATTAGAAATGGGTTGATGCTTTGTTATCATCACCCGATAGTTATTAGAAACGGGTGGATGCTTTGTGATCATCACCGGTTAGTTATTAGAAAGGGGTTGATGCTTTGTGATCATCGCCCGATATTTATTAGGATGGGTTGATGCTTTGTGATCATCACCCGACAGTGATTAGGAACGGGTTAATGCTTTGTGATCGTCACCCGAAAGTCATGAGGAACGGGTAGGTGCCTTGTGTCTCCACTCGATAGTTACAAAAACTGGGTGGTGCTTCGTGATCCCCATCGGTAGTCACTAAGAACGGTTGGTGCTGTGTGAACTCCACCGACAGTCATGAAGATGGATATGGTGCGTTGTGACGCCATCCGCCGTACCTCCGGTAAGACGAGCCATACGTTTAGTAGAAAACAACAGAAAGTGTGAGAAAGAATTAAGAGAAATACATACGGGATAAACAGATAGAGGCTTACTTACTGAGCATTATTTTGTGCTCACCCCGTTATTCCTTTGTGGATGCAGGATCTAGGTGATGATGCAGTCGGAGGGGCGTCGACAACGAAGACAATAGCTATACTGTTTCCCCTGTTTTTGTCTTTTTAAATGGCTTTTTTTTTTTTTTTTTTTTTTTTTTTTTTTTTTTTGTTTTTTTTTGTAAATGATGCGCTTTGTGTATAAAAGACTTATTACATATAATAAAAAGGAAAGTTTTGGGCCCATTTTCTATTGTTATTATGCATGCATTGTACTAGTTTACAACAGTTGTTACAGTATTGCCATGTTGAGAGAGTTGAGGGTTATGGATTAAAATTAAGTTGAGTTTGTATTTGCTTACTGGTTTTGCTTGAACCATTCTACGTTATTTAGGGGTGCTTCTTCTCTAGGTACCGACTCATTGTAGAAGTCTCATTCTCAGCACCCGTCATGGTCTGACAAAAATTCCATGCCCTGCACGTCTCTTCCCTCAACCCATTTGGCTTTTACCTTTTTGATTTTGTGAAAAATTGCCATACCTCGGACATGGGACTCTTCATCGATTTTGCAGTGGTGTCGCAGGTCGCCTATGTTTGGTGGACACAGTCCCGGCCATGTCTTGATTTGGAATTGCTACATTTGGACATGGTAAAAATAGATCAAACCGTTCCCTTTCTTGGGTGGATGGAGGAATTGGAACATAATACTCATTTAGGGATGATGATCCTCCGAATCCATAATTTGGGGAGTCCATTATGATACAATAATAAATAACTAAAATTGATGAAATTAAATAATGAATAAATATAAATAATAAATTGAACAATAGATGAAATTGAATAATGAATTGAATAATAGATGAAATTGAAGAGAGTTCGAGAATTGGAGTAGGGAGAATGAGAGTTGAGAGTTGTGAGGAAAATGGGTGGGTCAAGGGGGGGGGGGGGGGGTTTGGGGGGTTGAGTGCAAAAGAGCAAAGTTTTTTTGCACCTCCCCCGAGCAACGATTAATTTGATCATTGTTGACCGTTGAGCAAAGATCAAATATTTTTTTTATTTTTTTTTGTAAGACTACATTTAACCCTTACATTTTATAAGGGGTTTTTGGATATTTTTAGGGGGTTTTTGAAATTAATCGGGACAAGGCCTGGGTCCGGTCCCAGTCTCGGGCCTTGGAGGAGGGATTGACCTAGGCTTGGTCCCTCCTCCTTTGGGCCTCGTTCGGTTGTGGGATCGATTTTTGGGCCCGTTTTACTTGCCTCTAGGATTATGGGATAATGTTCTTGATGTTATGTCTCCTCTGTTTCAAGCTTTTTGTGCAATAAATCTCAGAATTTATATCTCACCAACCCTTTGAAAAAATAGTCATTGTTACATTTAATGCACTTCTGCGAAACTGTAGAACCCAAAAGAACAGGCGTTCCATCATCGCGAACGATCATCCCTAACACCAACAGACACTTTTTCCCTAACTTTTAGGTTTTGGAAAGGTCATTCCCCTTCTTGAACTGGATGTTCCCTAGCACAAATAGGCGTCCATTATCAGAACAATCGTTCCATCCCGTGCTACATCCCGTGTAGCTGCTGTGAGTTTTCGCCGGGGCGAAGAAATAGCTTCGCCACGGTGAAGACTCTGCTGAATTTTTCCTTGAGTTTTAGGGAATTCTTCCTTTTGGGACTCAATGACCATTCTACCCCTAATTAGCAGGAAAAGTGGGGAGTGAAATGCAAGGAAATTGCATGGAGAATAGGTTGAATGGGGTTGTTTTTGCAAAGAATGAAAGGTCATAGGTGGAATTTCAAAGAAGGAGCAAGGGTATATTGGGAAAGAGTGGAGAAAATATGAGATATTAAGGGTTTAGCTTTAGAAACCCTTTCATTTGCTTCTTCACCACCGCCTCTTTCATCCTTCATTTCTCTCAAATTTTCATTCAAGTTTCCAAGGATCTTTGAAGAACTTTTGACTAGAAGTTGTTACAAGTTGATCCTAAGCACTAAAAGGTGAGAATCCTTACTCTAGATGTAAGTTTTATTGTTGAAAGAGTAGGATCCTTATTGAGTTTGTATTGAAGGTTTAAGAGGAAGTATCAAGCCTTCAAGAGTAGAGAGCTTAAGTGGTTTCTCCTTGAGCTTAAGGTAAGTAAATTCACCTAAGTTGTGATTTACTTGATTGAATGATGTGTAGAGATTTTATATATGTGCTTAATGCTTGAATTTCTATGTTTGAAATGAGTTGATGAATTCATGAATGAGTTCAATGTTGTTATATGAAAGAATTTCCACCATGAGAAGGGTGGATTGTGTTGTTAAAGTTTGGTAGAAGTGTGGATAGAATTAGAAGAATTTGAGAGGAATATTTGAAGTGTGTTTTCCTTGCAGGTTATATGATGTTTTAAAGGAGTTGAACTCCTATTTTGGATGATTAAGAAAGAAATATCATTAACAAATAGAATAGAGTTTATGTATGCACACATATTGTTTGATGAAATGTCTAAAAGAAGCATGAGTAGAAGTAGAGAACCTTACTTTATGCAACATAGCATATTTGCATGTCATGAATGCATATAAGCAAGATTTTAGGCATGAGCCATCCATATGCATATGTTTAATTGAGTAATCACATGAGAAAGAAATATAAAAAATGAAAAAGAAACACTCTATGAATAGAAATAAAGAAAAGAACTAATTCTCTTAGAATAAAGAGAAAGAAAGAACTAGCACTAGAGCATAAACAACCCGTGAGTGTAGAGTTACCCGCATGTAAACCGCCATGAGAGAGAGCGGTCTCCGCCATGAGAGAGTGGAATGAGAATGAGAAACAAAATTTGTATAGCCGTGAGAATACATGCGGATGAGGGCTATACACGAGAGAGAGAGTACACTCACATGACCAAGGGTTCCAAATCCATGCATCGACCAAGACCGGCAAAGAATAAGAATAAGAAAAGAATAGAAAGAAAATGCATTGTTATACTTTAATATCTCATTGATGTATGGTTAGGATATTCTCCATGGGTGATGAGAATAGAAAGAAAGAAAAGAATGGTAAGAGTTAGAAGTAGAGAAAGAACAAGAGAGATTGAACTAGAGAGAGTAACAAGAGTACGAACAGATTTGTATGAGGATTATAGAGTAGAAGATTTACTTACTGAGCATTTTTGTGCTCACCCCATTGTTTTCTCTGTTTTTCAGGACATAGGTGAGAACATGGTCAGATGGACGTCGGCAAGCGGGGAGACTTGACTGCACTATCCACTGTCTTTTTGAGAGTCTTTTGTACAAATGATGTTGTA
This sequence comes from Pistacia vera, assembly GCF_008641045.1. Classification (NCBI taxonomy): domain Eukaryota; kingdom Viridiplantae; phylum Streptophyta; class Magnoliopsida; order Sapindales; family Anacardiaceae; genus Pistacia; species Pistacia vera. The sequence goes on along the minus strand of NW_022196020.1, from coordinate 84,103 downwards.
CTTTGTAAAGAATGTATTTATTAAGTAAAGAAACTTTTTGAACCCAACCTTTTTGATAAATATACTTGTCTTTTTATTGATATATTTTATGAATATGATAGTAGAAAGAAGTTGTTACATTTTTGGTATCAGAGCAATGGTTTTGGGATGGGACAGTGTGTCATTCTCACCGCTACGACGTGTCTTATCCCACCACTGTAAGTTAAATTCTTTTCTTCTTAGTGAGTTATTTAAGTTGATGTGAGAATGGCTGTTTTGTAGATGAGACGTAGTAATAGAAAGAAGGGTAAGGTTGTGATAAATGAGGGAAAATCCTCTAATGTGATAAATGAGGGAAAATCCTCTAACCCGCTGGAACAAACTCCCCCTACCCTTGATGCGACAATGATTTGAACCATTGTACAGCAGGTGTTAGCAGAGAGTCATGGGAGAGTTGTACTGGAGAGAACCAAGACCCCTAGTAAGGTACCGCCCGTAAGGTAAGAGCGAGAAGGGTCGATACCTCAAATAGTACAGAATCGAGTTGATCCGATTCAGGGGCTTGCAAGTCAACATCGGCCGCCAGAGTTTAGGGGTACTAGGGACCCGTTAGAAGCAGAAGAGTGGTTTAAGTCCGTTGAGCGGACGGTGGCTCTGTTTCCCATGAATGATAGAGAGAGGATTAGCTATGCTAGTTTCTTATTTCGGGGTGATGCCCGAATTTGGTGGGAATTAATGGAAGAAACACATGACAAGACCACTATGACTTGGGGAGATTTTAGAAGAGTGTTTGAGACCGAGTATCGAACGATTGACCGGGTTCATGAGAAAATACAAGAATTTATTAACCTGAAGCAAGGGATGAGTACAGTGAAGGAGTATTCAGTTCGATTCAACTCTCTTGCGAGGTTTGCACCCGGGATAGTGAGTACTCCTGAGTTGAGAAGAGAGAAATTTGTCCTCGAGTTGAGGTCAGAAATAGCCCGTGATGTTATGATAGTAGCAGAGCCCCCTCATACCTATATGGAAGCATTAGATCGGGCTTTGAGAGCAGAGATTTATGTGAACAAGATGAGTTTTGAAGGGTCATCCATGACAGTACAGAATGAACCGCCCCCTACTCCGTAGAAAGAAAGAGTGGAGGCTGGGAGAAGTAGAGATATGAAGAACAAAAAGAGGTTCCAGCCAAAAAAGAATAGGGGCGAGTGGCAGAGTAAGCGGCCTAGAAATGCTGGAGTCACTCCGTGCCCTAAGTGTGGGAAGAATCATTTGGGGGAGTGTCTAAAAGATTCAGTCCAAATATCTGTTATAGGTGTCGCCAGCCAGGGCACCTAATGAAAGATTGTAAAGCTCCTCCTCTACCAGCAGCACAGGTTCCTAGAGGCACGAATGCCAAGGTGTTTACCGTGGCACAGGGTGAGGTAGAGGCTAGTCCATCAGCTGTAACTGGTCAGTTGTTCTTTCATACAGTCTCTCTTTATGCTTTAATAGATTCTGAAGCATGCATTCTTTTATATCTCATGGGATGATAGAAAGATTAGGTCTGAAATCTGTTGTGGTAGACCAACTCATTAGGATAGAGTTACCTGATGGGGTTAGTGTTTTGACCCGAGAGATGCTTCCAGGAGAGTCCGTAGTGATTCATGGAAGAGAGCTATTAGTTGATCTAATAGTGTTTGATATGCCTGATTTCGATGTGATTTTGGGTACGGATTTCCTAGGGAAGTATGGAGTAGAAATTGATTGTCAGAAGAAGAAAGCAAGATTTAATCTTGATAGTGGAGATAGGTTTAGTTTCGGAGAGGGCCATCAATTGAGTATGTTGATTAGTAGCTTGAAAGCTAGAAAGATGTTGAGAAAGGGGTGTTTGGGATATATAGCACATGTAGTGCAAAGTGGTGATGTTCCTCAGCCAGAAATTTAGGGGGTGCCTGTAATTCGAGAATTTATGGATGTGTTTCCGGAAGAGCTACCGGGTTTACTTCCAGAGAGAGAGAGGTTGAATTCAGTATTGAACTAGACCTGGGACAGCACCAATATCGAGAGCCCCTTATCGAATGGCCCCAGCCGAGCTTCAGGAATTAAAGAAGCAACTCCAAGAGCTTTTAGATAAAGGTTTTATCCGACCAAGTCATTCTCCCTGGGGAGCTCCAATTCTTTTTGTGAAGAAGAAGGATGGATCGTTACGGATGTGTATAGATTACAGAGAGCTGAATAAGGTGACAGTGAAGAATCACTACTCGCTACCTCAGACAAGACGATTTGTTTGATCAATTAAAGGGAAGCGGCAGTTGATGCGTGTTTCTTACAACATGCAAAATAGCAAGTGCACCAGTCGCTCAAGTAATAAAGTGAGGGTAGGATATCGTTCCGCGAGGACTGTTAGCAAAGCACTAAGTTTCCTAACGTTACAAGTGAAGCAATTGAATTCTTTGGATTGGTGGGAGCAAATTGTAATGAAAAAAACAACAATGAAATTAAACAAAAAGAATTAAACCTAATTAAGAAAGCAAAATGAAACACAGAATATATTCAAAGTAAAACGGGTAGGGTTTTGACTTCGTTTGGACTTTTATGGGTTAAACCTAAAAATTACACTATTTTCACATTCATGCGCAATGGTTGTAAATCGGATTCACTAATATGTTAACATACCCTCTCGGGCTATGTTTTCCTATTAATCCTATTAACATCCGCACCCAACAAATTGAAGGTTAATAATTCTAAATTCATTAGCACAAGAATCCTAAATTGATTTCATTAATTCTTGAATCTATCTCTAGCATCCAATACTATAATGGTGATTACCAAGAAGCCTAACATGAATTATTTCTCAATCTCATCATGTTCATCACATACAGCATTTAATTTCAGAGTAACACACACCCAAAGCTTATTCACATGGAAATACACAATCAAACACTTAACCCATTTAAATCCAAACTACAATCAAAACCCTAACCCATAAAAGATTAGTTCATAGCTAATTAATACTACAAAAATGAAAAATAGAAATAAACAAGTTAAACATAATGAAAACGAGATGAAAGATAAGAAATCTCCCCAAAAGATGAATCTTCTAGTCAAAATCTGAACCTTCTCTCTAAACAATCGAAAAACTCAAGCTTTACTCTAAGAAAAGTGTATAAAACAGTAAACCAAACAGCTAAACCTAAACAGCTCAAGCTCTCTTGGCAAAAGGTTAAGTTTTTTTATACTTAGTCCAAAAACCCAGCCAAAACACGCACAACACGAAACTGTGCGTTTACAAAACTGAATAAGTTGACTGTCGCCACGGCGAAGAATGAAGAAATCCCAAACCGTTTCTGGCTTACTTCGCCGTGGCGGAAGACAATTTCTTCGCCAGGGCGAAGCTCCTTCAAAAGTTCTGAAATTACAGAACCGCCACTCTGCTTGCTTCTTCATTCGATTCTTCGATTCTTGGCTTCTTCCTTGGGAACAAGCTTCATCATGCTTTGTTCTGCTCCGGAACTCTCTATCTTCTGAGATCCGCTAATTTCTGAGTCAAAACTATCCAATTTGTCTTTATTTGCTCAAAAAGTCCATTTTAACCTGAAACACGAAAAGTAAAGAATTAAGCACCAATTCAGGTAAAAATGCACTAGAAAGTACCTGAAATCCGACAAAAAGATCAAAATAAAAACTGTATAATTTACGGATTATCAAATACCCCAAACTAAAGAGATGATCGTCCCCGAGCATACAGTACACAACTAACGAAAACAAGACAAACTAACAAAAATAAAAACATGAAAACACACAATAAAACTGAAAAACCAAAACCAGCAAAACTCAAATTCCATAGTGAATTGCCTAGAAATGCACATGTCTCACAAATGTTGAAAAAATATTATCAGGAAATGTTCGACACTCCAAGAAGTTATAAGCTACATCGACTGTCTTCCTCAACTCGGTCCAACAAGTAGGTGATCCCCACTTCAATCACATTCCAACTTCCGGATTATTTTATGCAAAAATTGTAAAGTTTACAAAGGTGGCAGACTCCATAAGCCTAAATATCGAATACTCTCACTAATGAGGACTAAACACAGATGAGAATCAAAAGGTCTTTAAAAGCTTGTAACGTTAGGCTCGGGTCATGGGCTCCAATAAAAGGATAGGAAACAAAGTAAGAGAACTCGGTTGTCCTAAAGCAAAAATAAAATCACATCGAAAACCCACTTTCTCAACACCAATCGAACATGTCCACTAGTTCACAGCCTTCAAACGCGTATCCTTAAAAAATTTTGGATACCATAAACGCAGGGGAGACTCGTTAAGGTGTACGTGGCGTTGTTAAACCCGAGGGTCGCCAAATAATGCAGGCAGTTTTTAAGGCAGGTTCTGGTTTCCAGCCGGTATACCCATTAAACTAGGCAGCATTGTGTAAAATTAATTTTTTTTTTTTTAACACAATCAGTAGGATTGAATGAGGGTGACTACCCCTTTGTTTTTATTCTTTTCTCTCAAACCCCACATCATTCTTTTGGTATCTTCTTCAATTTTCTTCTCTTAACCCCAAATTCTTTTGCTCATTTGTACATCATTTCGTTCTTGTTTTGCCTAGGACCGAATTCTCCTAAAAGGTACGTAAAGTGTTTAGGTAAAAAGGAATTTACAATTCTGTTGTGTTTCCAAGAAAAATAAAGCAAAGTTCAATGGCTCAAATGGGTGACTAGGGATAATTTCATTCATGGGTTGGCATGAAAGGCTCAAACATTCCGAAAAATGCCCTAAATCATCTCTCAACCATGTCTAATCCTAACATTTCGCCTCAAGCATTTCTCAACTGGTTCTAGAGTCACCTACATTATCAAGACTTATCTAATGCATAAAATGAATCTAAGCATGCCGAAAAAATGAAAATTGTGGTTGAACCACTCAACAAACCTCAATCAAAATCCAGTCAATAAACATAAACTTGAAGCAATGCTAACATTCTCAACAATAAAAATTCAACAATTCTATTTCCTCAGATTTATACAACTCATCATCGGCAAAACAAAATCACCAAAAGAAAAATAAAACCAAACTAAAAAAAAAAAAATTTTTTTTTTTTTCAGTTTAAGGTGTACGCGGCATTGTTAAACCCGAGGTCGCCAAATACTGCTAGGCAGTTTTTAAGGCAGTTACTGGTTTCCAGACAATATACCCTTAAAACAGTTTTTTTTTTTTTTTTTTCAGTTTAAGGTGTACGGGGCATTGTTAAACCCGAGGTCGCCAAATACTGCTAGGCAGTTTTTAAGGCAGTTACTGGTTTCCAGCCAATTACCCTTAAACTCCAAATCTATTCCCTACCCCCAAACTAAATATGACATTGTCCCCAATGTCCTTATGCACAAATCAGGAATAGAAAATAATAATACAAAAAAAAAAAAAAATCAATAAAGGTACGAGAATACTCCTGGTTAATTTATGAATCGTCGCTCCACAATGATCACCCGTTCTCGGACTTTTCGTCATCCAAAATCTGTCAAAACATAATAAAACTGTGGTGTCCCTCATGTTAGAACGAATTCACAATTAAATTGAAAAAAATAACAACCTAATCTCGCCCTTTTAACAACTACTAATTAAACATCAACAACAACACAACAAATAACCAGAATCCAAAACCAAAATAAAATGAGTTTAAGTTTCAACTGGACAAAAAATAAATGAAACCAATTAACAAAACATAAACAGGTGCTCAGTTCAGTCTTGTTCTTCCTCTTCTTCCTCTTCATCTTCCTCTTCTTCCTCTTCTTCCTCTGATTTCGTCCACTATCGAGTTCCAGTCAACCCATTATATGCGGAAGTGTCAACCTTCAGCTCCTTGGAGCTATTTGTCAGCAATTCATGAATGCTCTGTGTTCCGCTCATCATCCAATCCTGTCGTTTCTTCATATATTTCATCATGCCCTCATTTCTGCATCATCTCTTTTTGGACCTGTGGAGCTGGATGATGTGGCCATGCTCGTTCTCTGCCTCTTCGCCCCTGCTCTTGGTTGGGCAGCTTCCGTTCAGTCAAGGTGTTTCTTGTAATAGTCAGAATCTAGAGTTGGAGAGGGGATGAAAAGCTGCTCATCATCTTGAACCTTGACCCCCCGTTAGGCACATAGCTGTGATGAGATGCGCGAAACATTAGCTTGATCGCCCCTTTTTGGATGCTAGCTTGACACTATTATATATGGTCTCCCACATCCATACTCTTCCTGTGGCAATAGAGTAGAGCAATACGCCTTCTCATGAGTCACTGTGTGTAGTGCGTCTCCGGCATTAATTTAGCACTGACAAAGTACTGCCACAGTCGAGCCATTGGTGTCAACTGCATTTTTGAGTGTCTTTTTCTGTTTTTTAGACACTTCCCATGCTGCTCCAGGTTTCGCAATGACCGGCAGGATAATATCATCCTCAAAGTTTGATCTTTTGAACTCACATACTTATCAGTGAAAATTTCAGGCAAGTTATAGAAGTTGTTGATATCCTTTGCTGAAAATGGCATATCCTCCCCTCGTACAAACACAGTCTCTTCCTGACATTCGGGGAAGTGCATAGAACTCTCTCACCAACGGTTCTACACAGCACTTCAGGAGCACGCATGAACTGTCCAAAGTCTACCTCTACTCCAGTCCACAGATTGTGGTGCGTCAATCCACGCTCAGGGACTAAACCCTTATCCTTTCGTTTGATCACCTCCCATACGTTTACGGGCGGCCTCGTTCACAAACAGGTTGTCAACATTCTTCCTCCTGCTCTTTGCTAATTTTCGGAGCATTGATCCAACTGAAATTCAATCCAAAAATAACCCACGGAATTGACCCTACAAAACACAGCCACGTTAAACGTGCAAAAAAAACCCACACTTCCAAAAATTTGCAATTCAACCCCAAACTACAATTTTCAATCAACACAAACACTCCAAAAAATTAACACCACATTTCTAACAATCAATTGGTTCACAAACTTCTCAACATTAATCAAAATCACAACTCAAACAAACCCAATTCTCAAGTCAAAAGTTCAACAAAATTCTTAGATCTATGATGATAGATTTAAAATTTTCGAAATAAAGCTTTGGGTTTTCGAGATCTTACCATATTAAGGAGTTTGTTACCACCAATTGAACGGAAACGACCCAAATAAGAAAGCCCCAATTTTTGATCTAAAAATTTTGTGAAATTTTCGGTGAAATTTTTTGTTGATACGGGTGTTTGGTGTTTAGGAATGTTGTAGAGTGATAGTTTTGGTTGGAAAAGCAAAATAGAAGTGAAAGATTGAAAGTTGAAAAATTTTCTCTAACTAAAATGCAAGGCGGGGTGAAAATGGAAAAGAAGAAAAGTTGGTATTTATAAAAAAGCTCGTCGCCGCGGCGAAGTTCATCATGCATAAACTAATCAACTTTTCCAGGTTTCGCCGTGGCGAAGAAGGATCTTCGCCCGGTGAAGTTCATCGTTCATGAACCCTAAAAATTCCCAGGTTTTGCTGTGGCGAAGAAAAAATCTTCGCCGGGGCAAAAACTTCCCGAGAGTACAAGGCTAACTTCGCCTCGGCGAAGAAATTTCTTCGCTGCGGTGAAATGCCTTAGCCAATTTTTCAGAATTAAATGAAGAAAACCAGGTTTGCTACTGGAGGATTTCGCCGCGGCGAGGTAATTGTTGTCGCCGCCGCGGCGAAATCCTCCAGTAGCAAACCTGGTTTTCTTCATTTCTCTTCGCCTCGGTGAAGAAAATTTCTTCGCCCCGGCGAAGGCTGGAAATTTTTTTTACCTTCCTTTGGCTCAAGACTTCACCTGAAACACCCAAAAACAATAAAAACATCAAATTTATACAAACTCATAATGAAATAAGATAAATCGAACAACAAAAATTAAAATCAAAAAGTTAAAAACACTTGGGTTGCCTCCCAAGAAGCGCTTGTTATAGTCGAAAGCGACTCTCTCAATTCTCACTCAGCCCGGACTGTCCAAATACATCACATCCGGAAATTCCTTGTACCGGAACTCATTTGTTGATGATCTTTTCCACACATTGGCTTTGTTGCAAGTTTCACTACCCATTTCCAGCTCTGGTCACAACTTTGGGAGTTCGACTTTCTCTCGCCCGCCTTCCGTTTTCTTGCTTAACTTCACCCTTTCTACCAGAGATCCGTTCCTTATGTGTACTCAAAATCGACTGTGGCTTGTCTTGGAAATTTGTGCAACCTCTTCTGTCATGGTCCTCACTGCCAAACTTATTCGGTTCAACAATGCAGTTCTAATTTCCACCTTAAGATTATTCAATTGGCAGGGCTAACTCTTGACTGATTTACCACATCGATTTTTAAACACGATTTGTTCAGGTGGAGCTTTCATTGATCCAAGGACATTAAATGTTATTTCTTCATCTGCATCCTCATGATCAACTTCCCTTCTTGAACATTGATTAACGCTCTTCCGGTGGCTAGGAATGGTCGTCCCAAGATAAGAGGAATTTTTTGTCTTCTTCCATATCCAACACAAAGAAATCGTAGGAAAAATAAACTTGTCACCTTAATCAACACATCCTCCACTATACCCTTGGAAGCTTATTGATTGATCTGCAAGTTGCAAGCATGTGGATGTCGGCTTAACTTACCAATTCCTAATTTCTGAACACAGAAAAAGGCATAAGGTTAATGCAGCACCTAGGTCACATAGAACTCGATCAAAGGTTAAATCCCTATAGTGCAAGGAATAGTAAAACTCCCTGGATCTTTAAGTTTCGGGGGCAGCTTCTTCTGGAGAATAGCGCTGCACTCCTCCGTAAGCATCACCGTTTCCTCTTGTTCCAGCTTCCTCTTGTTGATAAAATCTCTTTCAGGAACTTCGCGTAGCTGGCATCTGTTGCAATGCATCGCGAAAGGAATGTTGATAGCAATTTTAAACACATCAAGAAATTTAATAAACTGCTTATTTTGATTCTCTTCTCTGAGCCTTTGAGGAAATGGTATAGGTGGAGTGTGATGTGCCAACTCTGGTGGAATTTAAGGAATGGCAATTTCTCTTTCTTTTTCTCTTTTTTTGTTCCGTTTCTGCTCATCTTTCTTCAGGCTGGGTGGTTTCTTTTCAGCTTCAATTCCTTCATCAATTCTCATCAGATTCTTCATTTTTCTTTGATGAAGTTTCTTCTTTCCTTGGGTCCCTCACCTCTTCTAAAACTCTCCACTTCTCAACGAGATTGCATTTACTTGCTCACGGGGGTGGTTACTGTATTACTCGGTAAAGAACCCTGCGGTCTATCATTCAGCTTCTCGGCCAATGACACTGTACCTCCAGATTCCGAATGGACGCCCTTGGTTTCTAAAGTTTGTCGTCTCATTCATGAACCCTGTAGTCTCTTGCATGAATTTACCGAACATATCCTCCAACTTGTCACTCTTTGATCTCCCGGTTGATTGGTCACCCCTAGCGGGTTATTTGGAACTTGCCTCTGGTTCCATGGTTATTTGTTGATTCTGATTTCCCCAAGCCAGATTCGGATGATTTCTCCACCCTGGGTTGTATGGGTTAGAGATCGGTTTGTTTGGTTGTCTTAATTTCCTGCCAAGTAGTTCACTTGCCTCTGTGATGAAGATGATGGTGCAAATGTGTTTCCAACTTGACACTCGCTGCTCACATGGTTTCCTGCACAAAATTCACATGTTAGTTGAGGTACTTGTATAATTTACTTGCATAGTTCCCAACTGTTTTTGAAGTGTAATGAGTTGGGCTGAGATGGCTGTGAAAGCATCAACTTCATGAAGACCCAAAGATTTCCTCGTTGTTACTCTCTCATTCGGTCTTTGATAATTGTTGCTTGCCAAAACCTCAAGCAACTCATACGCCTCTTCAGGTGGCTTATTTGCAAGGCCCCTCCGAAGTTGCATCCACCATGGTTTGCACGTTACCCATCAAACCATTATAGAATGTTTGGACTTGAAGCCAAACTGGCAAACCATGATGTGGGCACTTCCTCATTAATTCCTTGTATCTCCCAAGCCTCGTACAGCGACTTGGCATCATCTTGTAGAAATGATGTGATATCATTTCTCAATTTCGCTGACTTCGTTGGAGGAAAGAACTTGGTCAGGATTTTTGTGCCAGTCATTCCAGGTGTTATCGTTCCCGGGTGGTAATGCCATTAACCACTCCTTTGCTTATCTCCAATGAGAATGGAAATAAACGCAGCCTAAGCATCATCCGACACTCCATTTGACTTGAAGGTATCGCAAATTCAAGGAAATTTACAATGTGCTGATTCGGATCCTCCTTCAAATCATCGTTGAATCTAACAACTGCTGGATCACTGGATGATTGCCGCTTGATCTCGAAGTTGTTTGCTTGTACTGTAGGTCTAGTAATACTTGACCCACTTCCATTCACATTAGAACTGAGAAATTCCCTCAGTGTCCTATTTTCTTGTTCAGCCATTCAACAACAACTTCTTCCGATTCTGCAGTAAGATTATCTCTTCTCTTCTCTCTCTATTAAGTTCTTACAGTCCTCTCAAGCTCAAGGTCAACAGGAACCCATGGTTGATGTCTTGCTCTTCGCATAAACTGAATGAACACAAGTGAAAGAAAAGTGAGATCACAACTCTAATGAAAATTAAAAACAAATATTAAAACTTCAATCTAGCTAAACTTAAGAAAAACTTAATGTAACTTAAAAACAGTCCCCGGCAACGGCGCCAAAAACTTGATGCGTGTTTCTTACAACATGCAAAACTAGCAAGTGCACTAGTCGCTCCAAGTAATAAAGTGATGGATAGGATACGTTCCCGCGAGGACTGTTAGCAAAGCACTAAGTTTCCTACGTTATCAAGTGAAGCAATCGAATCTTTGGATTGGGGAGCAAATTGTAATAAAAAACAACAATGAAATTAACAAAGAATATAAACCTTAATTAGAAAGCAAAATGAAAAACAGAATATCAATTCAAGTAAAACGGGTAGGATTTGACTTCGTTGGACTTTTATGGGTTAAACCTAAAAATTACACTATTTTCACATTCATGCGCAATGGTTGTAAATCGGATTCACTAATATGTTAACATACCCTCTTGGGCTATGTTTTCCTATTCATCCTATTAAACATCCGCACCCAACAAATTGAAGGTTAATAATCTAAATTCATTAAGCACACGAATCCTAAATTGATTTCATTATTTTGAATCTATCTTAGCAACAATACTATAATGGTGATACCCAAGAAGCCTAACATGAATTATTTCTCAATCTCATCATGTTCATCACATACAGCATTTAATTCAGAGTAACACACACCCAAGCTTATTCGCATGGAAATAACACAATCAAACACTTAACCCATTTAAATCCAAACTACAATCAAAACCTAACCCATAAAAGATTAGTTCATAGCTAATTTAATACTACAAAAATGAAAAATAGAAATAAACAAGTTAAACATAATGAAACTGAGATGAAAGATAAGAAATCTCCCCAAAAGATGAATCTTCTAGTCAAATCTGAACCTTCTCTCTTAAACAATCTGAAAAACTCAAGCTTTCTCTAGAAAAGTGTAAAAACGGCTAACCTAAACAGCTCAAGCTCTCTTGGCAAAAGGTAAGTTTTTCTTTTATACTTAGTCCAAAAACCAGCCAAAACCGCCCAACACGAAACTATGGTTTACAAAACTGAATAAGTTGACGTCGCCGCGGCGAAGAATGAAGAAATCCCAAATCGTTTCTGGCTTACTTCGCCGCGGCGAAGACAATTTTTCGCCGGAGCGAAGCTCCTTCAAAAGTTTCTAAAATTACAGAACTGCCACTCTGCTTGCTTCTTCGTTCGATTCTTCGATTCTTGGCTCTCTTCCTTGGGAACAAGCTTTATCGTGCTTTGTCCTGCTCCGGAACTCTCCTATCTTTTGAGATCCGCTAATTTCTGAGTCAAAACTATCCAATTTTGTCTTTATTTGCTCAAAAAGTCCATTTTAACCTGAAACACGAAAAGTAAAGAATTATGCTTCAATTCATGTAAAAATGCACTAGAAAGTACCTGAAATCCGACAAAAAGATCAAATAAAAACTGTATAATTTACGGATTATCAGCAGTGTTCTCGAAAATTGATTTGAGGTCGGGGTACCATCAAGTGCGAGTGGCTGAGCAAGATATAGGTAAGACTGCTTTTCGTACAAGGTATGGGCATTATGAGTTTGTAGTGATGCCTTTCGGGTTGACAAATGCCCCAGCAGTTTTTATGGACTTGGTGAACTGAGTATTTCACGATTGCTTGGATCAATTCATCGTGGTTTTTATTGTTGATATCCTGGTTTACTCTAAGTCGAGAGACGAGCATGAAGAGCATTTAAGATTGGTGTTACAATGATTGAGAGAAAAGAAGCTGTATGCTAAGTTTTCCAAGTGTGAATTCTGGTTGAATCAAGTATTATTTCTGGGCCATACTATTTCCAACGAAGGGATTTTAGTGGACCCTATAAGGTAGAGGCAATCCTTGAGTGGCAAAGGCTGAAAATGGTAAAAGAAGTGAGAAGTTTCTTGGGACTAGCATGCTACTACTAGTGATTTGTAGCAGGGTTTGCCCAGTTGGCTAAGCCATTGACAGCTCTTACCAAGCAGAGAATTCCTTTTATATGGTCAGCTGCTTGTGAAAAGAGTTTTCATGAGTTAAAGAAGAAGTTGACATTAGCTCCTGTTTTGGTGTTGCCTCAAGAGGGTGTAGATTATGATATTTTTACAGATGCCTCACTGTAAGGACTTGGTGCTGTATTGATGCAGTTGGGTAGGGTGATAGCTTATGCTTCTCGTCAATTGAAAGAGTACGAGACAAGATACCCTACGCATGATTTAGAGTTGGCAGCAGTAGTCTTTGCTTTGAAAATTTGGAGGCATGATCTTTATGGTGCAAAAAGTAATATGTACACCGACCATAAGAGTTTAAAGTATTTCTTTACTTAGAAGGAGCTAAATATGAGGCAGAGAAGGTGGTTAGAGCTAGTTAAAGACTATGAATGTGAGATTAAATATCAGCCGGGGAAAGCTAATGTCGTAGCCGATGCGTTGAGTAGAAAAGCTCATTTATCCCGACTCACAAGACATAGAGAGTTAATAGATGAGTTGTGTAAAGAACATATTGAAGTGATTCAAGGAGGGATTGCCAGGTTAGAAATTCAGTCTACCTTATTTGATTAAATTATTTAAAATCAAGTGGTTGATGAGTGGTGTCAGAAGTTATTGCAAAGAGTGCATAAGAATGAGAGACCAGAGTTTCATCTGGTAGATGGTGTTCTCCGTTTCAGGAATCGGTTGTGTATTCCTCAGGATAAGGAGTTGAGAGAGAGAATTCTTATGGAGGCTCATGACAAACCCTACACTCCTCATCCTAGAGCAACCAAGATGTATCAAGATCTAAAGAAAGGCTATTGGTGGCTAGGTATGAAGAATGTTATTGCGGAATTTGTAGCCAAATGCCTGGTATGTCAACAAGTGAAAGCAGAACACCAAAAGCCATCAGGATTGCTTCAACCACTTAGTATTCCTGAGTGGAAATGGGAGAGTATCTTGATGGATTTTATTGTAGGCCTCCCTAGAGTTCAGAGAGGATTTAATGCTATCTGGGTGATTGTTGATAGATTGACAAAATCAACCCATTTTCTTCCGGTGAAAGAGAGCACTACTTCGAATCAGCTAGCCCAGATTTACATCAAAGAGATAGTGAAACTTCATGGGGTACCCAAGACAATAGTATTAGATAGGGATTCCAGATTTGTCTCTGCTTTCTGGATGAGCTTACAGAGGAACTTGGGTACTAGATTGGCTTTTAGCACCGCCTACCATCCTCAAACTGATGGACAGACAAAGAGAACAAATCAAGGCTTGAGGATATGTTGTGAGCTTGCTGTATGGATTATAGAGTATCCTGGCATGAGATGTTGCCCTTAGTGGAGTTTGCTTACAATAATAGTTATTAGTCTACAATTAAGATGGCACCTTTTGAGGCCTTGTATGGTAGACAATGTAGGTCTCCACTACATTGGCATGAGATAGGTGAGAAAGATGAGTTGAATATAGCTATTGGGCCAGAGATGACTCAGAAATTGATTGAAGATGTGAGGCTGATTAGAAGTAGAATGCAACAAGCCCAAGATAGACAAAAAAGTTATGCTGATTTGAAGAGAAAAGAAATTGAATTCGAAGTGGGTGATAAAGTTTTTTTGAAAGTTTCCCCCTTTAAGCGGGTAATGCGGTTTGGAAATAAAGGGAAGCTAGCACCGAGATTCGTTGGTCCCTTTGACGTGTTGCAACGAGTGGGGAAAGTAGCCTACAGATTGGCACTACCACCTAGTATGGATAAGGTGCATGATGTTTTCCATATCTCGATGTTACGGAAGTATGTAAGTGATCCCTCCCATGTATTGAGCACAGAGGATGTAATTGTGGAAGAGAATCTCATGTATGAGGAGTGTCCAACTCAGATTTTGGACCGAAAGTTTAAAGAGCTCCGAAATAAGAGTATTCCTTTAGTGAAAGTCCTCTGAAGAAACCATAAAGTTGAAGAAGCTACTTGGGAGACCGAGCAAGACATGTAAAATCGTTACCCGGAGTTGTTTGTCTGAATTTTGGGGACAAAATTCTTTTAAGGGGGGAGAATTGTAACGCCCCGCTTGAGGTATGTAGTTGAGATTTGATGAATGGCTTGAATGTTTATTGATTTACCCTTATTTGAGTCTGTATGTTGTTAATATTCCTTGGTTTACCCTTAGTTGAAAGGGTGTATTGGTTTGGTTGAGTGATTGCCCTGAAAATTTATAAGACTTGGCGAAATCTTGTTGTTACAGTCTTCACCGGGGCGAAGAAGAAGCTTCCGCGGCGACAAAGTGCTACATTTTCATGTAGCTGCTGTGAGTTTTCACCGGGGCGAAGAAATAGCTTCGCCGCGGCGAAGACTCAGATGAATTTTTCCCTTGAGTTTTAGAGAATTTTTCCTTTTGGGACTCATTGACCATTCTACCCCTAATTAGTAGGAAAAGTAGGGAGTGAAATGCAAGGAAATTGCATGGAGAATAGTTTGAATGGGGTTGTTTTTGCAAAGAATGAAAGGTCTTAGGTGGAATTTCAAAGAAGGAGCAAGGGTATATTGGGAAAGAGTGGAGAAAATATGAGATATTAAGGGTTTAGCTTTAGAAACCCTTTCATTTGCTTCTTCACCACCGCCTCTTTTATCCTTCATTTCTCTCAAATTTTCATTCAACTTTCCAAGGATCTTTGAAGAGCTTTTGACTAGAAATTTGTTACAAGTTGATCCTAAGCACTAAAAGGTGAGAATCCTTACTCTAGATGTCAGTTTTATTGTTTAAAGAGTTGGATCCTTATTGAGTTTGTATTGAAGGTTTAAGAGGAAGTATCAAGCCTTCAAGAGTAGAGAGCTTAAGTGGTTTCTCCTTGAGCTAAGGTAAGTAAATCCACCTAAGTTGTGATTTGTATGATTGAATGATGTGCAGAGATTTTATACATGCTTAATGCTTGAATTTCTATGTTTGAAATGAGTTGATGAATGCATGAATGAGTTCAATGTTGTTGTATGAGAGAATTTCCACCAGGAGTAGAGGATTTACTTACTGAGCATTATTTTGCTCACCTCGTTGTTTTTCTATTTTTTTGCAGGTTCTAGATGAGGACGCAGTTTGATGGATGTCGGCGGGCGGGGAGGAGTAGTTACACTGTCCACCACACTTTTAAGAACTTTTGTAGAAGAATATGTATATTAAATAAAAGAAAATTTTGGGCCCAACTATTTTTATTAATGTACTCGTATTTTATTGTACGTATTTTTATGAGATAGCAGTATCAAGCAGTTATTACATTTTTGGTATCAGAGCAGAGATTGTGGGATTTGATAGTGTACTATTCTCATCGCTACGATGTCCAATAGCCGACTGTGTGAGTTAATTCTTTCCTTATGTGAGTGTTTCTCAAATTGATTAAATGTGGTTGTTTTGTAGATGAGGCGTAGAACCCGGAATCGTGGTAAAGGTGTGATGAATGAGAGAGAACCTTCTAACCCACCAGAATCTACGCCTCCTCCCTTGGTTGAAGCTAGAATTCAGGGAATTGTACAGCAAGTTATGGCAGAAAGCCAAGGGAGAGTTGAGACCCCCGTGCAGGTACCACCGACTACTAATGTCAGAAGAGAACAACTGGTACCTCCCCCAGTACAGAAGTTGAACCAATTTATGGTCTTCCCAGTCAACATCAACCCTCATAGTTTAAGGGTACTACGGACCCAGTAATAGCAGAAGAATGGTTTAGGTCTGTAGAGCGTACAACAGGTTTATTCCCCATGATGGACCCAGAGAAGATCCGGTATGCAAGTTTCTCATTTCAGGGTGATGCCCGAATTTAGTGGGAATTAATAGAAGATACTCATGATGTTGCAGTAATGACCTGGGAAGAATTCAGGCGAGAGTTTGAGGCCGAGTATAGAAAAGAGGACCGAATTCATGAGAAGGTCCAAGAGTTTATTGGTTTGCAGCAGGGGTCCAGTATAGTTAAAGAGTATTCAGTGAGATTCAATGCCCTTGCCAGATTTTCACCAGAAATTGTTAGTACTCTGGTATTAAGGAGAGATAAATTTATGCATGGGTTGAAATCGGAGATAGCCTAGGACATAATGGCAGGTGCCGATCCCCCGTAAACCTATAGTGAGGCCTTGAGACGAGCAATGAGGGCAGAGATATTTGAGAACAAGATCACCCTAGTAGGTCCCTCAATAGAAGGATCGAGTGAACCACTCTCAGCCCCACAGAGAGAAAAAGTTGAGGGTGGAAAGAGCAAAGATATGAAAAGTAATAAAAAGAAGTTTCAGCTTAGACAAAATATATGGGATTGGAGGAGTAAATGACCTCGGATAGAAGGGTTTCCCCCTTGTCCTAAATGTGGGAGGAACCACTCAGGAGAGTGTTTGAGAGACCAGAACGTGTGTTATTAGTGCCGGCAGCCAGGGTACTTGAGGAGGGATTGTAAAGCTCCTCTCCCATCAGCAGTTCAGAGTTCTAGAGGTACTAGTGCTAGAGTGTTTACAGTGGCACAAGGTGAAGCAGAGGCCAGTCCATCAGCTGTAACTAGTCAGTTATTATTCCATGCTATTCCTTTATATGCTTTAATTGATTCTGGAGCCACTCATTCTTTTATATCTTATGCGATGATAGAGAGGTTAGGTTTGAAACCTACTAGAGTGAACCAACCCATTAAGATAAAGTTACCCGATGGGGTTAATGTTGTGACCCATGAGATGTTATCAGGAGAGTCGGTAGTGATCCATGGACGAGAATTAGCAGTGGATCTAATAGTGTTCCATATGCCCGACTTTGATGTAATATTGGGCATGGATTTCCTAGGGAGGAATGGAGTAGAGATTGATTGTCAAAAAAAGAAAGCGAGATTTAATCTTGATAATGGAGACAAGTTTAGCTTTGGAGAGGGTCATCAGTTGAGCATATTGATTAGTAGCATGAAAGCTAGAAAGATGTTAAGAAAGAGGTGTTCAGGGTATATTGCACATGTAGTGCAGAGTGGTGATGTTCCTCAGTCAGAGATTCAGAGGGTGCTAGTAGTTTGAGAGTTTTTAGATGTGTTTCCAGAAGAGTTACTGGGTTTGCCTTCAGAGAGAGGTTGAGTTTAGTATTAAACTAGCACCCGGAACAACACCAATATCTAAAGCCCCTTATCAAATGGCCCCAGTAGAGCTTCAAGAATTAAAGAAGCAACTCCAAGAGCTTTTAGATAAAGGCTTTATCCGACCGAGTCATTCTCCCTGGGGAGCTCCAATTTTGTTTGTGAAGAATAAAGATGGGTCACTACGGATGTGTATAGACTACAGAGAGCTAAATAAAGTAACAGTGAAGAATAAGTACCTGCTACCTCATATTGATGATCTGTTTGATCAGTTGAAAGGAGCAGCAGTGTTCTCCAAAATTGATTTGAGGTCCAAGTACCATCAAGTAAGATTGGCTGATCAAGATGTAGCAAAGACTACTTTCCATAGAAGGTATGGGCATTATGAATTTGTAGTGATGCCTTTTGGCTTGACGAATGCCCTAGCAGTATTTATGGACTTAATGAACCGGGTCTTCCATGATTGTTTGGATCAGTTTATAGTGGTTTTCATAAATGATATCCTGGTTTATTCTAAGTCGAGAGAAGAGCATGAGGAACACTTGAGATTAGTGTTGCAACGATTTAGAGAAAAAAAGCTGTATGCTAAGTTTTCCAAGTGTGAGTTTTGGCTGGATCAAGTATTATTTTTGGGCCATACTGTGTCTAAGGAAGGGATTTCAGTAGATCTGAGTAAAGTCAAGGCAATTCTTGAGTGGTAGAGGCCGAAGACAGTGAAGGAGGTTAGAAGTTTCTTAGGCCTAGCAGGTTACTACCGGCGATTTGTAGCAGGGTTCGCCCAATTGGCTAAACCATTGACAGCTCTTACCAAATAGAGAACTCCTTTTACATAGTCAAAAGCATGTGAGGAGAGTTTTCAAGAGTTGAAGAAGAGGTTAACGATAGCTCCTATGTTAGTGTTACCACAGGAGGGTGTAGACTATAATATTTATATAGATGCCTCTTTGCAAGGACTTGGTGATGTGTTAATGCAGGTAGGTAGGGTGATAGCATATGCCTCTCAGTAGTTAAAAGAGTATGAGACGAGATACCCTACGCATGACTTAAAGTTGGCAGCCGTGGTCTTCGCATTAAAGATTTGGAGACATTACCTTTATGTTGCCAAGAGTAATATCTACACCGATCATAAGAGTTTAAAGTACTTCTTCACTCAAAAAGAGCTGAATATGAGACAGAGAAGGTGGTTGGAGCTGGTTAAAGATTATGAGTGTGAGATCAAGTATCAACCGGGGAAGCCAATGTAGTAGCCGATGCCTTGAGTAGAAAAGCTTATTTGCCCCGGCTCACTAAGCAGAAAGAGTTATTAGCAGAGTTGTGTAGAGAGCAGATTGAAGTAATTCCGGGATGGATTGCCAGGTTAGAGATCCAGTCTACTTTATTGGAAGAAGTTAAAGAAAAGCAAGTGGCCGATGAGTGGTGTCAGAGAATAGTTCAGCAAGTGTATGAGGGCAAGACATCTGAGTTTTATTTAAAGGATGGTGTCCTCTATTTCAAAAATAGGTTGTGTATTCCTCCAAATGTTGAGTTGAAGAAGAAAATTCTTGCGGAGGCTTATGACACACCATACACTGCTCATCCTGGAGCAACCAAGATGTATCAAGATTTAAAGAAAGGTTATTGGTGGCCAGGTTTGAAGAAAGCTATTACGGAATTTGTAGCTAAGTGCCTGGTTTGCCAATAGGTGAAAGCAGAACATCAAAGGCCATCAGGGTTGCTTCAGCCGCTTAGTATTCCAGAGTGGAAATAGGAGAGCATTTCGATAGATTTTATCACATGTCTCCCTAGAGTACAGAAAGGATATAATGCTATATGGGTGGTTGTGGATAGGTTAACCAAGTCAGCCCATTTCCTTCCAGTAAAGGAAAGCACTATTGCGGATCAGTTGGTTTAGATTTATATGAAGGAGATAGTCAGGTTGCATGGAGTGCCCAAGACAATAGTGTCAGATAGAGATTCCAGATTTTATACAATCGTAGATCGTTCCTTAAAGCCCAAATTCAGGGCACAAATTTTACAGTTTATGTATTACATCAAGAATCTGCAGAAAAAGTAAATGTAAAGTTTAGATTCATACCCACGTTAAAGGCTCCACAAATATTGTCTCTGAACGTGTTTGCTACCGATCCAAGTGTAGGATCGAACCAAGAAGTCGATTTGCTAGATCCTCCTTGGCCTTAAGAAATCAAGAAGAACAAAAGGTATTTGATTTTGGCAACAACCAAAACTGGCATGAGAGAGTATTTGGGGTGCTGTATTTTTCCTTTTTTAATCAAAATGAAATAATGAAAACTCTTAGCAATTTTTCAACTAAAACTTTTCTTTTATAGTGTTATTTTAGTTGACCTATTCTCATATGGAATAGGCTTGGGCTACAACCCAAACACCCCATGTTGCCAAACAGTCCCAATTAGATGTTTATTTAATTCATCATTATCTTCAATTAAAATCAATTAATATTTAATTAACATTTAACAATAATGATGATTTAATTAAATATGTGCTAACACACATTTAATCGTAATTTCACTTATTTAATTTTCTAACAAATTAAATAAAGGCTACGACCCCAGCAAATTTAATTGCACTGTGAAATTACCAAAATACCCTTTCGCCTAAAAAATGAAAACGCCCTTCTTTCTTCTTGGCTCTTAAATTATCTTCTATGTGTGTGAACCATAGGCTCCTCATCATACCAGCAGTGTATAGTATCATGATTAACACCAATTAATCGTCTTACTAATACACAGACCAAGATTGGCCCCTAGCAAGGCATCATGGCTACTCGATAGATTCGGATTCAGCAAAGTAGCTACCTGTCAACGATATGGTTACGGTACAATTTGATCCTTTCATCATACGTTATCTCGACGAGACGAAGGCATAGAAATAGTGTCAACCTCCGGTTACTCTCGATATTATGTATTCAATTTCTGGACTAATGACCTATATTATAATCTAGATAGAACAACAACTCAATCCCATTGTGGCCGTAGTTTTAGTGTCATTGCCATATACTGAATTACGCCATGAGATAACTTCTCCCGTACCCGGGAGTGATGAATCCTCTGTCAATCCACCATAGTCTTGATACACTCCTTGATGCAGCCAATCACCACCGTATTGACAGCTCTGAAAAGAACTTTGTTAGGCTAGTGTCAAACTGCACCAATCGGTGCACAAGGCGCTCCGGTGATCTCAAGTCTAAGGATCACATGCACCACCATTCGTTAGAGGATTTGTCCCATAGACACTAGGGTTACCATCCATATGGAATCCTCTGGTGGCTCAGTCTAGTATACTTGCTGTAGTATATCCGCTTACAACAAGCACCCATGTGTTGCACCAGGTTGTCACCAAACAACCTTGACAAGTGAGATCAGTCATTGCCTTTCGACGGGGTCGTTCAACACTATGATAGCCTTACCGTATTATTTGTGCCCTTACTTCAGAATAATACTAGCGCTACGAACGTTTCTAGAATGGCCACCATATGTGCTCATAGGGTTCTCACTATCAAGATTTGAAACACTTGATACCCTCGTCACGATTCTACCATTCTAAGGACATATATCAATACATATTGCAATAATAATGATTTACGCGATATAGAATAAAATGCCTTTTATTATTGATTAATGAACATTATTACAAAGAGTCAATTCTATAATAATTGATTGCCTCTAGGGCATCTACTCTAACAGTTTCAACTTTCTGGATGAGTTTATAGAAGAATTTGGGTACTCGTTTAGCATTTAGCACCGCCTACCATCCTCAGACAGATGGCCAAATGGAGAGAATGAATCAGGTGCTTAAAGATATGTTGAGAGCTTGCTGTATGGATTATAAAGTATCCTGGCATGAGATGTTACCCTTAGTGGAGTTTGCCTACAATAACAGTTACCAGTCTACAATTAAGATGGCGCCTTACGAGGCTTTATATGGTAGACGATGTAGGTCTCCCCTACACTGGGATGAGATAGGTGAGAAGATCAGTTGAGTACAGTTCTTGGGCCATAAATAACTTAGAAGATGATAGAGGATGTAAAGTTAATTACAAACAGAATGAAGCAAGCCCAAGATAGACAGAAAAGTTATGCTGATCTGAAGAGAAAAGATGTATAGTTTAGAGTGGGTGACAAAGTGTTTCTAAGAGTTTCCCCCTATAAGCGGGTAATGCGCTTCGGAAGCAAAGGGAAGTTGGCATCGAGATACATATGTCCATTTGAAGTATTGCAGCGAGTGGGCAAAGTGGCCTACAGATTGGCACTACCACCTTGCATGGACAAGGTGCATGATGTTTTTCATGTCTCGATGCTTCGGAAGTACATAAGTGATCCCTCCCATATCTTAAGTATAGAGGACATTGCCTTAGAAGAGAATTTTGTGTATGAAGAGCACCCAGTTCAGATTTTAGACCGAAGGATTAAAGAACTTCGCAATAAGAGCATTCCGTTAGTGAAAGTCCTTTGGAGAAACAGTAAAGTAGAAAAGGCCACATGGGACGTAGAACAAGACATGCAGGATTGTTACCCGGAGTTGTTTGTGTGAATTTCGGGGACGAAATTCTTTTAAGGGGGGAGAATTGTAACGCCTCACTTGAGGTACGTAGTTTAATTGTGTTGTATTACTTGAATGCTTATTGTTTTGTCCTCATTTGAGTTGGTTTGTTGTTGTTATAGTTTGGTTGGTCCTTAGTTGAATTGATATTGTGAGTTGGTTGAGTGGTTGCCCTGAAATTTGTAAAGACTTGGCAAATTTTTGTGTTACAAACTTAGCCGGGGCTAAGAAGAGGCTTCACCACATCAAGGAAGTCCTGCAACCTATGGTGTAGGTTCTGTAAGTTTTCGCCGGGGCGAAGAAAGATTCTTCGCCACGGCGAAGGGCCTGACAAAAATGTTTATTAAGTTTTTAGAGAATTATTCCTTTGCGGCACAATGACCATTCTACCCCTAATTAGCAGGGAAAGTGGGGAGTGAAATGCAAGGAAATTGCATAAAGAATAGTTTAAATGGGGGTGCATTTGCAAAGAATTAAAAAGGGCAAAGGTGGAATTCCTAAGAAAGAGTAAGGGTAAATTGGGAAAGAAAGTGTAAAATATGAGTAAATAAGGGTTAAGTCTTAGAAACCCTTTCATTCTTTTTCTTCCACTGCCATACTCATTCACCATTTTCTCTCTACTTTCCATCCAATCCTTCAAGGATTTTAAAGGGCTTTTGAGTAGTTTTTGGGTAGAGAGGTAAGGACCTTTATTTTAGATGTGAAATTTTGCTATAAAGGTGTTAAGGTCTTATTGTGTTATTGTTTAAAAGTGTAGAGAAAAGACATATGCCAAAGGAAAAGAGAAGTGCTAGTGGAATCACAACATCACAAGGTAAGTAAATCCAACTCAAGCTAAAGTTTAAGAAATCCTTGAGAAGAGGTTTCTTTATGCATGTATAAATGATGCTTGTTGAGAAATTGAGTAGAGATATATTTTTGTTTGTTGAGAAATTGAGTTGAGATGAGTATTTATGTTGTGGTGTTGGATATGCTCTCTTTATGGGAAGTGTCAATATGTGATGAGTTGAGATGAATTTGAAGGAGATTGAGTAAATATTTAGGAGTGTTCTTCTATGATAGGAGTTATGTCCATAGAAGGGAATTTCTTCCCATTTTTGGATGGTTACAAAGAGAAATAGAATTGTAGTTAGAGAAGAGTTTTTGTATGCACATGAGTTGTTTGATGAAATGCCTAAGAGAAGTTTGAGAATGAGTTATGAACCTTAATTCTTGCAACATTTCATATTGGCATTTCCTAAGTGCATTAATGAGCATGAACCATTCTTATGCATTAATTGTGCATTAAGAAATAGCTTGAGAAAGAGTAGAGAATTTCTGCACTCTCAGTATTAGCTTGATAAAAAGATGAGTATTAGCTTGAGAAAGAGTAGAGACTTTTGTGCTTAAACTACTCTAAGAGCTAAAGAAGAGAATAGAGTAGGTTGTGCGATGGGGAACCCGTGAGTGGTGAGTAAAGTCACGAGAGTGGGTACTTTATGATCCCCAACCGTGCCTCTAGTAAGATGAGGCCGTGATCGTCACGAAGAGTGGAACATGAGGTTTCAGCCGTGCCTCCGGTAAGAAGGGGTCATGACATTCGAGAGATAGAGAGAAAGAATGTACACTCACATGACCAAGGGTTCTAACTCCATGCATAACCGAATCTGATCGGTACAGAAATGAGTAGAAGTCACATAGAGCGGGAGAGTTCTAGCCGTGCCTCCGGTAAGATGAGGCCGTGACATTCCCATGAGTAGAATGAGAAAAAAGAGAAATAGAAAGAACAGAAAGAAAAAATGAGTAGATTCACGAAGAGTGGGTTGAGTCCCCAGACGTGCCTCCAGTAAGATGAGGCTGTGACATACACCAAAGAATAGATAGAAAAGAGTATGAGAAACAGAAACAGAAAGAGAACAAAAATGAGAAGAGAAGAGCGTAAGGAAAGAATTAAGAGAAAGAGTTACGAGGATAGACGAGTTGAGGATTTACTTACTGAGCATTATTTTGCTCACCCTGTTGTTTTTCTATGTTTTTGCAGGTTCTAGATGAGGACGCAGTTGGATGGATGTCGGCGAACGAGGAGGAGTAGTTACACTGTCCACCACACTTTTAGGAACTTTTGTAAAGGATACTAATTTTTGTAAAAGAATATGTATATTAAATTAAAGAAAAATTTGGGCCCAACTATTTTTATTAATGTACTCGTATTTTATTATACGTATTTTTATGAGATAGTAGTATCAAGCAGTTATTACAGCTCAACATTGATACTTCAAGCTTCTGTAACGCCCCACTTGAGATACGTAGCCATTGTTTATGGTATGGCCTAAAGGGTTACTGAATTGCTCCTAAATGAGTTTGTATATTGTTCATGTTGTTTGGTTGGCCCTTGGTTGAGTTGATGTTTTGGGTTTGGTCGAGTGTTTACCATGGAATTGATCAAGACTTGGCAGATTTTGGAGTTGCAGCCTTCGACGGGGCGAGGAAGAAGCTTCGCCGCGGCGACGTTGGCTTTGTGTTTGGAGGTGTCGTTTTGGAATGTTTCGCCGGGGCGACGGAAAGTTCTTCGCCACGGCGACGAGACGGCAGAAAAGTTTTTTGAGGTTTCTAGATAATTCTCCATAGGGGTAAAATGACCTTTCTACCCCCAATTAGCAGGAAAAGTGGGGAGTAAAATGTAAGAAAATTTCATGGAGAATAGTGTAAAATGGGGGTGAGTTTGTAAAGAATTAAAGGATAAAGGTGGAATTTTTAAGAAAGAGTAAGGTCAAAATGGGAAAGAGTGTATATTATATGAGTTAATAAGGGTTGAGTTCTCTAAACCCCTTCATTTCATCCATTTCCACCGCCTCTTCATCCCTCATTTTCTCTCAATTTCTCACTCAATTTTCCAAGGGATTTTTAGGAGTTTTGAGTTGAAATTTGACAAAGAAGTGATCCTAAGCAATAAGAGGTAAGAATCCCTGCACTAGATATGAGTTTTATTTATGTAAGGGTTAAGTTCTTACTAAGTTTATGCTTAGGAAATAAGGGAAAGCTATGGTCCCACAAGAGTAGAGAGCTTTAGTGGAGACTACTCAAGTATGAGGTAAGTAAATCCAGCTCAAGTTGAGATTTAAGGAATCTAATGAGTAGAGATTTCTTTATGCATGTTTATATTATGCTTGTGTAGAGATTGAGATGATATGAGTAGTTATTTATGTTGATTGTGAATATATTTGAGTTATGAGAAATGTTCTACTTGCATGATGATGAGTTGAGTTTGACTGAGATTGGAAGAGGTTGGAGTAGATTTTTGGGAGTGTGTTTCCTTGACAGGGAATGAGATCATGCAAGAGAATTTCCTCCCATTTTGGGATGGCCTAAGAGAGAAACAGAGTTCTCAATAAAGTAGAGTTTTTGTATGCATATGAGTTGTTTGATGAAATGCCTAAGAGAAGCATGAGTATGAGTAGAGAACCATAATTCTTGCAACATTGCATGTTGGCATTTCTTGAGTGCATTAATGAGCATGAGCCATCCATATGCATTGGTTATGCATTGAGAAATAGCTTGAGCAAGAATAGAGATCTTTGTGAATAAACTACTCTAAGAGTTAAGCTATACTATGAGTACTAGCTTGAGAAATAGATAAGTATTAGCTTGAGCAAGAGTAGAGATCTTTGTGAATAAACTACTCTAAGAGTTAAGCTATACTATGAGCTATACTATGAGTACTAGCTTGAGAAAGAGATGAGTATTAGCTTGAGCAAGAGTAGAGATCTTTGTGAATAAACTACTCTAAGAGTAAAAGAAGAGAATAAAGTAGGTTGTGCGATGGGGAACCCGTGAGTGATGAGTGAAGTCACAAGAGTGGGTGCTTTGTGATCCCCAGCCGTGCCTCCGGTCAGATGAGGCCGTGACCGTCACGAAGAGTGGAACATGAGGTTCCAGCCGTGCCTCCGATAAGATGGGGCCGCGACATTCAGAGAGAGAGAGAGAGAGAGAATACACTCACGTGGCCAAAGGTTCTGAATCCATGCATGACCAAATTCGATCGGTAGAGAAATGAGTAGAAGTCATGTAGAGTGGGAGAAGTCCCAGCCGTGCCTTCGGTAAGATGAGGCCGTGACATGCAAGTGAGGAAGAATGAGTAAACATGAGAAAGAATAAAGAGAGACAATGAGTAGGGTTACGAAGATTGGGATGAGTACCCAGCCCTGCCTCCGGTAAGATGAGGTCGTGACCTACAACAGAAAGTTAACAGAAAGAGTTATGAGAAAGAGAGATAGAAAGAGAATCAGTAGAAGTCATGTAGAGTGGGAGAAGTCCTGGCCGTGCCTCCAGTAAGATGGGGCCGTGACATTCAAAGAGCGGGTTAGTAGAAATGAATTATGAGAAATGAGAAAGAGATAATAGAGAGAATTAAAGAATGAGAAAGCTTGAGAAAACTTGAGAATGAGTGAGATAGAAAGAGAGAGTATGAGAAAGAATGAGAGAGTTTGAGCTAGTAAGAATCAAGAGTATAAGAAAGAAACATGCAGTTCTTTTGTATTAATTGCATGTACAGCTCATACAGTCATGCACCATGATTTTCTTTCATGGTGAGTATGATGAGAATAAGAGAGAACCATGATTTTCCTTCATGGTGAGTAAGAATAAGAGAAGGAGAAGAAAGAATAAGAACAGAGAGAAAGAAAGAATAAAAAGAGCAGAACAGAGTTAAAGGAGAATAAAAGTATTAGAAAGAAAGAGAAAAACAGTGAAAATTAGAAATAGAAGAACGGTAGAGTAAGGAAAGAACCAAAGAGTGAGTTGCGGGGACAGGTAGTAGAGGATTTACTTACTGAGCATTGTTGTGCTCACCCGTTGTTCTTCTCTGTTTTGCAGGAAATAGAAGCAGCGGTCGGATGGACATCGAGGAGCGGAGAGTATTGGCACCACTGTCCACCAGTTATGATGTTTTGTATTAAGTAGAAAGTTTTTAATACATTGTATTTTGTAAACGAAAATTTTGGGCCCAATTCTTTATACTATTTTATATGTATTTTATTATGTATATTATATGCGTATTTGAGTAGAAAGTGGCTATTACAGCTTCCAATGGGTAGATTGGTGTCACGGCCCCATCTTACCAGAGGCACGGTCGGGTGGAGTTCACAAAGCACCAACCCACCCTTCGTGAGTCTAAGGAATATCTCTCCCCCCCCCCCCCCTCCGGTCTTGAGTTCGAGTGGTGGGGGAGGCGAAAGAAATCCCTTAAGAGGGGGGAGATATTCCTTAGAGTCACGAAGAGTGGGTTGGTGCTTGGTGAACTCCACCCAGCCGTGCCTCTAGTAAGATAAGGCCGTGACAATAATTTCATTCTGTTCCTTTGTATGCCTTAATTGATTCCGAAGCCACTCATTCTTTTATATCTTATGAGATGATAAAGAGGTTAGGTTTGAAACCTACTAGTGTGGGTCAACCCATTAAGATAAAGTTACCCGATGGGGTTAGTGTTTTGACTGAGGAGATGTTGTTAAGAGAGTCCGTGGTGATCCAAGGTATAGAGCTAAGGGTTGATCTAATAATTTTTGATATGCCCGACTTTGATGTGATATTGGGCATGGATTTCCTAGGGAGGTGTGGAGTAGAAATTGATTGTCGGGAAAAGAAAGCGAGATTCAATCTCGGCAGTGGAGATAAATTTAGTTTTGGAGAAAGCCATCAGCTGAGCATGTTGATTAGTCATGTGAAGGCTAGAAAGATATTGAGAAAGTGGTGTTTGGGATACATTGCACATGTAGTGCAGAGTGGTGATGTACCACAGCCAGATATTCAAAGGGTGCCAGTAGTTTGAGATTTTCTAGATGTGTTTCCGGAAGAGTTACAAGGTTTACCTCCAGAAAGAGAGGCTGAGTTTAGTATTGAACTAAACCTGGGACAGCACCAATATCTAAAGCCCCTTATCGAATGGCCCCAGTCGAGCTTTAGGAATTAAAGAAGCAACTCCAAGAGCTTTTGGATAAAGGCTTTATCCGATCGAGTCATTCTCCTTGGGGAGGTCTAATTTTGTTTGTGAAGAAGAAAGATGGGTCACTACAGATGTGTATCGATTATAGAGAGTTGAATAAAGTGATAGTGAAGAATAAGTACCCACTACCTCGTATTGATGATTTGTTCGATCAGTTGAAAGGAGCCGCAGTGTTCTCTAAAATTGATTTGAGGTCAGGGTACCATCAAGTAAGAGTGGCTGAGCAAGATGTAGCTAAGACTGCCTTCCGTACAAGATATGGGCATTATGAATTTATAGTGATGCCTTTTGGCTTGACTAATGCCCCAGCAGTTTTTATGGATTTGATGAACCGGGTATTCCATGAATGTTTGGATCAGTTCATAGTGGTTTTTATCGACGATATTCTAGTTTATTCTAAGTCGAGAGAACAGCATGAGGAACACTTGAGAATAGTGATGCACCAATTGAGGAAAAAGAAGCTGTATGCTAAGTTTTCCAAGTGTCAGTTCTGGCTTGATCAAGTGATATTTCTGGGCCATATGGTCTCTAAGGAAGGGATTTTAGTGGATCCGAGTAAAGTGAAGGCAATCCTGGAATGGCAGAGGCCGAAAACAGTAAAAGAGGTCAAGAGTTTCTTAGGCCTAGCAAGTTACTATCGGCAATTTGTAGCAGGGTTCACCCAGTTGGCTAAACCGTTGACAGCTCTTACCAAACAGAAAACTCTTTTTGCTTGGTTAGAAGCATGTGAGGAGAGTTTTCAAGAGTTGAAGAAGAGGTTAACGACAGCTCCCGTGTTAGTGTTACCGCATGAGGGTGTAGATTATGACATTTATACAGATGCCTCACTGCAAGGACTTGGTGCTATGTTGATGCAGTTAGGTAGGGTGACAGCATATGCCTCTTGGCAATTGAAAGAGTATGAGACGAGATACCTTACGCATGACCTAGAGTTGGCAGCCGTGGTCTTTGCACTGAAGATTTGGAGGCATTACCTTTATGGTGCCAAGAGTAATATCTACACTGATCATAAGAGTTTAAAGTACTTCTTCACTCATAAGGAGCTGAATATGAGACAGAGAAGGTGGTTAGAGCTGGTTAAGGATTATGAGTGTGAGATCAAGTATCAACCGGGGAAAGCCAATGTAGTAGCCGACGCTTTGAGTAGAAAAGCCTATTTGTTCCGGCTCACTAAACAGAAAGAACTCTTAGACGAATTGTGTAAAGAACAGATTGAAGTGATTCCGGGAAGGATTGATAGGAAAAAGATTTAGTCTACTTTTTTTATTGTCATGGCCCCATCTTACGCCTGATGGTACTCACCATGCTTCCCAATTGACTATAGCCCCTGGTCTTGGGTTCGAGCGGTGGGGGAGGCAAAAGAAATCCCTTAAGGGGGGGGGGGGGGGGGGGGGGGGGAGGGATATTCCTTAGTCACGAAGAGTGGGTTGGTGCTTTGTGAACTCCACCCGGTCATGCCTTCGGTAAGATAGGGCCATGACAACTGGGATTTAGATGAATGGATGGGCTCCGACACAAAAGATGACGACACCAAAGGAGAGGAGGAGGCCAAAGAATGAAACCGGAGCACCTGTTTTGTAGTTTATTTTTATTTTTATTTTCAGTTGTATTGTCTTCTATTTTTGACATTGAACTAATTTTCTGTAACAGCCACTTTCTGCTAAAATACTCATAATGAAATACATATAAAATAATATAAAGAAATTGGGCCCAAAATTTTCTTTTTATTAAGTATATATATATATATATATATATATATATTTTACAAACATATACATATTTACACAAAATTATAATGTGTACAAAAGTCATCAAAAACATAATAGACAGTGTAACCGCTTCTCCTCGAGCACCGACGTCCATCCGACCATGTCCTCACCTAGATCCTGCAAAACATAGGAAAACAACGGGGTGAGCACTAAAACGATGCTCAGTAAGTAAATCCTCTACTCATCTATCCCCGTAACCCTCTCTCTCTCTAATTCTTTCCTTACAACTTCTCATTCCATTTCTCTTTGGTACTTCTCTCTCTCTCTCTCTTTCTCTTTCTCTTAGAACTCTTTTCTAGTAACTCTCTTTAGTAAGTCACAGCCCCATCTTACCGGGGGCACGGCCGGGACTCGCTCCCACTCTACGTGACTTCTACTCATTCTAGCCGATCGGACTCGGTTATGCATGGATTCGGAACCCTTGGCCATGTGAGTGTATAATCTCCCTCTCGGGTACTCAGGTATAGCCCTCATCCGCATGCACTCTCACGGGCTCCACCACTTCTCTATCTCATACTCATGCCGCTCTCTCAATGCGGCGTACATGCGGGAATACTCTACCCATTACTCACGGGTTCCCCATCGCACAACCTACTCTATTCTCTTTCTCTTAAGAGAGTAGCATATACTCATATTCTATACTATATCTCAAGCTATATCTTACTGCTTAAGTGCATAAACAAAGGTGTAGAGCTAGCTCATGCTCCCTAATGCACTAATGAAATGCCAACTACAAGATTTCCTCAAAACCGTCATTCTGCACAGGTCACACTAAAACGGCCATAACTTATGCTATACACCTCGGATTACTACGGTTCTGGTCTCGTTTCAAAGCTTAGAAACAGGGCTACAACTTCTCTGTTTTGGTCTCAGCCCAGTTCGAACCGTAAGATACTCAAAAATTACTCAGAAAGTTACGGCAGTGACAGGGCAGATTTCACTTAGGCATTTCCTCAAACATCTCATGTGCATATAAACACCCTACGAAAATTACTACTAAACTTCATTTTTCTAGCCATCCAAATTGGGGAAAAACTCCCTCAATTACTCATAATCCCTGTCAAGAAAAGCACTCCCAAAAAGCTTCACACAACATCTCTCAAACTTCATCTCAAATTCCATTCTCAATACACATTAAAACACTTCTCATACATGGAATCTATCCAACAACTACAAAAATAGCTACTCATCTCAACTCAATTTTCTCATTAATCATACTACATACTGATCATGCATACATCTCTACACAAAAAGCTTGTTTAAAACTCAAGTTGGTTGGATTTACTTACCTTGTGCAAAGATGACTTCTTTAGCACTTTTCCTTCCCTTTGTTGTCTTGTCTCTTCTCTACAACTCAAAACAACAACAAGGACAGCAACAACCAAATAAGACTTCACTATAATTATAAGAAAACTCACATCTAAAGCATGAATTCTTACCTTAGAATGCTTTAGATGAAATCTTTACTCAAAACCTCTCTTAAATCCCTTAGAAATCTTGGAAGATTGGATGGAGAAATTGAGAGAAAATGGGCAAATGGAAGAGGCGGTGGAATGAAGAAATAAAGGGTTTCTCTACACTTAACTCTTTTTAGTTCATATTATAAGCATCCTTTCCCATTTTGCCCTTGCTCTTCCTTGGAAATTCCATCTATATCCTTTGATTCTTTACAAATACACCCCCATCCAAACACAATCTCTACTAAATTTCCTTTCATTTTACTCCCCACTTTTCCTACTAATTAGGGGTAGAATGGTCATTGTGCCCCAAAAGAAGAATTCTCTAGAAAACTCAAGAAACTTTGTATTAGGCTCGTCGCCGCGGCGAAGCACTTTTCGTCACCCCGGCGAAACAGGGCAGAACCTACCCGTGGGGACACTGTCATCTTTAGTTTGGGTGTAGGAAAAATTTGAACAATTTTTTATTTGTGTTTAGTTGTTTTCATGTTTTGTCATGTATGCCAATGATGAATTACATAAGTCTATGGTGAGAATATGATTGTCCGGATGTTATTGTTGAAAAATGTTAAGCATTGCTTCAAGTTTATGTTGGTGGACTGAATTTAGCTTAAGGTTTGTTGAGTAGGTCAACCACCATTTTCATTATTTCAACATGCTTAGAAACATTTTATGTGATTAGGTAAAGTCTTGATAATATTGGTGGACTCTAGAACCTAGTTGAGAAGTACTTGAGGGGAAATTCTAGGAATAGACATTATTGAGGAAGTGATTTAGGCAATTCTTTGGAACGTTTGAGCCTTTCCAGCCGACCATAGATTTTATCCCTAGTTACCCATTTGAGCCTTATGAAATCATCATTGTCATATCTTACTTGTGCAACCAATAATGCCCAAACCTTTTACCCTAAACACATCCGCAACCTTTAAGAGAATTCTAAACCTAATGCAAACACAAAGAGCTTGGAGAGTTATGTGAATGAACTAAAAGAATAGTTTGGGGGTTGTGAGAAGGGCAAGAAGAATAAGAGGGGTAATTAACCTCAAATTGGTTATTGTTGTGTTTTAAAAAAAAAAAAAAATTTTTTGAGAATTGCAATTCAGAATCAAAAATAAGAAGTGCACATATTTGAGGGTTTTAAAATGGTTGACATCTTGAGCGGTGGTTGAGAAAGAAAGTGGAAGTTGATTTAAGTCTTAGTGTTTGCTTAAAGGAAACTGAATTCTCCAACTTAGTTTATCCTTTCCTTTTCTTTGAAGCCCACTAACCAAGCCTAACGTTAAAAGCCTATAAAGACCTTTTGATCTTTAGTGATGTCTAATCCTCATTAGTGGAGAGTAGTTTGATACTTAGGCTTATAGAGTCTGCCGCCATTTGATAAACTTTACATTTCTGCATAAAATAATCTGGGAAGTCGAAATGTAGACTGAAGTGGGGATCACCTACTTGGGGGACCAATAGAGAAAGATAGTCGATGCAACTTATAACTTCTTGGAGTGTCGAGCATTTTTCAATAATAATTTTTTAACAATTTTTTAGACTTGTTTAAATTCTAGGCAATTGTTATGTTGAGTTTGAGTCTAATTTTTGTCTTATAATTTTCAGTTTTGTTGTTTTGTGTTTTTGGTTGTTTGTTGTTTTTCTTTCTTTGTGTTTTGTACCTAATGCTCAGGGACGAGCATGTCTTTAGTTTGGGGGTATTTGATAATCCGAGAATTATATTATTTTATTTAGGCTTTTTGGCCAGATTTTAGATACTTCTTAGTTCGTTTATGCCTAAATTGCTACTTAATTCTATATATTTTATGTTTCAAGCTGAAACGTACATTTTTAGCAAATAATGAGCGAATTGAAGTTTCTGGAATCAAAAGTAAGTGGATCTCAGAATTGGGGAAAGTTCCGAAGCAGAGTGAAGCACTATGAAGCTTGTTTCCATGAGAAAGCATCGAAGATAGAAGATTCAAGGAGAAAGCAAGCAGAGGGCAATTCTATAATTTCAAAACTTTTCAGGAAGGTTCACCGTGGTGAAAGCAGCTAAGCACGAGATTCCAGTTTAGTTCGTTGCCGCGGCGAAATTCTTTCTTCACTGCGGCGAAGTCTGGGAAATTTTGTTTTCTCCAAAACGCACAGTTTTACTTTAGGAAAGTTTTAGGTCTTTTGGGCGAGCTATATAAAAAAACCTTGCCATTTTGAGAGTGGTCGGTCTGGTTTTCGTTGGGTTTTTAGTAGTTTTTACATTTGGGAGAAGATTTTAGCTTTAATCTTGTGGATTCTTCAACTAGGGGAGATCTCTACTTCTTTCTTTGTATTTCAATATGTTGATTTCTGGGTTTATAGTTTGTCTTGTTGTTTGTGTTAATTTAGTTATGAACTAACCCATTTTGGGTTAGGGTTTTGATGTAATTCGGATTTCTATGGATTAATCAATTGATGATTGTTGCTTTTTATATTCTATTGCGTAGATTGTGTGATTATTCTGATTTTTATTGATTTACTTGTTGAACATGATGAGATTGAGAAATGAATCATGTTGAGCTTATTGGATAATTACCATTGTTATTTTGAATGCTAGAGATAGATTTGAGAAACAATGAAATCAATCTAGGATTGCATTAGCTTAATGAACTTGGATTTGTTAATCTTCAATTTGTTGGGTGCAGAAGATTAATAGGGAAAATTAGGAATTCATAGCCTGAGAAGGTATGTTTTACAACTTAGGGAATTTGGTTTACAATCCGTGCATGTGAATGTAAGAGTGGCATAATCCACAGAATTAATCCATAGAGTCCGAATAAAGTCAAACCCTAACTGTTTGTTTTAGTTGATATTACACTTGTGTTAAACCTTGCTTTCATAATTTAGTTGTTTTTACATTTAGTAAATTTTGCTTTCAGTTTAGTTTTATATTCTCCCATAAATCCAAACAATATTTGGTTTTTCCAACTTCAAAACTAATAGGAAATTTATTGCTTAGCAATCAATCCTCGTGGGAACGATACTCACTCATCACTTTATTCCTTTGTGCGACTAGTGCACTTGCTACATTTGCATGTTGTAGTTACAACGCAACATTGATGGCATTTAATGCTTTGATGTTAGCATCAATGACACCAGTGCTGCAAAAGCAGCATGAGAATATAGATGCTGCTGCCATTATTCTACACCTCAAGGAGCTTTACGAAGGGAATGCTCAACATGAGAGGTACAAGGTGTTAAAAGCACTGTTTGGAAATCGCCTGACCAAGGGAGTGTAATGCTTCTCTTTCTCTAGCTAGTATACTTGTGAAACTCACTAAATATATATATAAGAAAATATATATGTACATGAGTATGAAATAGAGGGCTCATACTAATTTTTCTTTATATACAAAACTGTACATTAAGTAACCAAATTACTCAAAAAAAAAAAAGAAAAAAAAAAAAAGAAAAAAGAACTCGACAGTGCTGCCAGACCCTTCCACTTCTTGACGCTCCATCCGACCTCATCTCATCTACTACCTGTAAAAACATTAGAAACAACGGGGTGAGCACTAATTGCTCAGTAAGTAAACCCGATATACTCCCATCTATCTCCGTTGCTCTTATTCTGATTTTCTTTCCTTACATCAAACTTCTCTATTCTTTTCCGCTCTTTCTATAACTCTAGTTTCTCATTACTCAAGATAGTGGAAATGGTATCATGCATAAGTATAATGCATATACACAAATGCATAGGATGTGCATTTTCTTTTCTATTTTTCTGTTTTCTGTTTCTTTTCTCTGTATTTCTTTCTTTTCTAGTCTTTCTTTCTTTCTATTCTTTCTTGCCGATTGGACTTGGTTGAGGCATGGATTCGGAACCTTGGCCATGTGAGTGTATTCTCTAATTCTTTCTGGGTACAGTCCTCACCCATATGCACTTCAAACGGACTGTACAATTCTTCTTTTTTATTCTGGGGTCGCTCACTAAAGGTGGCGTGCATGTAGGGCTAGGTCACTCACGGGTTTCCCATCGCAACAACCTTCTCTTCTCTTCTTTAAAAGTGTTCTTTAATAGTTCTCTTTTCTTTGTTCTTTAATGTTCTTTAATGCTCTTTAATGCTCTTATGAGTATGTATGCATGTAGATGGGCTTATGCTTGTTATGCTTTCTAAATTCACATGTTTAGAAGAAATAATGCTATATGGCATGTGAACATGTCATTCTCTACCATCTACAAACTCATCTCAAGATAACAAATAATCATATTCATGCATGCACTTCTCTTTGACATTTCATCAAACAATTTGTATGCACACACAAACTCTAAATTGGCTACACTTCTATATCTTTCTTAAGCCACCAAAATTTGGAGCCAAACTCCTTAAAATCATCATCAAACCTGGCCAGGAATTACACTTCACAAATTCTACTCTAATTCTTCCATAATTCATCCAAACTCTCGTCAAACATCACATACACAAACACCACTTCTCATGGTGGAATTCTAACCATCATTCAACATCAATTCCATCAACAATTCTCATACAAACACATACATGCATAAAAGAAGTTCTTTACACAATATTGCTCCAATCATGACTAGGGTTGGATTTACTTACCTTAGATGTGAGCAATCCAAACACTTTAGTAGTCTTCCTTGATACAACCCTCTTTCTCTTAAACCCTATGAATACAAATCATAAGAATCAACACTTTAAAACATTAATCTCACATCTTAGTGCAAGGATCTTACCTAGGGATGCTTAGGTTTGAAATTCCACCAAAAGTGAACCAAGATCTATGAATTTCCTTGAAAAGTGATTGAAGAAATTTGAGAGAACTTGGGTGGAAAGTGGCGTGAATAGAAGGGGAAGAATGGCTAGGGTTTTATGCTTGAACCCTTAATATAACATACTTATAGCTTCCAATTTTACCCTTGCACTTACTATGAAATTTCGTCTATGTCCCTTAGTCAATTACCATAATGTCTTCATTTCATTGCATTCTCCATGAAAATCTATCTTTTTTCACTCCCCGCACTTTCAACTAACAATGGGTGGGATGACCATTTTGCCCTTGAGCAAGTTTTCCCCTTAATTTCACTAAAATTTCCAGGGAGTTCTTCTCCCCGGAAAAGCACTTTCTTTGCCCTGGCGAATCATGCATTTTTTGCCACAAATTTGGGCAGAGAGTACATTGTCGTGGCGAAGTTTGCAAAATTTTCCCCAAGCTAATTTCATGCATCCATCTTGGAATAAACACTACAACTAAGGGAAATGAGATTACGTAACTCGATGTGGGTGTTACAGGGAGCCCAAGTTGGCTCTCATGTGCTCAAAATGATCGAGCACATGGAGAGGCTTGAGACTTTGGGGTTTGAGTTGGATGCATGATTACAAGTGGATTTAATTTTGCAATCCTTGCCTGACTCTTATGCACCGTTCATAATGAACTTCAATATGAATGCTATGGTGAAAACCCTGTCAGAGCTTTTGAACACGCTAAGGACTACAGAGTAGGACTTAAAGAAGTCCAAGCCTGTTTTACTAGTAGCTGCTAGAAAAGGAAATGGTAAGGGCAAGGGAAAGGCCAAGGCCAATCTCAAGCCCAAGTGATGAGAATGCAAAATATCATATTTACCCCCCTTAATGTTTAGTCTTTTATACTTATTTTTTGCCTAAATGTACTCATTATTGTTCTATTTTGATTTAGGATGCAAATGGAGGCGTTAATTGCAAAACGGAACTAATTAAGTGAATTCGGACAGTTTCGACGTTGTTTCGTAATCTGGGCATAACTCTCTCATCCGAACTCCGATTGAGATGATTCAAAATGCTGTGGAACGGTAAGAAATATATCTACAACTTTTATGTTTTTAGTTTTGAGAGATAATCACTGCATCAAGGCGGTAATCGAGATTTAAGTTGATGCATCTGCACTGGACGTCCTGGAGCATTCTGCCTTGTCATGCAAATCAATTGGGCAGTTTATTATTGGAAGATTTGAGGGCATGTGGCACGCAAGTTACAGCTCAGAATCACCACTTTCCTATTTTATTTTAGGACTTTATCTTATTTTCAATTAATTAAAATCAAATTAGGATTTATGTTATTTTAGGATTTTAGAATATTTCTTTTAGGAGATTTAGTGGGATTCAAATACTTGAACTGGATTTTTGTTAAAGGGACCAGATTAGGGATTTTGAGGGAGACCACGCCTCTCTTTTCTCTTCTCTGCAATTTTCTCTTTTGAGTTTTGATTATAGCCTTATCGTATTATCTGTGCCTTTACTTCAGAATAATACTAGGGCTACAGACGTTTCTAGAATGGCCACCATATGTGCTCATAGGGTTCTCACCATCAAGATTTAAAATACTTGATACCCTCATCATGGTTCTACCATTCTAAGGACATATATCAATACATAGAATATGATTTAAGTGATATAGAATAAAATGTCTTTTATTGATCAATGAACATTATTACAAAGAGTCAATTCTACAATAATTGATTGGCTCTAGGTGGCGTGCTGTCGTAGGCACCCAGAATTAAAACCCTAAAAAATACACATAGTAGTGTGAGTAGGGATCATTCCCACAAAGAATGTCTAGCCGAGTTTAATGTTACGTGAACAAGGCTAGGGGTTTTTGAGTAAAACATAAATAATTTCAGGAAAAACAATTCAAATTAAACTATCGAAATCAATCAAATAACGAAACTTGGCCTAGGTTAACATCCACCATCGGAATCTTACAACTGATCATCGATACAAAAATAAATCAATTCATACCCTGAATATTCACCGTTGGAACTATTTTCCTATGTCTCCTTAGTTGTAATTAATTAAGAAACAAGCGATCTAATTAACCTTACCACTAAACAATCCTAGACAAGCTCTAAAGATTTAATCTAGTGGCAGCCTTAAGACCTAGAGAGATCGATGAAGCTAAACAACATAAACTGAAGCGGTTGCATTTAATTCAGTCAAATGTTCTTCTTAAGACTTAATAATTCCTGACGCAACAAATTCTTAAACCCTAATTACTTCACAAGTTAGAGGGATCAAACAATTACGAATTTGATATCTAACTTACCAGTAGATTGCAACAATTAATAAACTAGTAGGCCTCCTAGTAATTAAACGTAACAATCATGGAAATATGCATAAAAGAACATCCAATACTCAAACATAAATTGAACACTTAAAGAAAAAAACCAGATTGATCTCCCAATTTATTGATTCTGAGGTCTTGTTTCCTTCAACCAAGTTATAAAAATTAGCACTCATGGCCATCACGAAAATTCAAAAGAAAAGTTCAAAAAGAAAACGAAGAAGAAAAATTCCAGAAGAGCCCGAGAGAGAGAGAGGCGTGTGTGTTTTTGTGTAATCCCTAATCTAATCTCCCTCTCTTCAGTTGGATCGATGAGGTGAATACTTGAGCACAGGGTTTTCTGAATACCTAAAGGAATGTGGGATATTATCCCATCTCCGTATACACCTTGTTAGGAAACAATCAAGTCATGGCAACAGAAAACAAAAATTATTTATAACATAGATCGTTCCTTACAACCAAGATCAAGGCACAAATTTTTAGTTTATACATTAAATCAAAATCTGCAGAAAATCAGTTTAGAGTTAAGAAATCATATGCACGTTTGGACGCTCCTCTAACTTGTCTCTGAATGGGTTTCGCTAATGATCCAAGAGTAGGATCGTACTAGCGGTAGTCCACACGAAGATAACCCCAAGGAACGAAAGAGGGATTTGCTAGATCCTCTTTAGCCTTAAGAACCAAGAACAAGAATCAAGTGATATTTGATTCAACCCAAGTGTAAACTGGCGTGGGAAGAGAGAAAAGGGGGCTGGAGTTTTAATTAAATGTGAATGAATGAATTGTTATTTAATTCACAAAGTGTTGCACTTATATAGTGCACACAATGCCCTATTCCATCATGGAATAGCCTTGGCCACCAACCTAAACAACCTTATGTCCAAACAGCCCCATTTAGATATTATTATTATTTCAATTAATATATG
The DNA here is from genome assembly GCF_008641045.1 of Pistacia vera. Classification (NCBI taxonomy): domain Eukaryota; kingdom Viridiplantae; phylum Streptophyta; class Magnoliopsida; order Sapindales; family Anacardiaceae; genus Pistacia; species Pistacia vera. The sequence goes on along the minus strand of NW_022196020.1, from coordinate 44,714 downwards.
TAAAATATATTAACATTTAACAATAATAATAATTCATTTAAATATATGCGTACACATATTTAAATATAATCTCACTTATTTAATTTTAGTATCAAATTAAATAAAGGCTACAACCTCAGCAAATTTAATTGCACTATGAGATTACCAAAATACTATTTTGCCTGAAAAGACAAAAACGCCCTTCTTATAAACTAGTTCTTAAATTATCTTCCATGTGTGTTACCCGTAGGCTCCTTATCATATCGGTAGTGTGTAGTATCGTAATTAACACCAATTAATCGTCTCACTACACACAGACCAAGATTGGCCCCTAGCAAGGCATCATGGCCACCCGATAGATTTGGATTCAGCGAAGCACCTACCTGTCAACGATATGGTTACTGTACAATCTAATCCTTTCATCATCTGTTATCTCAACAAGACCGAGGCACAGAAATAGTGTCAACCTCAGTTACTCTCGATAGGTATGTATTCAGCTACTTGACCAATGACCGGAATAATAAACTGGATAGAACAACAACCCAATCCCATTGTGGCCATAGTTTATTGTCATTGCCATTTACTGAATTGTGCCGTGAGATAACTTCCCCCATACCCAGGAGTGATGAATCCTCTGTCCATCCACCATAGTCTTGATACACTCCTTGATGCAACCAATCACTACCATATTGATAGCTCTGAATAGAGCTGCATTGGGCTAGCGTCAAACTACACCAATCGGTGCACAAGGCGCTTCAGTGATCTCAAGTCTAAGGATCACATGCACCACCATTCATTAGAGGATTTGTTCCATAGAAAATGGGGTTACCATCCATATGGAATCCTCTGGTGGGTTAGTCCAGTGAACTTGCCTACAGCAAGCACCCATGTGTTGCACTAGGTTGTCACCAAACAACCTTGACAAGTGAGATCAGTCACTGCCTTTGGACAGAGTTGTTCAACACTATGATAGCCTTATCATATTATCCGTGCCCTTACTTCAGAATAATACTAAGGCTATAGATATTTCTAGAATGACCACCATATGTGCTCATAGGGTTCTCACTATCAAGATTTGAAACGCTTGATACCCTTGTCACGGTTCTACCATTCTAAAGACATATATCAATACATATAATAATGATTTATGTAATATAGAATAAAATGCCCTTTTTATTGATAAATGAACATTATTACAAAGAGTCAATTCTACAATAATTGATTGGCTCTAAGGAACCCACTCTAACACACCCCACCATAATGGAGTTTCTAAGAGGAGGGATAGGGCCTTACTTGACATGGTTAGGTCCATGATGAGTTTTGGTGACTACCTGCATCATTTTGGGGTTATGCCTTAGAAACTACTGCTCACATACTAAACTGTATGTCGTCAAAGTCTATAGATAAGACTCAATATAAACTATGGAGTGGGCGAAAGCCCAACTTTTCTTATATAAGGATTTGGGGTTGTGAAGCTTATGTCAAGAAATTGACTTTGAACAAGCTAGGCCCAAAATCTTAGAGATGTATTTTTGTGGGGTATCCTAGGGAAACCAAAGGGTACTATTTCTACCACCCAGAAGAGCGCAAAATTTTTGTCGCTCATACTGGTGTCCTCCTAGAAAAGAAATTTTTCGTAAGATGTACTAGTGGGAGAACAGTAGAACTCGATGAAGTTCTAGAACCACAAGATACATTAGACCAAGGATGGGAAGGTGTGCCACAAGAGGTGGTTGAACATCGTGAGGAGATCACTCCACAATCCATGGATTAAAGTGAACCACCTTAAGTAGCATAAGAGCTACGTAGATCTGGGAGAGTACGCCATGTGCTAGAGAGATACGGTTATCTCGTGACTCAACAAGGCGACGTACTAGTCTACTAAGACGATGAACCCATAACCTATGAAGATGCTATATCGGATCCAGATTCTGTTAAATGGCTTTAAGCCATGAAATCTAAGATGGACTCCATGTACAAGAACCAAGTATGGTCTCTGTGGAACCACCTCAAAGGGTAAAACCCATAGGGTGAAAATAGGTCTTCAAGAAGAAGACTGGCATGGATGGCAAGGTACACCTTTATAAGGCACGATTGGTTGCCAAAGGTTTCAAACAAATTCACGGTATTGATTGTGAAGAAACCTTTTCGCTGGTTGCCAAGATTAAGTCCATCTAGATTATGCTTGTGATTATTGCATATCATGACTATGAAATTTGGCAAATGAATGTCAAAACAGCTTTCCAGAACGAAAACCTTGAAGAGGATGTGTATATGACACAACTTGATGGATTCGTTCTTGATGGTCAAGCTAATAAGGTATGCAAGTTGTAGAGGTCCATTTATAGACTCAAGCAAGCTTCAAGGAGCTGGAACATTCGTTTCAATGAAGCCATAAAAGAATTTGGTTTTATCAAGAACGAAGATGAGCCTTGTGTTTACAAGAAAGTGAGTGGGAGCGCAGTGGCATTCTTGGTGTTGTATGTCGACGACATACTTCTGATCGAGAATGATATACCGAACTTACAGTCGGTAAAGACTTGGTTATCCAAGTGCTTCTCCATGAAGGACTTAGGAGAAGCAGCCTATATCCTTGAAATAAAGATCTACCGAGATAGATCACATAGGTTACTTGGCCTAAGTCAGAGTACATACATTGGCAAGGTACTGAAGAGATTTAGTATGGAAGAATCCAAGAAGGGATTTCTTCCAATGTCACATGGAGTCTATCTCTCTAAAGATATGTGTCCTATAACACATGATGAGAGAGATAGAATGAAGAGGATCCCATATGCGTCAATAATTGGATCTATCATGTATGCCATGTTGTGTACTCGTATTGATGTCTCATGTGTGTTAAGCACTTGCAGTAGATATCAATCAGATCCAGGTGAGCATCACTGGATATTAGTCAAGAACATCCTTAAGTACCTAAAGAGGACTAAGGACATGTTCTTGGTTTATGGAGGGGAAGATGAGCTCATTATAAGAGGATACAATGATGCTAGTTTGCAAACGGATAAAGATGATTATCGATTGCAATCAGGGTTTGTATTTTGTCTTAATGGGGGTGCAATGAGCTAGAAGAGCTCCAAGCAAAGCACTGTAACGAACTCTACAATGAAGGTTGAGTATATTGCATTATCCGATGTGGCTAAGGAGGCAGTTTGGATTAAGAAGGTCATCACCGAACTTGATGTGGTTTCCACGATTGTTGATATGATAGATGTCTATTGCAACAATAATGGAGCAATCGTTCAAGCAAAGGAAATATGGTCTTACCAGAAGTCCCAACACATACTCAGATGTTTTCATCTCATCAGAGAAATGGTTGAGAGGAAAGATATACAGATTAGTAAATTGCATACTGATGACAATCTCGTTGATCCACTGACGAAGCCTCTATCACAGCAGAAGCATGAAAAACACTCAAGGTCATTCGGTATTAAATACATGAATATTGGTTATAGCGTAAGTGGGAGATTGTTAGAGTAGGTGCCTTAGAGCCAATCTATTATTGTAAAATTGACTCTATAATAAATGTTTATTTATCAATAAAAGACATATTCTTCTATATCGTGTATGTAATGATATATGTCCTTAGGATGGTAGAACCGTGACGAGGGTATCAAGTATTTCAAATCTTGATAGTGAGAACCCTATGATCACATATGGTGGCCATTCTAGAAATGTCCATAGCCCTAGTATTATTATGACCAAGGACACAAAAAATACGGTAAGGCTATCATAGTGTTAAATGACCCTATCGAAAGGTAGTAACTGATCTCACTTGTCAAGGTTGTTTGCCAACAACCTGGTGCAACGCATGGGTGTTTGCTAGAGGATTTGATTGCACGGTAACCATATCATTGATAGGCTGCGGTTTTGTTGAATCTGAACCTATCGGGTGGCTGTGATGCCTTGCTAGGGATCAATCTTGGTTTGTGTGTAGTGAGACGATTCATTGGTGTTAATCGCGATACTACACACTGCCGATATGATTAGGAGCCTACAGGTCACACACTTAGAAGATAATTTAAGAATTTTTTTTGTGAAAGGGGTATTTTTCATCTTTTATGCTAAAATGGTATTTTTGTAATCTCACAGTGCAATTAAATTTGCTGAGGTTGTTGCCTGTATTTAATTTTAATATTAAAATTAAAATTAGTGAGATTACATTTAAATATATGTGCGCATGTATTTAAATAGATTATTATTAATAATTAAATGTTAATATATCATTATATATTAATTGATTTTAATTATATTAATGATTAATTAAAATTAAAATACCATAAAGGGTGTGTTTGGTTGCTGATGTGTTGTTACTACAACATGCATAAATAGCAAGTGCACTAGTCGCACAAAGTAATAAAGTGATGAGTGCGTATCATTCCCATGAGGATTGGTTGTTAAGCATTAAGTTTTCTACTGTGTTCAAGTTGGAGCAATCGAGTTGTTTAGATTAATGGGAGAAAATTAAACTTAAAACTAAAACAAAATTTCTAAGTATTCAAAGCTAAATTATGAAAGCAAGATTAAAAACAAGGTAATATCAGTTTAAAACAACGGCTAGGGTTTTGATTTCATTCGGACTCTATGGATTAAACCTACAGATTATGCTATTTCCATATTCACATGCATTGATTGTAAATCGAATTCTCTAAATTGTAAACATACCTTCTCAGGTTATGTTTTCCTACTTTTCCCTATTAAACTTTTGCACCCAACAATTTGAAGATTAATAGTTCTAAGCTCATTAAGCATCTAGAATCCTAGATTGATTTCATTGATTTTTAAATCTATCTCTAGTATTTAATACTACAATGGTGATTATCCAAGAAGCTTAACATGACTCATTTCTCAATCTCATCATGTTCATCAATTAATAGCATTAAAAACAGAATAACCCCACAAGCATTGCAATAGCATATGAAAATAATAAAAATCAATTGCTTAATCCATGAGAATCCAAACTGCATCAAAACCCTAACCTAAAATGGGTTAGTTCATAGCCAAATCAATACAATTAGCAAGAAAAATGATAAACATAAAGTTCAACATGATAAAAAAGAGAGAAAAGACAAGAGATCTCCCCTAATTGAAGAATCCACCGGAGTTAATCCCAATCTTCTCACTATTTCAACACAAATTCGTCCAATCTAAAACTAAGAAGATGAAAGAGTTGTTCTAGACTAAGGAAAACCCAACCCCCTCTCAAAATGGTAAAGTTTCGCTTTTATACCTCGCCCAAAAACCTAAAACTTTGCCTAAAATTGATACTGTGCATTTTAAAGAAACTGAAAATTGCCGACTTCGCCGCGGCGAAGAAGAAATCTCGCCGCGGCGATGAAGTGAACTGGATTCTCATGCGTAACTCATTTCGCTGTGGTGAAGAACAAACTTCGCCGCGGCGAACCTCCATGAAGAATTCTGAAATTACAGAATTACCCTCCGCTTGCCTCTTTGCTTGAATATTCGATCTTCGATGCTCTCCCATGGGAACAAGCTTCATAGTGCTTCACTCTACTTTACAACTTTCCCAAATTCTGAGATCCACTTACTTCTAAGTCTAGAAACTCCAATTCGGTCATTATTTGCTCAAAATGTCCATTTTAGTCTGAAACACAAAATGTAAAGAAATAAGTAGCAATTCAGGCATAAATGAACTAAAGAGTATCTAAAATCCAGCCTAAAAGCCTAATAAAAACAGTATAATTCTCGGATTATCAAATACCCCCAAACTAAAGACATGCTCGTCCCCGAGCATCAGGTACAAAACAAAATGAAAGAAAAACAACAAACGCCCAAATAAACGCAAAACAGCAAAATTAACAAAAATTAAAAAGAAAAACATAAGACTCAACTCAACACACAAACTGCCTAGAATTTATACAAATCTCAAAGGTTGTTGCAAAATTATTACTAGAAAAATGTTTAACACTCCAAGAAGTTATAAGTAACATCGACTATCTTTCTCTATTGGTCCCCCGAGTAGGTAATCCCCACTTCAATCCAATTTTCGACTTCCCAGATTATTTTATGCAGAAACACAAAGTTTATCAAATGGCGACAGACTCCATAAGCCTAAATATCGAACTACTATCCACTAATGAGGATTAGACATCGCTAAGAACCAAAAGGTCTTTTTAAGCTTATAATGTTAGGCTCAGGTAGTGAGCTCCAAAGGAAAGGAAAAAGATAAACAAACAAAAGAATTTGGTTTCCTTAAAACAAACACTAAGACTTAATCAAACTCCCACTTCCTTTCTCAACCATCACTCAATATGTCAACCAATTAACAACCCTCAACCATGCACAATTCTTATTTTTGCTTCTACAATGCAGTTCTCAAAATATTTTATTTTATTTTATTTTTTTATTTTTTGAAACAAAATAAAAATCATTCAAATTGAGGTTAACTACCTCTCTTATTCTTTTTGCTCATCTCACAACCCCCAAACTATTTTTTTAGTTCATTCATACAACTCTTCAGGTTCCTTGTGTTTGCATTAAGTCCAACATTCTCCTAAAGGGTATGATTATGTGTTTAGGGTAGTTGGAATGGGAAATTTTCGGTTTGAAAGAAAATAAATTGCAATGATAATCTCATAAGGCTCAAGTGGGTGACTAGGGACAATTCATTCGTGGGTTGACTGGAAAAGCTCAAACGTTCTGAAAAATGCCTAAATCATTTCCTCAACAATGTCTATTCCTAGAATTTCGCCTCAAGCACTTCTCTACTAGGTTCTAGAGTCCACCAACATTATCAAACTTTACCTAACCACATAAAATGAATCTAAGCATGCCAAAATAAATGAAAATGGTGGCTGAACCACTCAACAAACCTCAATCAAAATCCAGTCAATAAACAAATACTTAAAGCAATGCTTTAACATTTTTCAACTATACAATCCCAACAACCCTAATCTCATCATTGATTTACACAATTCATCATTGGCATACACAACAAAACATAAACATAAAATAAAATAAGAAGTTCAAAAATTCTCAAATTTTTCCTACCCCCAAACTAAAGATGACATTGTCCCCAATGTCACATTTTGCACGAATTAGGAATAGAAAAACAAAATATGTAAAAGTACGAGATAGTTCCCTGATTAATCCCTGAAGCTAAAGTGTCGCTCAACATTGTGCACACCTGGTCCTTGACTTTTTCATCACCAAAATCTGTAAGCACAATTGAAACTGTGGTGTCCACTGTGTTAGAAAAAAAAAATTTCACGAACTAATATGAAAATATTACAACCCTAATCTCGTCTTTTCAACTCAAAAGTTCATCACAAATTTAAACTAAACGAAAAACAATCCAAAAACAAATCAAAAATCAGTTCAAAGTTCCACAATACCCAACAATAAACCAAAATAAAAACAAAATACAAAACAGGTGTTCCGGCTCATTCGTCAGCCTCCTCGTCTCCCTCGGCGTCGTCCTCTTCTGACTCGGAGCCCATCCACTCATCTGAATCCCAGTCAGCCCATTGGAATGTCACAGTATCAACATTTAGCTTGTCGAAGCTACTATTTTGCATGTCAAACATTATCTCGGTCTGCTCTGCCAGCCATTCCTGACGTTTTGTCATACATCTCATCTGACCAATCATCTGTTGCACCATTTCCTTCATAGTGGCTGTGGAATTGGATGATGTGGCAGCTCCCTATGTGGTTCTCTGTCGTTTTGTCTCGACGCTAGGTTGCTCATCGTCTGTATGTTCAAGGTGCTTGTGATAATAGTCTAAGTCAATGATTGGGGCAGCATGGATCAGTGGTTCATCATCAGACTTCTCGACTCCTGCTTTGAGGCACAATGCTGTAATGAGATGTGGGAACAGGAAACTGCCTCACCCTAGTTGAGCTACATTCTTGATACTATTCAGAATAATGTTCCCCACATCAATTTTTTTCCCTATGGCAATGGAATAGAGAAGCAATGTCTTTTCATAAGTTACTGTGCTATAATGCGTCTCCGGAATCATCCTCGCACTCACAAAATATTGCCACAATCGAGCCACCGGAGTCAGATTTGTTCCCTTGATAGACTTTTTTCCTTTCTTCGAAACCTCCCAAGTGGTACCCGGTTTTGTTAAGACCGGAACTATTATATCATCATCAAATCGTTTCGACTTCCACTCCGTATGCTCATCATGGGAGATTTTAGGTAACTCAAAGAATCTATTAATCTCCTTAACATCAAAAGGTATATCAATCCCCCTCACATAGACAATGTAATGACTCCATTCTTATAAAAACATGCATAGTAAAAGTACATGTAACGATAACATAAAAAGTTGGGCCCAAAATTTTTCTTTTATTAAACATGTGTACTCTTTAAAACTAATATATACAAGATTTATAACATATTCAAAACTATCAAAATAGGGTGGACAGTGTAGCCATTTCTCTTCGTGTGCCGATGTCCATCCGACTGTGTCCTCATCTAGAACCTGCAAAACATAGGGAACAACTGGATGAGCACAAACAATGCTCAGTAAGTAAACCCCTGAACTCAAATATCTCCGTAACTCTTTCTTTAATATAACTATCTAATTTCTCTTTCTCATAACTCCTTTATGCTAACTTTCTTTCCTATTAAGTCACGGCCCCATCTGACCGGAGGCACGGCTGGGACTCGCTCCCACTCCCTGTGACTTCTACTCATTCTAGACGATCGACTTGGTTATGCATGGATTCGGAACCTTTGGCCATGTGAGTGCATAGAATCTCTCGGGTAAACTCGGTATAGCCCTCATCCGCATGTACACTACAGGCTACACCACTTCTCTTTCTGATACTCTGGCCGCTTTCTTTTGCGGCGTACATGCGGGAATACTCTACCCGTACTCAAGGTTCCCCATCACACAACCTACTCTATTCTCTTATTAAGCACTACTCTAGCTTTTCCTCTATAGTGCTCATTCTCTCTTTCTCTCTACTCTTAAAGTAGTCTAAACTCAAAAAACTTTACTCTTTCTCTACTCTCTTTTCTAATGCATAAGTAAAGCATAGTTAATGCATATCAATGACTCATACTCATTAATGCATTTATGAAAAGTAACTATACATGTAGCAACAATTAAGGCTTTCTACCCTTACTATGATTCTCTTGAGCATTTCATCATACAACTCATGTGCATAAACAACTCTACTCTAACTCTAGCTTTCTCTTTTCATTAATGAACCAAATGGGAAAAACTCCCTCATAAGCTCTAAATTTCCTATCAAAAGAAAAACTTCCATATCTTGCTCAAAACTTCCTCCAACTTCTATCAAATTCAACCCAACATCAAGCAAATAAAACACTTCTCATAACTCAATCATAACTACTAATCTCATCAACAATTAAGTGAATCACATATATGTATATTACTCTACTCAAAAGAGTTCTAAATCTCAACTTAGGTGAGTTTACTTACCTTATGAGAAATTAGCTTCTTTAACACTTTTCCTTTCCTTTGGGAGCTTGCTTTTCCTCTACAACTTACCCAACAATCACAACATGAGACTAATCAAAACATAATAAAACTCTTAACTTAAGCAAAAATCCTTACCTTAGGGAGCTTTAGATGAAAACCCTACTAAATTACTCAAAAAGGCTCTTGAAATCCGTGGAAGATTGAGGAAATTGAGAGAGTTTGGAAGAATGAAGGAGGCGGTGGAATGAACAAAATGAAGAGTTTCAAAGACTAAACCCTTTTAAATACTCTTAATAACTCATTCTTCCCATCTTGCCCTTGCTCTTTCATGGAAATCCCGCCCATATCCTTTGATTCCTTACTAACACACCCCCTACTAACATTTTCTCCTTAATTTCCTTACATTTACTCCCCACTTTCCTGCTAATTAGGGGTGGAATGGTCAAATTGCCCTTAGGGAAGAGAATACTAAAACTTAACAAACATTTTGGTCGGACTGTCGCCCGCGCGGAAGCTTCTGTCGCCGCGGCAAAAATGTCCAGAACATTCCCCGTGGATTCAACAACCTTCGCCGCGGTGAGATATTCTTCGCCCCGCGAAGCTTGGCACATTAAACTTCCTCTATTTTCACACCATTTCAGGGCAAGTATTCAACACAACACAAACAAAGGTCAACCAAACATATTACCAAGACCAACTCAATCATAAAGAAGGAACAATAACTACGTACCTCAAGTGGGCGTTACAATTCTTCCCCCTCTTAAAAGAATTTCGTCCCCGAATTCATACAAAACTCTGGAAAGCGATTCTGCATGTCCCGTTCACTTCCCAAGTGGCTCTTCCACTTGTGATTCCTCCAGGATCTTCACCAGCGAACACTCTTGTTCTGAAGCCTTTAACCCTTCGATCTAAAATCTGAACTGGACTTTCTCATATACTAGGTTCTCTGTTACTTCAATGTCCTCTACACTCAAGATGTGGAGGGGATCACTTACGTTTTCCGTCATCAAGACATGGAAGACATCATGCACCTTGTCCATGCTAGGTGGTAGTGCCAATCTGTAGGCCACCTTTCCTACTCGTTCAAGACCTCAAATGGACCTACATATCGCGGTGCTAACTCCCTTTGCTTCCGAACGCATTACTCGCTTGTAGGGGGAAAATTTCAAAACACCTTATCACCCACTGAAATTCGACCTCTTTTCTCTTCAAGTCGGCATAGCTCTTTTGTCGATCTTGGCTTGCTTCATCCTGTTTCTGATCAATCTCACATCTTCTATCAGTTTTCTGAGTCACCTCGGGCCCAAGAGCTGCACTCAACCATCCTTTTCACTACCTCATCCCAATGTAGTGGAGACCTACATCGTCTACCTACAAGCCTCATAGGCGCCATCTTAATTGTAGACTGATAACTATGTTGTGGCAAACTCCACCAGGGGTACATGTCATGCCAAGATGCTCTATAATCCATAACAGGCTCTCAACATATCCTCAAGCACATGATTCTCTTCTCCGTTTGGCCATCCGTCTGAGATGATGACGTACTGAATGCCAATCTAGTACCCAATTTCCTCTGTAAACTCATCCAGAAGGCTGAGACAATCTGGAATCTCTATCGACACTATTATCTTGGGCACACCATGTAACCTGACTATCCCTTAATGTAGATCTGAGCCACTGATCTGTAGTAGTGCTTTCCTTTACTGGAAGAAATAGGCTTGATTGGTTAACCTATCCACAATCACCCATAAAGCATTTACCCTCTCTAGACTCCTAGGGAACGCGTGATGAAATCCTGAAATACTCTCCCATTTCCACTCTAGAATCAGTGGTTTGAGCACCCTGACGGTCGCTGGTGTTCTGCTTTCACCTGCTGACAAGTCAGACATTTAGCTACGAACTCTGCAATGTCTTTTCTCATACCTATCCACCAATAGCTTTTCTTTACGTCCTGATACTCTTAGTTGCTCTAGGATGAGCAGTGTACGGTGTCATAGCCTCCAAAAGGATTTTCTCTCAACTCACCGTTCGGAGGAATACACACCGATTCCTAAAATGAGAACACCACTCTCACACAGAACTCTGATGTCTTCCCTTCCAGTACTTGCTGAACTATTTTCTGAACCACTCATCGGCCACTTGCTTTTCTTTCACTTCCCCCAGTAGTAGTCTGAATCTTTAACCTTGCAATCCTTCCCGAATCACTTCAATTTGCTCTCTACATACTCTTCTATCGACTCTCTTTGCTTAGTGAGTCGGGATAAATAGGATTTCTACTCAGGGCATCGGCTACTACATTGGCTTTCCTCGGTTGATTTGATCTCGCACTCATAATCTTTAACTAGTTCTAACCATCTTCTCTGCCTCATATTCAACTCCTTCTGAGTAAAGAAATACTTTAAACTCTTATGATCAGTGTAAATGTTGCTCTTTGCACCATAGAGGTAATGCCTCCAAATCTTTAAGGCAAAGACCACTCCTGCCACTCTAAGTCAGGCTAGGGTATCTCATTTCATGATCTTTCAATCGCTAGAGGCATATGCTATCACCCTACCTAATTGCATTAACACCGAACCAAGTCCTTGCAAAGAGGCATCTGTATAAATGTCATACTCTACACACCCTCCTGTGGTAACACTACACTGGGGCCGTTGTTAACCTCTTCTGCAATTCTTGGAAACATTCCTCCAAAGCTTCTGACCATACAAAAGGAGTCTTCTGTTTGGTAAGAGTTGTCATGGTTTAGCCAACTGGCCGAACCCTTCACGAATCGTCTGTAGTAACCTGCCAAGCCTAGAAACTTCTGACCTCCTTTACTGTCCTCGGCCCCTGCCACTCAGGATTGCTTGCACTTTACTCGGTTCCACAGAGATCCCTTCCTTCAATACAGTATGGCCCAAAAATATTACTTGATCGAGCCAAACTCACATTTCAAAAACTTAGCATACAACTGCTTTTCTCTCAATGTTGCAGCACTATTCTTAAATGTCCCTCGTGCTCTTCTCTCGACTTAGAGTAAACCAGGATATCATCTATGAAAACCACTATGAATTGATCCAAACAATCGTGGAATACCCGGTTCATCAAGTCCATAAAAACTGCTGGGCATTGGTCAAACCAACGGCATCACTACAAACTCATAATGCCCATACCTTGAACGGAAACAGTCTTAGTACATCTTCCCAGCCACTCTTACCTTGGTACCCTGACCTCAGATCAATCTTGGAGAATACTGCTGCCCCCTTCAACTGATCAAACAAATCATCTATTCGGGGTAACGGTACTTATTCTTCACGTCACCTTTTCAGCTCTCTGTAATCAATACACATCCGTAGTGATCCGTCTTTCTTTTTTACAAACAAAATTGGGGCTCCCCAGGGAGAATGACTTGGTCGGATAAAACCCTTATCCAAAAGCTCTTGGAGTTGCTTCTTTAATTCCTGAAGCTCTGCAGGGGCCATTCGATAAGCTTTAGATATTGGTGCTGTCCCTTTGCTAGTTCGTACTAAATTCACCTCTCTTTCCGGTGGCAAACCTAGTAAATCTTCCAAACACATCTAAAAACTCTCGAACTATCGGCACCCTCTGAACCTCTGGCTGTGGAACGTCACCACTCTGCACCACATGCGCAATATATCCAGAACACCCCTTTCTTAACATCTTTCTAGCCTTCACACTACTAATTAACATACTCAACTGATGGCCCTTCCAAAGCTAAATTTATCTCCACTACGAGATTAATCTCGCTTTCTTCTTTCGACAATCGATCTCTACTCCATACATCCCTAGGAAATCCATGCCCAAAATCACATCAAAGTCGGGCATATCAAAGACTATTAAATCACTGCTAACTCTCGACCCTGGATCACTATGGATTCTCCTAACACATTTCCTGAGTCAACACACTCACCCCATCCGGTAACTCAATCTTAATAGGTTGACTCACTCTGCTAGGTTTCAAACCTAATCTCTCGACATCCCATGCGATACAAAAGAAGGGGTAGCCCTAGAATCAATTAAAGCATATAAAGAAACAGCATGGAATAACACTGACCAGTTACAGCTGATGGACTGGCCTCAGCTTCACCCTGAGCCACCGTAAAAACTCTGGCATTAATACCTTCGAACTCTGAGCTGTGGGCGGAAAGGAGCTTTACAATCCTTCTTCAGATGCCCTGGCTGTCGGCACCTATAACACACATTCCTATCCCTAAACATTCTCCCGAATGGTTCCTCCCCATTTAGCACAAAGGGGCAACCCTTTGGTTCGGGGCCGCTTGTTCTGCCAATCCCTCCTGTTCTCTTAGGTTGAAACTTCTCTTGGCCCTTACTTCTCTATTCCTGGGTGTATCCACTCCTCTCCCTGCAAAGTAGTGGATGGTTCACTGAGTACGTAAAGATGACTCTTCGGCAAAGTGCTTATTTACTAAATCTCTGCCCTTAATGCCCTTGTTAAAGCTTCACTAGGTATGAGGAGCTCGCTCCTGTCATCACATCTCGGGCAATATCGGATTTCAACCCCTTTACAAATTTGTCCCTCCTCAACCCTGGAGTGTACACTATCCCGGGTGCAAATCGGGCGAGGGAATTGATCTTACCGAATACTCCTTCACCGTACTAGTCCCCTGTTTCAAATTAATGAACTCTTGGACTTTCTCATGTACTCGATCTTCCATTCGATACTCGGCTTCAACAGTCTCTTAAATTCTTCCCAAGTCATCAAAACTGAGTCATGAGTCTCTTCCATTAGTTCCCCCACCAATTCGGGCATCTCCCAAAACAAGAAACTGCTATTCTGATTCTCTCTCTGTCGTTCATGGGAAACAAGGCCATTGTCCGCTCTACAGACTTAAACCACTCTTCTGCTTCTAGCGGATCCCCTGTGCCCTTAACTCTGACGGCTGGTGTTGGCTTGCAAGCCCCTGAACCGGATCAACTCGATTCGGTACTACCTGAGGTACCGGCCCCCCACTCTTGTCTTACGGGCCGTCCTCTACTAAGGGTCTCAGTTCTTTCTGGTACAACTCTCCCCTGACTCTCTGCTAACCCTCTTGAACAATATCCAAATCATGTCACATCAAGAGTAGGGGGTTGGTTCTGGTGGGTTAGAGGGTTCTCCCTCATTCACACACCTTACCCTTATTCGGTTACTACGCCTCATCTACAAAACGACCACACTTGATCAATTCAAAAGAACACTTGACATAAGGAAAGAATTAACTTACACAGTCGGTTCTTGGACATCGTAGCGATGAGAATGTACACTGTCAAATCCCAATCTTTGCTTTGATACCAAAAATGTAATGACTCCATTCTTATAAAAACATGCATTAAAAGTACATGTAACGATAACATAAAGTTGGGCCCAAAATTTTTTCTTTTTTAAACATGTGTACTCTTTAAAACTAATATATACAAGATTTATAACATATTCAAAACTATCAAAATAGGGTGGACAGTGTAGCCATTTCTCTTCGTGTGCCGATGTCCATCCGACTGTGCCCTCATCTAGAACCTGCAAAACATAGGGACAACTGGATGACACAAACAATGCCAGTAAGTAAACCCCTGACCAAATAATACTCCGTACCTCTTTCTTTCTTTATATAACTATCTAATTTCTCTTTCTCTAACTCCTTTATGCTAACTTTCTTTCTAGTAAGTCACGCCCCATCTGACCGAGGCACGGCTGGGACTCGCTCCCACTCCCTGTGACTTCTCTCATTCTAGACGTCGGACTTGGTTATGCATGGATTCAGAACCTTTGGCCATGTGATGCATAGAATCTCGGTTAACTCGGTTAGCCCTCATCCGCATGTACACTACGGGCTACACCACTTCTCTTTCTGATACTCTGGGCCGCTTTCTTGATGCGCGTACATGCAGGAATACTCTACCCGTACTCACAGGTTCCCCATCGCACAACCTACTCTATTCTCTTATTAAGCACTACTCTACTTTTACTCTATAGTGCTCATTCTCTCTTTCTCTCTACTCTTAAAGTAGTCTAAACTCAAAAGTCTCTACTCTTTCTCTACTCTCTTTTCTAATGCATAAGTAAAGCATAGTTAATGAAATCAATGACTCTACTCATTAATGC
Organism: Pistacia vera; assembly: GCF_008641045.1. NCBI lineage: Eukaryota > Viridiplantae > Streptophyta > Magnoliopsida > Sapindales > Anacardiaceae > Pistacia > Pistacia vera. The sequence continues at coordinate 29,201 of NW_022196020.1, read as the reverse complement.
ATTTATGAAAGTAACTATGACATGTAGCAACAATTAAGGCTTTCTACCCTTACTTATAGTTCTCTTGAGCATTTCATCATACAACTCATGTGCATAAACAACTCACTCTAACTCTAGCTTTTTCTTTTTTCTTTAATGAACCAAATGGGAGAAAACTCCCTCATAAGCTCTAAATTTCCTATCAAAAGAAAACACTTCCATAATCTTGCTCAAAACTTCCTCCAACTCTATCAAATTCAACCCAACTCAAGCAAATAAAACACTTCTCATAACTCAATCATAACTACTAATCTCATTCAACATTAATGAATACACATATATGTATATTACTCTACTCAAAAGAGTTCTTAAATCTCACTTAGGTTGAGTTTACTTTCCTTATGAGAAATTAGCTTCTTTAACACTTCTCCTTTCCTTTGGAGCTTGCTTTTCCTCTACAACTTACCCAACAATCACAACTGAGACTCTAATCAAAACATAATAAAACTCTTAACTTAAGCAAAAATCCTTACCTTAGGGAGCTTTAGATGAAAACCCCTAAAAGTTACTCAAAAAGGCTCTTGGAAATCCGTGGAAGATTGAAGGAATTTGAGAGAGTTTGGAAGAATAGAGGCGGTGGAATGAACAAAATGAAGAGTTTTCAAAGACTAAACCCTTTTAAATATCTCTTAATAACTCATTCTTCCCATCTTGCCCTTGCTCTTTCATGGATTCCATCCACCACCACAAAAATAATCCCTTATGATTCACTTAACAAATAACACACCCCCATACTAATATGTTCTCCTTGAAATTTCCTTACAATTTACTCCCCACTTTTCCTGCTAATTAGGGGTAGAATGGTCAAATTGCCCTTAGGGAAGAGAATATCTAAAACTTAACAAACATTTTGGTCGGACTGTCGCCGCGGCGAGGAAGCTTCTGTCGCCGCGGCGAAGATTATTCTTCGCCCCGGCGAAGCTTGGCACACTAAACTTCCTCTATTTTCAACCAATTTCAGGGCAAGTATTCAACACAACACTCAAATAAAGGTCAACCAAATAATATTACCAAGAGACCAACTCAAATAAGAGCAAAAGAAGGAACAATAACTACGTACCTCAAGTGGAGCGTTACAGACAACCCCCTCATTACACTCAAGGAGGTTGGCATAGAACTCTCTCACAATCAGTTCTATGGCCGCATGCTCGGATTGACTCATAAACAACCCCCAAAGTCTCCCTTGACTCCATTCGTCAACGTGGTCAGTGGTCAATCCACGCTCGGGGATAAATCCTTTATCTTTCCTTTGGGCTGCCCCTTCATAGCGTTTCCCGGCGTTGTCACTTATAAACCGATTGTCCACTTTCTTCCCCTTTCCTTTATCTTTGGATGGTACTTTGACCGGCATTTGTTTTTTTCACAACAAATTAAACTCACAAATTCAAGTAAACACCCTACGAACAACCACACTCAATCTTGCACAAGCACCATAACTTTCAAAAACTACAAAATGACCCCCAAACTACGAATTTTCCATAATCAACCAAATACTCCAAAAATCAAAATCCACACTTCTCAATATCACACAATGTAAAATCAACACTTCCTCCAACACAAAATTAACGCACAAAATCACCAAAATCCACAACTCACCCACAATCAATATTATCAGATCCACAAATCTAAACACAAAAAATTTCGATTAAAACCTTAGGGAACTTGAAATCTTACCAAAACAATGGAGTATTCACCACCAATTTAGCCAAAAATCACCTAGATTGCAAAAACCCCCAATTTCTTGAACTCAAAATTTCTTTCAATTTTTCCCAAAGATGTTGGTTAGATCGAGTTGTGCTTGTGTTTGGGATGGTTTAGGAGTTAGAAGAAGTGATGGAAATTCACTGGAAAGGGTCGAGATTGAAAGTGAAAAAAAATTTCCTCTCAAATGTGTTTGAAGGGTGGCATGAAAAATGAAGAAAATAAAGTGGGTATTTATATAAAGCTGACTTCGCCACGGCAAAGCTTGTTCTTCGCCGCGGCGAAACATTACAGTAGCTACTCGCCTCGGCGAATAAGCGAGATTTCCTATTGTAAATTTTTGCTCAACTTTCTTCGTCACGGCGAAAAATTATAGAGATGCACCACCGCAGTGAAGTCTGGGACTTTTTGATTTCCAATTTTTCACAAATGTGTTTCGTCGCGACGAAGATCGGCGAAAACTGGACAATTTCGTTTTCCGCCTTGATTCGATAACTCATCTAAAACACCCAAAAACACACAAGTTAGACTTCATCTAAAATTATAGGAAAACTAAACAATTAAAAATAACAACAACAACTGAAAACACTTGGGTTGCCTCTCAAGGAGCGCTTGTTTATAGTTGGAAAGCTCGACTCTTTTAAGTTCTCATGTTGGAATGTCGAGCTGGAGAGGAATTGACTTGCAACTCATCACTCCGTCAATGTATGGCTTCAACCTCTGGCCATTGAACTTAAATGTGCCTTTTTCTTCATGTGACACTTCCATCACTACAAATGGGTAGACTCTTGTAACTATGAAGGGTCCGGACCATCTTGACCTAAGTTTTCTTGGGAAAAAGCCTAAGTCTAGAGTTAAACAATAACACTTTCTAACCCACTTCAAAGTTCTTCTTCCGGATATGCTTGTCATGCCACTTCTTGGTCTTTTCCTTGTACATTTTAGCATTATCATAAGCTTCTTGACGGAACTCATCAAACTCATTCAAAGTCAGCATCCTTTCTTCCCCAGCAGCTCGTAAATCCATGTTGAGCTGCTTTACTGCCCAATAGGCCTTATGCTCAAGTTCTACCAACAAGTGACATGCCTTCCCATAAACCATCCTGAATGGAGACATTCCAATCGGAGTCTTAAATGTAGTTCGATATGCCCATAATGCATCATTCAATTTCCGTGACCAATCTTTCCTAGATGCATTTACTGTCTTTTCTAAAATTCCCTTCAGTTCTCTATTCGACAATTCAACTTGCTCGCTGGTCTATGGGTGGTAAGGTGTTGCAACTCTATGTTTTACCCCATAGTTTCCCAACAGGGCATCAAATTGCCTATTGCAAAAGTGCAATCCTCCATCACTAATGATTGCCCTTAGTACTCCAAATCTTGAGAAAATATTCTTTCTCACAAAATTAATCACTACCCTGGCATCATTAGACGATAATGCAACTGCTTCCACCCACTTTGAAAAACTGCTACCAAAATGTATGTGTTCCCAAAAGAATTTGGGAAGGGCCCCATGAAGTCAACTACCCACACATCAAACAGCTCAACTACAAGGATGTTGTTCAACGGCATCTCATCCCTCTTTGAAATATTACCACTCTGTTGACATTGGTTGCATTCCTGAACCATCTGGAAAGAATCCTTAAAAAGGGTTGGCTAGTAAAACACTGATTGAAGAACCTTAGCTGCTGTCCTAGCTCCTCCAAAATGGCCACCTACTTCCCTCTCATGACAATGCCTTAGAATACTTTCCATTTCCTCTTCCGGCACACACCTACGTATTCTCTGATCAGCACAATGTCTATAAAGGAATGGTTCTTCCTAGAAATAGTATTTCAAATCTGAGAAAAACTTCCTCTTTTTGTTGGAAGGACATGCCAATGGGGAGCACTCTCGCTGACAAGTAGTTTGCAAAATCTGCATACCACGGTGCTTCCTCCACTCTCATCAATTTCTCATCCAGGAAAGTTTCTCTGATTTGGGTTTCTTCTTCATTTCCCTGAATTAGTTATTCAATCCTTGACAAGTGGTCTGCTACCACATTTTTCGACCCTTTCTTATCTCGTATCTCCAATTCAAACTCTTGTAGCAAAAGGATCCATCTTATCAGCCGAGGTTTCACTTCTTGCTTTGCCATCAGGTGTTTGAGTGCTGAATGGTCTGTGTAGACTATCACCTTGGCACCTAACAAATATGAACGAAATTTATCAAAAGCAAAAACCACAACCAACAATTCTTTTTCAATGGTGGTGCAATTCAATTGTGCATTAGTAAGTGTTTTGCTAGCATATTGAATTACATGCAACACTTTGTTCTTCTGCTGTCCTAACACTGCTCCTAAAGCAAAATCACTATCATCACACATCAATTCAAATGGTAGTCCCCAATCAGGGACTGCAATAATAGGTGCAGATACAAGTAATTTCTTTAGAGTTTGAAAAGCATGCATGCATTCATCATTAAAATCAGAAGCAACATCTTTAATCAATAAATTGCAAAGGGGTTTAGAAATCTTAGAAAAATCCTTGATGAACTGTCTATAAAACCCTGCATGCCCCAAGAAACTTTGAACTGCTCTAACATTAGAGGGTGGTGGCAGCTTCTCAATCACATCCGTCTTTGCTCGATCCACTTCTATTCCGTCTTTAGAGATTCTATGACCAAGAACTATCCTTTCCTTAACCATGAAGTGGCACTTCTCCCAATTGAGCACCAAGTTCATCTCCTGACATCGCTGCAAAAAAAATGAAAGATTAGATAAACAATGATCAAAGGACGAACCAAAAACAGAGAAGTCATCCATGAAGACTTCTATAAACCTCTCCACCATATCACCAAAGATTGACATCATGCATGTCTGAAATATGGCTGGTGCATTGCATAACCCAAAGGGCATCCTTCGGTAAGCAAAGGTGCCATATGGACAAGTGAAGGTCGTCTTCTCTTGGTTCTCAAGAGCGATGGCAATCTGATTGTACCCTGAATAACCATCCAAGAAACAGTAGTAAGCATGCCCCTCCAATCTTTCCAACATCTGATCAATGAAAGGGAGAGGGAAATGATCCTTCATTGTCACTTTATTTAATTTTCGGTAATCAATGCACACTCTCCACCCTGTGACTGTCCTAGTTGGTATCAATTCATTGCTCTCATCTTTACCACTGTGATACCTCCCTTCTTCGGAACCACTTGCATCGGACTCACCCATGGACTATCAGAAATGGGATAAATTATTCCCGCATCTAGAAGTTTCACCATCGAAGGATTCAATCTTCGTTGTGGTTGAACTTTAGGCTTGATATCATCCTCCATGAGCATCTTATGCATGCAAAAAGATGGAGAGATGCCTCTAATATCTGAAATAGTCCATCCAATTGCTGATCGATGTTCTCTCAAAACTCGAATCAATCGCTCTTCTTCCAAGTTGCTCAACTTTGAACTGATGATTGCTGGGAATGTTTCCGATTCCCCAAGATACATGTATTTGAGGTGGGAAGGTAAGGGTTTCAATTCAAGCTGTGGAGTTTCCTCATTTCTTTCCTTTGCCTTCTCTTTCTCAAAATCAAATTCCTCAAATTCAAGATCTTGGTTCGCATCAATCGGCTGAAGTGCTTCCAACAATCTAGCACATTCATTCTTTCCCGATTCCTCTACCTCTACTATTCTTGATTGTGCAATACATGCTGCTAGAGGTAGTTGTGGAGTATTCTCTTCAATGGTCTCCGCTACTAGTTTATCCACCACATCAACACTAAAGCATGAATCCGTCTCGGATGGAAACTTCATAGCCTCAAACACATTGAATGTTACTGTTTCATCCTGAACCCTCAACAGTAATTTTCCTTCTTGCACATTTATGAGTGCTCTTCCTATGGCCAGAAATGGTCAGCCCAAAATAAGAGGCATTTCCTTATCCTCCTCCTTGTCCAATACGACAAAATTTGTCGGAAAGATAATCTTGTCCACCTTCACCAACACATCTTCAACTATACCCCGTGGATGTTTTATGGACCTATCTACAAGTTGCAACGACATGGTCGTTGGCTTCACTTCACCAATGCCCAATCTCCTGAAAACAGAAAAAGGCAGTAAATTGATGCTAGCACCTAAATCACATAAAACACGATCAAAAGTAATATCTCCTATAATGCAAGGAATAGTAAAACTCCCTGGATCTTTGAGTTTTGGAGGTAGCTTCTTTTGGAGAATGGCACTGCACTCCTCCGTCAGCATCACTATTTCCTCATCCTCTAACTTCCTTTTGTTTGATAAAATTTCCTTAAGAAATTTCGCGTAGCTCAGCATCTGTTGCAATGCATCTGCAAAAGGAATGTTAATATGCAATTTTCTAAATATTTCAATGAATTTGGAAAACTGCTTATCCTGATTCTTTTTCTTCAGTCTTTCAGGAAACGGCACAGGTGGAGTATGATTTGCCAATTCTGGTGGTAACTCAGGAAATGGCAATTTCTCTTTCTTTTGTCTTTGCCTCATTTCCCGTTTCTGTTCTTATTCCCTATAATTAGATGGTTTCTCCTCAACTACTATCTCTTCATCTACTTCCTTATCAGATTCTTCCTTTTCCCTTGGTAGCTTTTCTTCTTCTCTTGATTTTTCTACCTCTTCCAAAACTGTCTCACTCCTCAAAATTATTGCATTTGCTTGCTCACGTGGGTTAGTCACTGTGTTACTTGGTAAAGACCCTTGTGGTCTCTCAGTTAGCTTTTCAGTTAACTGCCCCATCTGTACCTCCAAGTTTCAAATGGACGCCCCTTGATTTCTGAAATTAGTTCTTGTCTCATTCATAAAACCTGTGGTCTCTTGCATAAACTTCCCAAACATGTCCTCCAGTTTTGTCACTCTTGGGTCTCCTTGTTGGTTGTTCACCCTTGTTTGGTTGTTTGGCAATGCCCTTTGATTCCATTGATTGTTTTGCTGATTCTGTTGATTTTGATTGCCCCAAGATAGGTTCGGGTGATTCCTCCACCCAGGATTATATGTGTTGGAGTACGGATTATTCGGTTGCCTTTGATTTCCAACCAAGTAGTTAACCTGCTCCGATGATGATGATGCTGAGACAAACGTGTTCCCCACTTGACATTCATTACTCACGTGATTACCTGCACAAAAATCACAAGGTAGTTAAGGAGCTTGAATGGAATTTACCTGCATACTTCCCAACTGTTTCTGGAGTGCTGTCAGTTGGGCTGAAATGGCTGTATATTCATCAACTTCATGAAGACCCATAGATTTCTTCGGTTGCACCCTTTCATTAGGTCTTTGATAATTGTTGCTTGCCAGAACCTCAAGCAACTCTTGAGCTTCTTCTAGAGTCTTATTCTGTAATGCTCCTCCTAAGGCTGCATCCACCATAGTTTGTACATTCACCATTAATCCATTATAACATGTTTGGACTTGCATCCAAACTGGCAACCCATGATGTGGACACCTTCTCAGTAATTCTTTGTATCTTTCCCAAGCCTCATACAATGATTCTGACTCTTCTTGAATGAATGACGTGAAGTCATTTCTCAACTTTGCCGACTTTGCTAGAGGAAAAAATTTGGTCAGGAACTTCTATGCTAAATCATTCCATGTGGTGATTGTTCCTGATGGTAGTGCCAGTAACCATCCCTTAGCTTTATCCTTCAATAAAAATGGGAATAGTCTCAATCTGATTGCATCATCTGACACTCCGTTTGACTTGAAAGTATCACAAATCTCTAAAAAATTTGCAATGTGTAGATTTGGATCTTCCTTCAAATCACCCCTGAACTGAACCGACTGCTGGATCATCTGGATGATTGCCGGCTTTATCTCGAAGTTGTTGGCTTGTACCGTTGGTCTAGTAATACTTGACCCACTGCCTTCAACTGTGGGAACAGGGAATTCCCTCAGTGTTCTATTCTCTGCCATCTCTACAACTATTACTCCTGGTTCAACTATAGCTTCTCTTTCTCTTGTTTCTCTGTTCAATCTTCGAGTGGTTCTTTCAATCTCAGGATCAACAGGAATCACTGGCTGACGTCTTGCTTTTTGTATAAACTACACGGAAAAATAGCAAGAGTGAAATCACACCAAACAAAAATAACGAAAATTAAACAAACAACAATTAAGTAAAAATAACACTCCAATCTAGCTAACACAAGAAAATTTTAATGTTAACACAAAACTCATTCCCTTGCAACTGTGCTAAAAACTTGATGCGTTGTTACTACAACATGCATAAATAGCAAGTGCACTAGTCGCACAAAGTAATAAAGTGATGAGTGAGTATCGTTCCCACGATGATTGGTTGCTAATCATTAATTTTTCTACTGTTTTCAAGTTGGAGCAATCGAGTTGTTTGGATTAATGGGAGAAAATTAAACTTAAAACTAAAACAAAATTTCTAAGTATTCAAAGCTAAATTATGAAAGCAAGATTAAAAACAAGGTAATATCAGTTTAAAACAACGGGTAGGATTTTGATTTCATTCGGACTCTATGGATTAAACCTACAGATTATGCTATTTCCATATTCACATGTATTGATTGTAAATCGAATTCTTTAAATTGTAAACATACCTTCTCAGGCTATGTTTTCCTACTTTTCCCTATTAAACTTCTGCACCCAACAATTTGAAGATTAATAGTTCTAAGCCCATTAAGCACCTAGAATCCTAGATTGATTTCATTGATTCTTAAATCTATCTCTAGCATTTAATACTACAATGGTGATTACCCAAGAAGCTTAACATGACTCATTTCTCAATCTCATCATGTTCATCAATTAATAGCGTTAAAAACAGAATAACCCCACAATCATTGCAATAGCATATGAAAATAATAAAAATCAATTGCTTAATCCATGAGAATCCAAACTACATCAAAACCCTAACCTAAAATGGGTTAGTTCATAGCTAAATCAATACAATAAGCAAGAAAAACGATAAACATAAAGTTCAACATGATAAAAATGAGAGAAAAGACAAGAGATCTCCCCTAATTGAAGAATCCACTGGAGTTAATCCCAATCTTCTCACTATTTCAACACAAATTCGTCCAATCTAAAACTAAGAAGATGAAAGAGTTGTTCTAGACTAAGGAAAACCCGACCCCCTCTCAAAATGGTAAAGTTTCGCTTTTATACCTTGCCTAAAAACCTAAAACTTTGCCTAAAATTGAAACTGTGCATTTTAAAGAAACTGAAAATTGCCGACTTCGCCACGACGAAAAAGAAATCTCGCCGCGGCGATGAAGTGAACTGGATTCTCGTGCATGACTCATTTCGCTGTGGCGAAGAACAAACTTCGCTGCGGCGAACCTCCATGAAGAATTCTGAAATTATAGAATTGCCCTCCGCTTGCTTCTTTGCTTGAATCTTCGATCTTCGATGCTCTCCCATGGGAACAAGCTTCATACTGCTTCACTCTGCTTCAGAACTCTCCCAAATTCTGAGATTCGCTTACTTCTGAGTCCAAAAACTCCAATTCACTCATTATTTGCTCAAAATATCCATTTTAGCCTGAAACACAAAATGTAAACAAATAAGTAGCAATTCAAGCATAAATGAACTAAAGAGTATCTAAAATCCAGCCTAAAAGCCTAATAAAAAAAGTATAATTCTCGGATTATCAGTTGCAAGGGTGAATTAGGGTTGGAGCCCATGGTTATTCCTTATTGGAATAGGGTTTTAATTGTTGCACTATATAAGTGCAACTTAAATTAAACAAATGATCAATTTATTTTTCATTCAATAATTAAAACCCTAGCCACCCTTTTACTCTCTCTCTCTCATGCCCCACTCATTGATTGAAGAGAAAAATATTCTTTCTCTTCTTGACTCATTTGAAAAACATTGATTCTTGAAGCCATTAAGAGGATCTAGCAAATCCCTTGATAGTTTTACGGATTATCTTCATGTGGATGACATGAGTGCGATTCTATTTTGAATCGGGAGCAAGATCAAATTAGAGATATTGAAGGAGCCTCCGATCGTTGGTAATGTATTCCGAATCCTTGTAAGGGTTAAACTTTGATTCATACAAATTTTGTTTACACTAGTTTTCGTTTATAACGTTATAATCTTTGCCCAAATTTTGGGTCATTAATGTGATTATCAGATTCATTCTGTTTTTATATTCTAAACTGTCTTTTTCTGATGCGCAAATCTGTTCACTCACTTACCTAACATTGTCTCATGCAATTAATTAATTATCATTAAAGGTGATCAAATAATAATATCAATTAAAGATTGGATTAATCACAATGAATGAAACTAGAATAACATTGAATTGATAAACACACAGAATAACCTTCATATTAGGCTACATTGAATCCCTAGTGGAGTGTTTTTTTACACATAATTAGCAAGAAAGCAAACCTCAACTTCCCGCAAAAGCATGAAGATCAAATACTTGATTACAAACCCTAGGGAGAGCCTTCTTTTCCTTCCTTCAAAATCCTCTCCTCATTTTAATTGATATAATAAACCCTAACTTCCTAAAATATTGCTAAGGGCCTCTATTTATAGTAGTAAGGTTGTGAGGGTATTATGGTAACAAGTCACACTTCAATTAAAAACACATAATAGCACATCTACTTGTCTCCCTTGCACTGACGTAACTTCCGGATCAATTTTTAACCATCTTCTAGGTTGAACTAGGCCATGATCAAAATGAATGTTGTATCTCTATATCTACTTTAAACACCACTAGAATCAGGTTAATCGGAGTTCTATTGCTTGCGCTATTCCAATTTTTGTGCAACATGTTCTGGCAGAAAAACTCCTAAGCATAAATGTAATACCCAAGATGTCAAATGTATGTTCCTAACTCAAAATAGTCCTTTAAATGTTTATTTTATGTTAAAAAGCATAAAATCTAACTAAGGGCAAAATAGTCAATTCATTTGGAACGGTATGAATCAATTATCCATAAAGAGGCTTAGGGGCAAAATGGTTATTTTGCCTATGGATAAGCATTGAAAAAGTCAAGGATGAGTAGGCTTCATTGCATTTAATGGCATTAATTAAGTAATAATTATGTCTAGTGTGAAATGACCAAAATGCCCTTATATGAAGAATTAAGGACTTATGAGTTATACAATTAAAATAATTGGGCCAATTGCATAATTTTGGAAAATAAATGAAATATTTTCCTATAAATGAGATGAAATTCGTTCAAGCCAAAGGAGAGAGCCTTTCTTCAACATTTCTTCCATTTTCTCTCAAATCTTCCATGAAACAAGCTTTCTTTCTCTAAGTTTTAAAGGAGTTTTGCTTAATTTTTCAAGGAGAACAAGATAGGAGCCTTGGATCTTCAATTTGAAGGGTTTAAGGTAAGGATTAAAAACTTTAGTTTTGATGTGATTTGAAGATTTGAGGTAGATGTTGAGGTATAATGTTATATATGTAGGATTAAGGTGTAAAAGAAGTCAAAGGCAAAGGATTTGTTGGAGGAAGTCTTTAAAAAGGTAAGGAAGAACCTCCCATGACTTTAGGGTTTATGCTAGGGTTTGTAGATTTTTATGAAACCTTAAATTAAAGCTTTAAGGCATAGAATTAGTTGATGGCAAGTGTAGTTGAACTCATTTATTCTACTTATTGCCTTGAATTCATTATACATGAAGTTATTGCTATTTATGTTTTATGAGTTGTGATGTTTGATTGAAGAAAATGAAGTGTGGATACTGATTGTGGCAAAAATTGTAGTATTGGAGGCCACATGGTGTTGAATGGTTGCTATTAGAAGTGTTGATGTGTTGTTTGCATTAGCTTACAATGTTATAGCAATAATGGATGATTATGGGAATGAGATTTTACACTTCCTTTAAGATGTTAAAGACTATTAAGGGGAGGTTTATTTGATCCATAAGTTAACCTATTGGTTAATGTCAATAGGAATTGATGTGGCATAGTTAATATGAAAATTCGGATTTAGTGGGCTTAGGGGTTTTGTTAACCCTGCTTCAGTATTTCGACCATAACTTGAGTTATAAAAATCGAAATGAGATGATTCTTGAAGCATTAGAAAGCTAAGACACAGACCTATAACTTTTATGTTTATGCCAAGAGCCAATTCGTTTGAGAAAAGGATGGAAAATGGCCTGAAGCATAAACTGGTTATTAAAGTTTAAGATTTAACATAATCAATTCTTATGATTATGAATTGATTATTAATGTATTATTGTAATTATGCCATGTACTAATGTTTACCCATTAGTTAGATGATCTTTGAAAGATATACATGGTCATGATGTCAATGCATGATTAATGTTATGAAATGGCATGAAGATGCAATGTAATACATGTTTTAAGATGATGTATGTGAGCAAGAGGTAATGTAAATGGGTTGATAATCCATAGATGAATTAAAAGTATTAAGCTCACCAAAATATGTATTTACATGCCATAAGATGTTAGAGATGCAAATAGACATGATAGAGATGCATATAGACATGATGGAAAACGCGTAAGCATATCCTCGTATACCGGTTGAGGAAAGATGAATATATGCTTTAGATGCTAAATAACGCGTAAGCACGCCTCCCGATGATATGAGCTCTAGATGAAATTTGAGGCTAGATGATATGAAGTGCTTAAGATGCTAAGAAAGGTCCGATCGGCTAGACGTTAAATGTTTCATATGCATTTAGTTGCATTACATGAGTTATGATGTTATTTACATCATGAGATGATTTATACTCATGTTAGATGATTTTAGATGTTATGTCATGATATGTGATGTGTGTGTACACATTGATGTTTATATAGCCATGGGATAAAATGATGAAAAGCATATGAATTAGTAATAAAAGGGGAAGTATCCCTAGATGTAAAAGATAAGTGATGTGTTAACAGATATGTTTAAATAAAGATCAAATAGTACATTTAGAATGAAACGGATCATTCCTTACTGAGCGATTAGCGCTCACCCTTTCATTGTTGATTGCTTTGCAGGTAGACTAGAAGCGAGGGATGCTAGAGACAGCGGGACTACACGTGAGGGGAGATGATTTATTATCATCTCGATATTTTTATCTTGATGTAAATATGTAAATGATAAATATCTGTGAAATACATTTGGAAGCTTCCACCCTATAAATATGTTTTGATTGTGTAATTTCTTAAAGTTTGTAAATTATAAGTTTGGATCCTGCGTGACATTTTATATGCATATTTTGGATATTATTATTATTATTCTTATACAGATTTTTTCTAAATACAACTCGTTCTCCAGACATGTATCCTCGGGATTCTCATTGAGGGATATTCAGAGGATACCTGACTGGAGAGGGGTTTTACAATAAAATTCATGAATTGCATTGCGGCATGATTTTGAGGCGTCGTGATGCCAATCTTCTGCCAAACCCCCTCTGCTAAAAATTTTAATCACACTATAGCATGTGAATAGTTTTACTACGGCAAACAATCTTAAAAAAATTCATAACTTCATTGTTTGAGCTCCGATTCTCGAACCGTTTGTTTCCACATGATTTTGATTCGTTACTTTTCAACATGCATACTTGAGATCCTCATTTTTCAGCACCTAAATACCTAAAAATTCACAAAACATAATCGTGATTCTAGAAAAGAGATGCAAAATTAAGTAAAATTAACTAATTAAACCTAATTCCCACTTAAAATACCCTTAAAATCACTAAGTATGAGTGCACTTCAGATACCTATGATTCTAGAAAATAAAAAAGATACATAAATGAAGTAAAATTAACCAATTAAACCAAATTCCCACACAAAATACCCTTAAAAACACTAAGTATGAGTATACTTCCAAGCACTCATCAGCAACTACTAGTCTACTATCTGATTAAGTCCTTGCTAGATGCTGAGACTCGATACAACCAGTTAGAGAAGTTGACACTTGCCTTCATCAAGGACTCTAAAAAGCTTAGCCCCTACTTCCAATGTCACTCCATAGTCGTCTTTACCACCTTCCCACTGAAAAAGATACTCCACAAACCAAAGCTCTCGGGTTAGCTCACCCAATGGATGGTTAAGCTGAGTGAGTTTAATGTATCCTTCCAGCCATGCATTGCCATCAAGTCACAAGTGTTAGCTAACTTCATTGCAGACTTCACACCTAATACATCAATTTAGGCAGAGAAGGAGCTATTATGTATGACAAACGTGACACTTTCAAAGTGGACTCTCTTGGTTGATGGTTCAAGTAATGTGAATGGAAGTGGGTTGGGACTCGTCCTAATCTCACCAGAAGGAGACATCATTCAGCGAGCCATTCAATGCAGCTTCAAGACCACAAACAATGAGGTTGAGTACAAAGCTTTGATAGTCGGTTTCTCACTCACCAAAGAGATAGGGGTAACAAAAATAGAAGTCAAGTCTAACTACCAACTTGTGGTAAACCAATTTTAAGGCACCTACCAAGCTCGAGACTCAAAGGTGACTTCCTCCCTCACCTTGGTTAAAGAACTCTAGTCGGCCTTCGAAGTGTTCTCCATCATTCAAATCCCAAAGTCTGAGAACACCTATGCTGATGTATTAGCCAACCTTAGCTTGGTATTCAAGCAACTTTATCAACATCCATCACACTAGTGTATCTCTAATGGTTGGTCAAGTGGAAAGGAACATCATCTAAGGTAGCACCCATCAACTTGGCTGACTCATGGATGGCACCCATCCTTCGGTATTTAGAAAATGATAAACTCCTCTCTAATAAGAATAAAGCATGCTGACTCAAAGCCAAGGCAGCCAGGTTCACCATCCATGAAGGTCAACTCATTAAGAAATCTTTCTATGGTCGATACCTTAAATGCATCACCCTAGAAGAAGCTAAGTATGTGCTTCCTAAACTACATGAAGGTGAGTGTGGAAACCATACTAGGGGACACAGCCTTGCCCGCCTAGTGAATGTTAGGAAACAATCATACATGGCAGCGAAAAAAAAAATTATTTAAATCATAGATCATTCCTTAGAACCAAGATCAGGGCACAAATTTACGATTTATACATTATATTAGAATCTGCAGAAAAATCAGTTTAGGGTATAAGAAATCATATGCACGTTTGGAGGCTCCTCCAACTTGTCTTTGAACGGGTTTCGCTATCAACCCAAAAGTAGGATCGAACCGATGGTAGTCCACACGAAGATAACCCCAATGAACTAAAGAGGGATTTGCTAGATCCTATTTAGCCTTTAAGAACCAAGAATAAAATCAAGCAAATTTTGTTTCAAGTAAAAAAGCAATCTGGCGTAGGAGAGCAGGGGGCTGGAGTTTTTTCTTTGTGAATGAAAATGAATTCTATTAAATTATTTCACAAAGTGTTGCACTTATATAGTGCACACTATGCCTTGTTCCATCATGGAATGGGCTTGGGCACCAACCCAAACAACTCCTATGTCCAAACAGCCCCATTTAGATATTTTAATAATTATTATTGTTATTTCAATTAAATTCAATTAATATATATATTTCATATATTAACATTTAACAATAACAATAATTCATTTAAATATATGCGAACACATATTTAAATATAATTTCACTTATTTAATTTTATTAACAAATTAAACAAAGGCCACGACCTCAATAAATTTAATTGCACTGTGAAATTACCAAAATACCCTTTCACCTAAAAAGACAAAAACACCGTTCTTATAAACTGGCTCTTAAATTATCTTCTATGTGTGTGACCCGTAGGCTCCTCTTCATACTGGTAGTGTGTAGTATCGCGATTAACACCAATTAATTGTCTCACTACTCAGAGACCAAGATTGGCCCCTAGCAAGGCATCATGGCCACTCGATAGATTCGGATTCAGCGAAGCAGCTACCTGCCAACGATATGGTTACCGTACAATCCAATCCTTTCATCATCCGTTATCTCAACGAGACCGAGGCATAGAAATAGTGTCAATCTTAGTTACTCTCGATATGTATGTATTCAGTTACTGAACCAATGACCGAAATTATAAACTGAATATAGCAACAACTCAATCGCACTGTGGCCACAGTTTTAGTGTCATTGCCATTTACTGAATTGTGCCATGAGATAACTTCCCCCGTACTCGGGAGTGATGAATCCTCTGTTGATCCACCATAGTCTTGATACACTCCCTGATGCAGCCAATCACTGCTGTATTGACAGCTCTGAATAGAACTGTGTTGGGCTAGTGTCAAACTACACCAATTGGTGCACAAGGCGCTCCAGTGATCTCAAGTCTAAGGATCAGATGCACCACCATTCATTAGAGGATTTGTTCAATAGACATTGGGGTTACCATCCATATGGAATCCTCTGGTGGGTCAGTCCAGTAAACTTGCCTACAACAAGCACCCATGTGTTGCACCAAGTTGTCGCCAAACAACCTTGACAAGTGAGATTAGTCACTGCCTTTCGACAGAGTCGTTCAACACTATGATAGCCTTACCGTATTATCTGTGCCCTTACTTTAGAATAATACTGGGGCTACAAACGTTTCTAGAATGGCCACCATATGTGCTCATAGGGTTCTCACTATCAAGATTTGAAACACTTGATACCCTCGTCACGGTTCTACAATTCTAAGGACATATATCAATACATACAATGATGATTTACGCGATATAGAATAAAATGCCTTTTATTGATCAATGAGCATTATTACAAAGAATCAATTCTACAATAATTGATTAGCTCTAGGGCATTTACTCTAGCAGTGATAACCACCAACTACTATTGGCTACCATGCGGTTCGATCAGGCTCCCATGTTAAAAAGTGTGACAACTACCAAAGGTTCGATCAAGTATCACACCTTCCCCATGAGTGACTCAACTCTATCCTCACACCTTGGCCATTCATGAAATGGAGAATGGACATAGTTGGAAAACTTTCAACCGCACTCGGGCAATAAGTCTGCATGCTCCTAGTCAATTACTATTTCACCAAGTGGATTGACGCAGAACCTTTCATCCAAGTTAAAGACCAAGAGGTAAAGAGCTTCATTTGGAAGAATGGTATATGTTGATTTGGCATATCGAAAAAGATAGTCACTGAGAATGGCTCCCAATTTATCAGCTCCGGTTTTCGAGACTTCTATGAGATGTGGGGGATAAAACTAAGTTTCTCAACCCCACGCTACCCGCAAGCAAACGGCCAAGCCGAGTCATCCAACAAGACTGCAATACAGACTATGAAGAAACGACTTTAGAAAGCTAAGGGTGCATGGGCGGATGAGCTACTTGGAGTTCTTTGGTCATGTCGAACTATCGTCTAATCATCTACTGGTAAGACACCTTTCTCCTTAACCTATGGTTCAGAGGCAGTCATCTTAGCAAAAGTGTCAGTCCCATCAATAGGACTCCAATGGTTGGATGAAGAGACTGATAATCAGAACCTTTGTCATAGCCTCAACATCATCGAGGAGCTTCGAGATCAAGCACTCAACCGAAATGCCATATACTAGCAGCGAGTTGCTTGACACTACAATCATAATGTTTGAGTTAGAACATTCAAAGTTGCTAATTGGGTCCTTCCCAAAGTCTTCCAAAATACCAAAGAGGTCAATTCTAGCAAACTCGACCCTACCACAAGGTACAATCTCTCGAAGGCAAAGACATCAACAACAACTGGAACACATTCATCTCAAGCACTATCACTTCTGATAAGGCTTGGCTCATCCTTATCATAGATTGTAATGGAGGACAAGTGGGCCTATCTATTTCCCTTTCACCTACAGTCGGCTCAGCCCGACTCTGCCTCAAGGCACTTATGTTTATTCTCCATTCAATAAAAGTATAATTTAGTATATATACTTAGTCACTGTCCAAGCTCACAAATGCCTCAAGAGCTATAAAGGTCAAACCCTTCACGCATCAACAATAAAATTCATCACCATCTAAGCTCACAAATGCCCCAAGGGCTATAAGGGTCAAACCCCTCACACATCAACAATAAAGAATACAACATCACACATCGAATGAAAGAGTGAAAACATTAGAAACATCAAAAAAATCATATCATAAAACGCAATGAAATCGGCTAAGTCTAGATACGAAATATAAAGGGGCTCAACACCTCATAAGTACAAGTGTAAAAAATAAAACAAAGTACAAAATAAAACATCTCAATGAGCAACACACTCCAAATCATCACCTTGAGTCGAATCCACCCTCAACTCATCCTTATCCCTAGCATCTCTCTAAACCGTCTCCTCACCAATCGATTTGGTGAGAGTACCCTCAGGACCTTCAATGAACTCTAGCAGTGATCGTGTCAAGTCAGTCTTTCAGCATCACACACTTCCCCTCAAACTCCTCCAACTTGGCCTTGGTATCTTCCAACTGGGCCTTGACACCTTCCAACTCATCTATCACCTCCTTTAATTTGGCTCTTCACTCATTCCCTTTCTCTTGAGCCTTAGATGTCTACTTTCAAAGAGTAGCATTGGTGTTGAAGAGATCCTAGTTTTGCTTCTCCTTATCGGATATAATGTGCTTGAGGAACAAGCTGCTTGACAAAGCCTACATAGGAAACAATTGGTTAGATCGACTGATAACACTTAATTCAAATACGAGAAAAAAGGATGAAAAATACTTGAAAGGCCCAGGAGACTCTCTAGTCAACCGCCGAGAAGGCACATCTTATTGAGCTAGTGCTGGCCCTCGGGAAATAGCGATGAATCAGTTATGCCCCTCATGGTAGAGGCATCATTGTAAACTAAAGTTGACGTAGGGACATAAATGTTCAGCACCTCACTCTCCTCCACCAAAACCACCTTGGATGACCTAACTCTAGCCAATTCAAGTTGAGTCAATGAAATAAGAGCAACAGCCTCCTCCACTCGGATAACTTTCTTAGTGGCAGGAACTCTCTTTCTCTTGGCTCAGCACTTCGTGAGTGCTTCACTCAAACGTGGAAGCTTGTATCCTCCCTTCATCAAGCCCTCTACAAGGGACAACTCTCTTGGGGTTATAGGTTAGAGGGTTCAGAGAAGACTCACCGTATAATAATTGGTTAGAGTACTGAACCATCAACACATGCCACTCATGCTTCAACTAAGGGATTGGGCTACCTCTTTGTATCTCCTCTAAACTTGCCTAAAGATGACTCTCTCAAAGGCTCGACTTAGACAACAATATTGGCAATCACATTTGTCTTTTGGAATCGCAAGAATCTTCTTAGTCTACATGTCCATGTGATCACTACTCTGTCTAGCTTAGATGTATGAAAGGTCTACAGAAGACAAACAAATGAGATTCAGTCATCAAAGTCTATAAGTAAGAAAATAAGACACTCATTCGTGGCCTTCTAGTAAAACGGTATGTCTCCAAGGCCAGTTGGCCTAAACACCAGATCACCCTTGATAAAGAAGTACGAATCCTTCTACTTCTTATCACTTGACCTCAAAATGCCACAAAGTGCATACGGTCATGCCTCAATGTTATCTGATACCAATCTTTCTCTTTGTCATGCTCTTTCAAGTAGTATGAGTATAGAAAGCCATGCAACTCAAACTCCACTTGGTTCCTCACACTTAGGATCTCCAAAGAAAGTAGCAATATCCATCCATTTGGCACCAACTGAGACGGCGCAATCATGAAGTGATCCAAGACCTCAAGCACCAACCTAGGAAACAGAAACCTTAATCCATTGTAGAAAGGCTGCTCGTACATGTTCACCCAACCGGGGACACCTCAGTCGACCCTCTCGTTGGCTCTCGGTATGCAAATAAGAATTGAGTCAGGTATCTTGTACATGTACCTTAGCCTCTATTCATCATCTCTCACAAGTATGGACCTAATGTTGATTATGAGAATGTCACCTCCTGGCCGGTTTGGTTCGTCCCTTGAATCACCACTCATTGAAGGTTCCTTATTAGAAGAATCACTCGGCTTTTCTCCACTTTCACACCCACTTGATTCATCCTCACCTAAATTGGCTTGGTCTTGCAGCTTTTGGCTAGCATGCTAAGCCACATTAACCCCTTGGGTTCCTATAGACTCCGTATCAGACAACATCACGTATGTCCCAGCTCTCTCATATTCATTCTTAACATCCATCTCCACACAACTTGGCTCGGCCTATGTCTTCACTCTGCCTAAGTCTGCACTCGGACACAATAAACACTCAATTTTACTAAGAAAGCTAAGATGAGCCTCAACAATGCAATCTGAGATGAGCCTTAACAATGCAATCTAAGGGTATCATGAGTATCCACTCTTCACTCGACTCAATCACAAAATCTTTATCCAACTCCACTAGGCCTTTGAGGCCTAAACAGTAGACAATTGATAAGAGCTTGAAAATACATGTTTAGTTAGTAATTCAATTAGATTATTTGTGGGAAAATTAGTTTAAATTGCGAAATTTGAGTTAATATTTCATAAATACCTTTTATGGGATCACAGGCATATTTTGAGTATTTTTAGGGCATAAATGATATTTAAATGAAGAGGAATGATGTCGATGGAATTTGTGATGAGTATGAATGAACGGTGCAAGAATCGGAGTTGAAACAAGGAAGTTGTGATGCTTTGAAAATGAGACTCAAATCCTAGAATTTCTTCAAGATGAACAGGGTTCAACGTTTTGATCATAACTTGAGCTGTAGAAATTGGAGTTGGATTATTCTTGTAGTTTGGAAAGCTTATTCAGAGAGCTATAATGTTTGCGTTAATGACTTCACCAAATTTTGAAGATGTCAGACTCGTTAGACAAAAGGAATGATCGCAGCAACAATCGTTCCAGTTGCTGCAGTGACGGAGAGCGGGCTTGTATGGGCTATGTAGAGCTTGGTCCAAATTTTACTTGTTTTAAATGCAAGAATTTTTTTCCTGATTTGATCCACAAACCCTAGCACTATAAATAAAGGTTTTTAATTAGTTTTTAGGGAGATTGGAAAGAGAGAAGAGCAGCCACTCTTTGGAGATCAGAATTCTTGGAGTTTTGGTTCGCTAATTAGAGAAGTTTTTCTAATTTCTTTCTTGTACTCATGTTATTCAATACAATGGTTTTTTTTAGTACTGAAAGTATGAACTAAATTCTTTTCTAGGGTTAAGATTTAGCCCAATTTTATGAATATGCATTGAATTATTTGTTATTAATTTTTATTAAGTTTTGTTCTATGTTTTATTATTGCACTTAATGCTTTCAATTCTTAAGGTCCAAGAGTTAAATGATTTTATGGGTTAGGTTGAGATCGAGAGATGTAACCTAATTAGTCTAAGGTAATAAAACCACAAATTAAGCGAACACTAGAGATAGGTTACTACGATCTGTGAGGCTCTGGTAAATTCCATAAAACTTAATGATCTCTTAGCTTCTAAATCCACTTTAGAGATATTCTAGGTTGTTGATTAAGGGTTAATCTAGTACTTATTCGAGAGAAAATTATTGGAATATTAGGGAATTTGGCCTTTAGAATAAGTTCAATGAGGTTAGCAATAATTGTCAATGCATAGGATTAAATTGGTGAGAAATCTATGCCCTAGGTTTAGTCATATTTATTTTTTACCAAAGTATTAATAAAATTCTGCTTTTGTTTAGTTTTTAGTCTATTTAATTTTTCATTAAATTCTTTCTTAAGGAATCTGATTAATCAAATAGTAATAAGACAGGTTAGTTTGGTACTTGGTAGTAGTAGTTCTCTTGGGATTTGACACTTGATACTCGAGCTTTATTACTTGCACGATTTTGTACACTTGCGAATAGCCTGTCAAGTTTTTGGCACCGTTGCCAGGGAACTATTATTTTTTTTCCAATATCATTACGAGCTATTTAGTTGCTAATTTGATATTTTTGTTTTTCTTTTTGTTTACTTTGTTATTTGTAATTAATTTAGTTTTAATATTAGGTTTAGTTTCTTCTTTTATCTTTAGATTTTTTGTTTTATTTATCTATTTTTTTTGTATTGTACCAATTTTCTTGTTTTTAGATCCTAGAGAGCTTACGTTCTAGAGGTGCTAATCTTGTCCCTACAGATTCAAAGATTGAGAGAACAGCTAGACAGTTGAGAAAAGAAAAGAGGCACGCCAACTTAGAAAAATTAGTGGCTGGCAAGGGAATTATAAATCAAAATATGAATAATCAAGAGGTTGAGAATGAGGAAATCCTAGAGAGCAATGCAACTGGTAGAGCTATAGTTATTCAAAGAGTATTGAAGGATTACTCTAGTCCTACTATTTAGGGTTGTTATTCTAACACTAGGAGACCCCTAGTTCAAGCAAATAATTTCGAAATAAAGCCAACCATTATTCAAATGATACAACATTTAGTACAATTCACAAGGTTGTCTAGTGGTGATCCTAACCTGCATATTGCCAATTTTTTGGAGCTGTGCGACACATTTAGACATAATAGGGTATCTGATAACATAATTAGGCTAAGGCTTTTCCCATTTTCCCTTCAGGATAAAGCTAAAGCTTGGTTAATTTCTCTACCATCTAGAAGTATCACTACATGGATTGAGTTAGTCCAAGCTTGTCAAGTCTACCAAGATGACAAGTGATATTACTAATTTCTTCCAACAAGACATGAAGTCATTGTATGAAGCATGGGAAAGGTATAAGGATCTCTTATAGAAGTGCCCTCACCATGGGTTGCCAATATGGTCGCAAGTGCAGACGTTTTACCAAGGATTACTGCCAAATATACAAGCTATGATAGATGCTGAAAGTGGGGAAGCTTTGAATAATAAAACACCAGAGGAAGCTTACAATTTAATTGAAGTAATGGCAAGCAACAATTACTTGAAGTCTTTGGAACATAATTTACCAAGGAGAGTCGTGGGTGTGCATGATGTAGATAGTTATACCACATTGGCTGAACAACTCTCAGCCATTCAAAATCAATTGGATGTTGTTCTAAAGATAAATGCAATTGATTCTTCTCCACTAACTTGTAAATTTTGTGCAGGTAATCACTCATCAAGAGATTGTCAAGAAGGGAGTCCATTTGCCCCACCTGGACAAGCAAATTGTGTGAATAACTGCCAAAGAGGGCAAGGAAATGCTAGTGGGGATTACGCAGCGGAATAACAAATAAAAATCCCCAAAGACAACCAATAGACCCAAGAACTTTATGGCTATTTTACGTTAAAATATAAAACAATTCTAAAACGTAACGTTTCAGAATTATACCTTCATTTGGAGGCTCCTTGTTTGCAATATGGATCGCTACCACTCTAAGCCAAGAGTGAACTTCTGGTATCCATACAAAGACAAGACGTTGATCGCCTTACGGTTCCAAGTGCTAGCGGTACGCGCAAGGATCAAGGATAGCATAATTTTTTTCTTGAAAAATTCTCTTCTCCACTTAGAGAGAAAACGTGAGACAGGATGAGGTGTGTGGCTAGGATTTTTAATTAATGTGTTCTCATATTTTTTTTAATTTTAAGTTGCCTTTTATATGCAACAAAAATTAAAACCCTAATCTAGTTAGGAATAAATTTATTCCATGACTAGAATAGTAAATCCCCATTACCAAACAAGGTAATAATCCACATGGTATCTTATTCAAATTCAAATATGAATTTCATATTCATATATTATCTTTATTAATATCCTCAAGTATTAATATTAAATAATATATTTAAATTCAAATATGAATTTCTTTTTTCATATATATTATCTTCACTAATGTTAATATCATTAATATTTTAATATATGAATATATTTAAATACATAATCTCACTAATTTTCAATTTCAATGTGAAATTAAATATAGGCAATGACCTCAGCAAATTTAATTGCATTGTGAGATTACCAAAATGCCCTTTCATCTCAAAAGACGAAAATATCGTTTCCATCATAAATAACGAAAATACCCTTTCATCACAAATGATGAAAATACCCTTTCTCACCAATTCATCCTTAATCTGTCTTCTATGTGTGTGACCCGAAAGCTCCTCATCATATCGGTAGTGAGTAGTCTTGCGATTGACACCAATCAATTGTCTCACTAAATACAGACCAAGATTGGCCTCTAGCAAGGCATCATGGCCACCCGATAGATTCGGATTCAATGAAATAGCTTGCCTATCAACGATATGGTTACTATGCAATCCGATCTTTTCATCATACATTATCTTATCAAGGCCGAGGTACAGAAGTAGTGTCAACTTCGGATATCCTTGATCTCTCGATATTCAGTTATTGGACCAACGACTGGAAATGATTGGACTGAGCTACAACTCAATCCCACTGTGGCCACAGATTCAATGTTGTTGCCATTTATCGAATTACTCAGTGAGATAATTTCTCCCGTCCCCGGGAGTGATGAATCCTTTGTCGATCCACCAAAGTCTTAATACACTCCTCGATGTATTAAGACTTTCATACTCTACTCAGGGTTTAGGGTAGCGTGTTTCCTACAACATGCAAATGTAGCAAGTATACTAGTCGCACAAACTAATAAAGTGATAAGTAGAGTATCGTTCCCACGAGGATAGTGTTACTAAGTACCGATTTCTCTAGTTTAATTCTTAATTAAAGCAACAATAAATTGGATTGATGGAAAATTAACAACTAAATACAAATTAACAAAATATAAATGAATGATAATGAAATTAAAGCTAAACCCGACAACTTAACTACTTAAACAATGCTAAAAAATGCTAGGGTGTTGATTTCACCTAGATACGCTAACCCAATTCATAGAATCTATTACCCAAGTTCTAATTCCTTGATTGAAAATCGAATTCCCTAAGTTGTAAAACATACCTTCTCAGGCTACATTTCCCTACTTATCCCTATTAAGCTTCCGCACCCAACAAAATGAAGATTAATAGTTCAAAGTCTTTTAAGCTTTATGGAATTCTATCTAGATTTCATAGATCGCTAAACCTATCTCTAGCGTTTGCTTAATCTACGGTATTTATCCCAAGAGGCACAATCACAAATCACTTCTCAGTCTCATTGTGAACAACACACATTTGAATGGTGATCAAGCATCCAAAAGTCATTAAGCAAAGAGATAAACACTCAATCATGAAATTAAAACTCAAAGTAAATCAATTCATATAAATTTGAATCATTGTATCAAGGTTACATCAAACCCTAGCTAAACAACTCAGTTCATACTCAAAAACGAAATAAAATAACAAAAACAAACTGAATCAAGATTCATCATTGAAAAACAAGCAAAGGAGAGAATCTTCTCTTTTGAAGCCCAAATCTTCAATAATCTTCTCCTTCCATGAGCTGCCTCCCAAATGACGAACCAAGACTCTTTGTCTTTCATTTTCACTTAATTTATACCTCTTTCACTTAAGGACCAAGCCCTAGCAAGCCAAAACGTGTCGTTTTATTTTTACAGCTGATGTAGGTTTCACATCTTCGCCGAGTGAGAACTTTCTGGCAAATTTGAGCATGATAGAGTCTGAATCTGGAAAAGTATTAAACATATGAATTGTAGCCGTTAAATATATTTTGGGTCGTTTAAGAATCCACACAATCCAAGGTCTACAGCTAAGTTATGGCAGAAATACGGAAGCACGTCCAAAGACGTTTTTCTTCAGTTCCAGCGTACTTTTCCGACTTCAAGCCAAGTTTTCACCTTGTCCAGCTAGAATTAGGAAAAACCCAAAACATGAAAGTTGTAGCTCTTCTTCTTAGCTTTCCAAGGCTTCTAAATTCAGTCATTCGAGTTTCCAAGCTCAAGGATACAATTACGCTCAAAACTGTCATTTATGCTCAAAATCATCGTTTAGGCCTGCAAAGCAAATTAATAAAATTAGGTAGCAATTATGGCCCAAATGTATGAAAGTATCCTAAATCTTATCAAATTCAATGCAAAATCACAGTGAAAATGATTATCAATACCCCCAAACTTAAATTTGCTCGTCCTCGAGCAAAAAGGAATAAAAACTCAAAGAAAGAAAAGCAACAAACAACCAAAAACACAAAACAACAAAACAACAAAACTAAAAATGAACAAATAAAAATTAGACTCAAACTCAACACAAGAATTGCCTAGAATTTATGCAAGTCTCTAAGGTTGTTGAAAAATATTACTAGAAAATGTTCAACACTCCAAGAAGTTATAAGTTGCATCGACTATTTTTCTCTATTAGTCCCCTGAGTAGGTGATCCCCACTTCAGTCCACATTCCGAGTTCCCGGATTATTTTATGCAGAAATGTAAAGTTTATCAAATGGTGGCAGGCTCCATAACCCTAAGTATGGAACTACCTCCACTAATGTAGACTAGACATCACTAAGGATCAAAAGGTCTTTGCAAGCTTGTAACGTTAGGCTAGGGTAGTGGGCTCCAAGGAAAGGGATAGGATAAACAAAATAAGAGAACTCGGTTTTCTCACTGCAAACACTAGAGCTAATCAATCTCTACTTTTTTCTCAACCACCAATCAAAGTTCAACCATTTTACAACCCTCAAACTTGTGCATTTCTTATTTTTGATTTTGAATCGAACTAAAGAAAATTTTTTCTTCTTCTTTTTTTTTTTTTTTTTTTTGAAATTAACCAATATTTACAACACCATTGAGGTCTCTTGCCCCTTCTTCGTGCCATTTTTGCAACCCCCAAACTTAAGATTTTTGCATCACTTATTCACAACCTTCAAAGCTCTTTTGTGTCATACATTAGGTCCATATTCTCTAAAGGGTATGATAAAGTGTTTAGGGTATAGGGATTGGACAATTTTTTTGTTTGCAAGGAAAATAAGGCAATGATAATCTCATAAGGCTCGAATGGGTTACTAGGGAAAGATTCATTCATGGGTCGGCTGGAAAGGCTCAAACGTTCCGAAATATGCCTAAATTTCCTCAACAATGTCTAATCCAGAATTTCGCCTCAAGAACTTCTTAACTAGGTTCTATAGTCCACCAAATTATCAAACTTTACCTAACCACATAAAATGAATCTAAGCATGCCGAAATAAATGAAAATGGTGGTTGAACCACTCAACAAACTTCAATCAAAATCAGTCAATAAACATAACTTGAAGCAATGCTTAACATTTTCCAAAAATAATATCCTAACAATTTAGTTTCATCATAGACTTATGCAATCATCTAGGCAACAACAACATAACACAACAAAACACACTAAACATTTAACAATCAAAGAACTTAAAACAAAAAAAAAAACACACAAACAAACAACACACAAATTCTCAAAATTTCCCTACCCCCAAACTTAAAATGACATTATCCCCAATGTCACATCATGCACATCCAAGGAATAGAAAAAACAAAAGTAAAGGTTACGAGATACTCCCTGATTGTCCGTAAAGGCCGATTTAGTGCAAAATCCTGGCATCGATTCCTTGGCTTCCTCATCATCATCATTGTCAACAATTGGAATCTATGGTGCCAAATGTGTTAGATACCCTCACCGATTAATATGAAAGAATTACATCCTAATCTCAACTTATTGAACTAAACCTAAAGTCTAACAAAAAAAAATAAAGAGCTAAAAACCAGGAAATCACATTAATTCCTACTTACGAAACATAAAGAACTAAAAGCAAAAACTAAAAAGAAAAGTGCTTCAAGCTTCAATCTTCTTCTACTTCTTCCTCTTCACACAACTCCCAAATTCGCTAAAAGCACTTCAACACAACAACCCAACTCTTAACCCCAATAAACAAATCAACAATTTCTACACTCCACAATCAACTCAATCCTCAAGTTCTCAACCAACATCAACAATCAACAAATTCAAGCAATTTTTCAACAAAAACAAATCCACAATTGAAAGTGAACAAATAAATTGCATAAAAACTCTTAACCTTACCAAGCCCAAGCTTTCCAACCTTCAATTGCTCCAATTTCATTAAAAATCACAAAGAAAGCTCCAAATGTTCAAAACCTAGGGGTTGCTAAAAATTTCTTCAAAATGGGTTAAACTGGGTCAATTGAAAGGTGCATGATTGTTTAAAGAGGTAAGGGAGTGGAATGGTGCAAAAATTTTGAGGGAAAAAGGTGAGAAATTGAAGAAGAGACAAAGAAATTATTTGGAGGCTAGGGTCTGAAATCGCAAAAATGGAGAGAATGAAGTTGGGCTAAAAAAAATTCTCAGGTTTCGCCGCAATGAAGTTCTTCGTTTAACATAAATTAAAACCTAGGTTTCATCGCGGCGAAGACAAATTCTTCGCCGAGGTGAAAAAATACAGAAGCTGTATCATTTTTCAGGTTACTTTGCCCCAGCGAAGAACAATCTTCGCCGCAGCGAAGTCTGAGACTTTTCAACTTCATTTTCATACGACGTTCTTCGCCCCGGTGAAGTCTGGAGCCCTTTTCCTTAGCTTCAAACTTCACCTGAAACACCCAAAAACACATAAATTAAAACTAATTCAAAATCTTAAGAAAACTAAACAAATTCAAACAGCAATGAAATGAAAAACAATTGAAAAAACTTGGGTTGCCTCCCAAGAAGCGCTTGTTTATAGTCGGAAGCTCGACTTTCCCATGGTCCTTCATCAATCCGGATCCTTGTGGGGTGCTTCACTTCCCATTGCCACCTCTTGGTCTTTCCTTTGGAATTTTGGGCATTCTCATAAGCATCTTTTCGGAACTTCAAATTCGTATATGCGTACTTGAGATGAGATGGTGATTGATTGAGTCCAATGTTTGGAGTCTCTTCCAACACCAATTTTGACTTGTGCGCATTTACACCAAATTCCTCAAATTGTTCCTTGTAAGGCGAGTTGCTTGGTTGAAATTCCCCTAAGTATCTTGCACACCTTTTTACATTGAGCTTTTCCTCTTCATTAGTCTTGTCTTCATGTTCTTCCAACTTTTCTTCATTGTGAGTTTGCTCCAACACTATACCTCTTCTCAATGTTATGACATTTAATTGTTGTAATAGCCACTTCCTACTCAAATACTCATAATGAAATACTAAAATAATATAAAGAAATTGGGCCCAAAATTTTCTTTTTATTAAATATATATATATATATATATATATATATTCTTTACAAACATACACATTTTTACACAAACTTATAATGTATACAAAAGATATTAAAACATGGTGGACAGTGTAACCGCTTCCCCTCGCGTGTCGACGTCCATCCGACTGCGTCCTCACCTGGATCCTGCAACATAGGAAAACAACGGGGTGAGCACTAAAATAATGCTCAGTAAGTAAATCCTCTACACATCTATCCCCGTAACTCTCTCTCTCTAATTCTTTCCTTACTACTTCTCATTCAACTTCTCTTTGGTACTTCTCTCTCTATTTCTCTTTCTTTTTCTTAGAACTCTTTTCTATTACCTCTCTTTAGTAAGTCACGACCTCATCTTACCGGGGGCACGGCCGGGACTCGCTCCCACTCTACGTGACCTCTACTCATTCTAGTCGATCGGACTCGGTTATGCATGGATTCGGAACCCTTGGCCATGTGAGTGTATAATCTCTCTCTCGGGTACTCGGGTATAGCCCTCATCCGCATGCACTCTCACGGGCTACACCACTTCTCTATCTCATACTCATGCCGCTCTCTCAATGCGGCGTACATGCGGGAATACTCTACCTCTTACTCACGGGATCCCATC